>NW_026542595.1:16591711-16905465 GCF_028750875.1 Macrosteles quadrilineatus | reverse complement strand
GAAGGGAAATCCCGTCTCGATCTCGTCTCGAAATTTTATGAGAAATAAAAAATCTCGTCTCGAACTAAAAAATCCAATCTCGTCCATCCCTAAAAAAAATCATTATTTTTGTTTGTATATTCATAAAAATAAAGCTTTCTTATTCTTACGGATTACACATCATTACCCAAACAGATAATCAAAATCATGGAATTATCACCCCTAGATTAACGAAGTGAATAAATAGTACCTCATCTTTTTATCTTGGAACATCATTAACTCCCAACTTCCACTAAGTATTAAATCCCCCCCTTCATGCAGTGTACGTAGGTACTTTAAAAAAAAATGTTTAAAAAATGTCTGTTAGAAGTTGGTCGTCATAGAATCAGAAACTATTTCATCTCCTTGTACGATGAATGCAGTATGTCTGTGCTGTGTGCGTGTGTGCGTGTGGGTGTGCCACTTTTATTTTCACCGGGCTGGACCTAAGAGGGACTGTGCTTTTACAGTTTTTTTTAAAAGAGCTACCAGCCGCCTAAAGGTCACAGAGCAAGTACCGTTGGAGTGTAGTATTTGACAAAGACAATTCCCAAAATTCGAATCAGGGAAGCCTTGTTTTATCACCACTAACCACAAGACCAAAGCTACCTTAATAAGCCAGTATTTATTCACAAACAATTATATGTTTGCTGCCTTTAGCAGAGTTAAACCTATGTATAGATTCTAATTATTTTTTGAATATAACATCAACAAAGGCAAACCAAGACAAACAACAAACTGTTTTTTACACAAAGGATATGGCGTACAGGGATATTTATTTTGACGCATAGATAATATATTTCTTATTTTGTTTAAATATAAGAATAATTTGTTTTATATTATTGAGCTTTTTAGGGACTTATGTCCCTACAAGCCACTAGTATATATATACTAGTGAATTTTTATATTATATATATTTACATTATTTTATATTACTAGTGAAATCATAATATTTATATATGAATCTGAACGTAGGGTGTTTTTGGCCTCTGGGGACCTCAAAAAAAAAGTAAATCGGTCCCGGGTCTAAGTCTTACCATGAGACCTACTGTAATAGCTTATTCCCTATATGGGAAATTCGCTAAAACGTAGAACAATGTGCGTCCCTATTCAGCTCACCATAAAACAACTTACTGCCCAGGGCGCTTCTCAAGCAGCTCTCTAATTGTGTATTATACCCATATACAATCAATAATTATTGCAATATGGAATTTTAGCTTGGGTGGATGTTATCAGAATGTTTTGGAGACACTAGAAATAATGCAAAAGTCTATTATTAAGATAGCACTCAACAAACATCGCTTTCATACCTCAAATCCTCTGTTTAATGAATTTTAAGTACCTACTAAATATACCTCAACTATAAAAAAAATTAGGGATGGTCAAGTCTCGAAATTTCGGGAAATTTTCTGGAAATTTTAAATCTCGTTACACGTGACGAGATTTCTTTTTGGCCGAGATTTTTATCGAGACGAGAATAAAAAAAAAATTAAAAACGCCTGCAGAAAGTCAATGCAATACCCGCAATACAGGAGCGTGTTGCAGTTGCGTTTCCTTTGCGAAGGCGTTCTTATTTAATTATTTCTTTAAATGTAAATATTACTTTAATTATTTTAATAATATTACTTTAATAACATTTGAGAAGTTTTGTTAAGTGTAAGCAGTGAGGAATGATTTATTACTATAAAAAGTTAAAACAAGTAACTATTTTATAAAAATTAATATTGCTTTTATTTTATGATTTATTTTATTTCAGGATAAGTTGAACTCTATCCTAACTGATATCACTATGTTTCCTAATCGTAGGCATTTTTAATAAGTTAGGCGTGATTAATAATAAAATGTTATGCTGATGTTTTTTAATAAAAGATTGTAAATATTCTTGCCTATTATCATTATTTTTGTATTTAAACAGTCATCTAACAATGTTACAAAATCAGGTAAAAATTTTGAACGTGCATTTCCCGTTGTGTATGAGAAGGGAAATCCCGTCTCGATCTCGTCTCGAAATTTTATGAGAAATAAAAAATCTCGTCTCGAACTAAAAATCCAATCTCGTCCATCCCTAAAAAAAATCATTATTTTTGTTTGTATATTCATAAAAATAAAGCTTTCTTATTCTTACGGATTACACATCATTACCCAAACAGATAATCAAAATCATGGAATTATCACCCCTAGATTAACGAAGTGAATAAATAGTACCTCATCTTTTTATCTTGGAACATCATTAACTCCCAACTTCCACTAAGTATTAAATCCCCCCCTTCATGCAGTGTACGTAGGTACTTTAAAAAAAAATGTTTAAAAAATGTCTGTTAGAAGTTGGTCGTCATAGAATCAGAAACTATTTCATCTCCTTGTACGATGAATGCAGTATGTCTGTGCTGTGTGCGTGTGTGCGTGTGGGTGTGCCACTTTTATTTTCACCGGGCTGGACCTAAGAGGGACTGTGCTTTTACAGTTTTTTTTAAAAGAGCTACCAGCCGCCTAAAGGTCACAGAGCAAGTACCGTTGGAGTGTAGTATTTGACAAAGACAATTCCCAAAATTCGAATCAGGGAAGCCTTGTTTTATCACCACTAACCACAAGACCAAAGCTACCTTAATAAGCCAGTATTTATTCACAAACAATTATATGTTTGCTGCCTTTAGCAGAGTTAAACCTATGTATAGATTCTAATTATTTTTTGAATATAACATCAACAAAGGCAAACCAAGACAAACAACAAACTGTTTTTTACACAAAGGATATGGCGTACAGGGATATTTATTTTGACGCATAGATAATATATTTCTTATTTTGTTTAAATATAAGAATAATTTGTTTTATATTATTGAGCTTTTTAGGGACTTATGTCCCTACAAGCCACTAGTATATATATACTAGTGAATTTTTATATTATATATATTTACATTATTTTATATTACTAGTGAAATCATAATATTTATATATGAATCTGAACGTAGGGTGTTTTTGGCCTCTGGGGACCTCAAAAAAAAAGTAAATCGGTCCCGGGTCTAAGTCTTACCATGAGACCTACTGTAATAGCTTATTCCCTATATGGGAAATTCGCTAAAACGTAGAACAATGTGCGTCCCTATTCAGCTCACCATAAAACAACTTACTGCCCAGGGCGCTTCTCAAGCAGCTCTCTAATTGTGTATTATACCCATATACAATCAATAATTATTGCAATATGGAATTTTAGCTTGGGTGGATGTTATCAGAATGTTTTGGAGACACTAGAAATAATGCAAAAGTCTATTATTAAGATAGCACTCAACAAACATCGCTTTCATACCTCAAATCCTCTGTTTAATGAATTTTAAGTACCTACTAAATATACCTCAACTATAAAAAAAATTAGGGATGGTCAAGTCTCGAAATTTCGGGAAATTTTCTGGAAATTTTAAATCTCGTTACACGTGACGAGATTTCTTTTTGGCCGAGATTTTTATCGAGACGAGAATAAAAAAAAAAATTAAAAACGCCTGCAGAAAGTCAATGCAATACCCGCAATACAGGAGCGTGTTGCAGTTGCGTTTCCTTTGCGAAGGCGTTCTTATTTAATTATTTCTTTAAATGTAAATATTACTTTAATTATTTTAATAATATTACTTTAATAACATTTGAGAAGTTTTGTTAAGTGTAAGCAGTGAGGAATGATTTATTACTATAAAAAGTTAAAACAAGTAACTATTTTATAAAAATTAATATTGCTTTTATTTTATGATTTATTTTATTTCAGGATAAGTTGAACTCTATCCTAACTGATATCACTATGTTTCCTAATCGTAGGCATTTTTAATAAGTTAGGCGTGATTAATAATAAAATGTTATGCTGATGTTTTTTAATAAAAGATTGTAAATATTCTTGCCTATTATCATTATTTTTGTATTTAAACAGTCATCTAACAATGTTACAAAATCAGGTAAAAATTTTGAACGTGCATTTCCCGTTGTGTATGAGAAGGGAAATCCCGTCTCGATCTCGTCTCGAAATTTTATGAGAAATAAAAAATCTCGTCTCGAACTAAAAATCCAATCTCGTCCATCCCTAAAAAAAATCATTATTTTTGTTTGTATATTCATAAAAATAAAGCTTTCTTATTCTTACGGATTACACATCATTACCCAAACAGATAATCAAAATCATGGAATTATCACCCCTAGATTAACGAAGTGAATAAATAGTACCTCATCTTTTTATCTTGGAACATCATTAACTCCCAACTTCCACTAAGTATTAAATCCCCCCCTTCATGCAGTGTACGTAGGTACTTTAAAAAAAAATGTTTAAAAAATGTCTGTTAGAAGTTGGTCGTCATAGAATCAGAAACTATTTCATCTCCTTGTACGATGAATGCAGTATGTCTGTGCTGTGTGCGTGTGTGCGTGTGGGTGTGCCACTTTTATTTTCACCGGGCTGGACCTAAGAGGGACTGTGCTTTTACAGTTTTTTTTAAAAGAGCTACCAGCCGCCTAAAGGTCACAGAGCAAGTACCGTTGGAGTGTAGTATTTGACAAAGACAATTCCCAAAATTCGAATCAGGGAAGCCTTGTTTTATCACCACTAACCACAAGACCAAAGCTACCTTAATAAGCCAGTATTTATTCACAAACAATTATATGTTTGCTGCCTTTAGCAGAGTTAAACCTATGTATAGATTCTAATTATTTTTTGAATATAACATCAACAAAGGCAAACCAAGACAAACAACAAACTGTTTTTTACACAAAGGATATGGCGTACAGGGATATTTATTTTGACGCATAGATAATATATTTCTTATTTTGTTTAAATATAAGAATAATTTGTTTTATATTATTGAGCTTTTTAGGGACTTATGTCCCTACAAGCCACTAGTATATATATACTAGTGAATTTTTATATTATATATATTTACATTATTTTATATTACTAGTGAAATCATAATATTTATATATGAATCTGAACGTAGGGTGTTTTTGGCCTCTGGGGACCTCAAAAAAAAAGTAAATCGGTCCCGGGTCTAAGTCTTACCATGAGACCTACTGTAATAGCTTATTCCCTATATGGGAAATTCGCTAAAACGTAGAACAATGTGCGTCCCTATTCAGCTCACCATAAAACAACTTACTGCCCAGGGCGCTTCTCAAGCAGCTCTCTAATTGTGTATTATACCCATATACAATCAATAATTATTGCAATATGGAATTTTAGCTTGGGTGGATGTTATCAGAATGTTTTGGAGACACTAGAAATAATGCAAAAGTCTATTATTAAGATAGCACTCAACAAACATCGCTTTCATACCTCAAATCCTCTGTTTAATGAATTTTAAGTACCTACTAAATATACCTCAACTATAAAAAAAATTAGGGATGGTCAAGTCTCGAAATTTCGGGAAATTTTCTGGAAATTTTAAATCTCGTTACACGTGACGAGATTTCTTTTTGGCCGAGATTTTTATCGAGACGAGAATAAAAAAAAAAATTAAAAACGCCTGCAGAAAGTCAATGCAATACCCGCAATACAGGAGCGTGTTGCAGTTGCGTTTCCTTTGCGAAGGCGTTCTTATTTAATTATTTCTTTAAATGTAAATATTACTTTAATTATTTTAATAATATTACTTTAATAACATTTGAGAAGTTTTGTTAAGTGTAAGCAGTGAGGAATGATTTATTACTATAAAAAGTTAAAACAAGTAACTATTTTATAAAAATTAATATTGCTTTTATTTTATGATTTATTTTATTTCAGGATAAGTTGAACTCTATCCTAACTGATATCACTATGTTTCCTAATCGTAGGCATTTTTAATAAGTTAGGCGTGATTAATAATAAAATGTTATGCTGATGTTTTTTAATAAAAGATTGTAAATATTCTTGCCTATTATCATTATTTTTGTATTTAAACAGTCATCTAACAATGTTACAAAATCAGGTAAAAATTTTGAACGTGCATTTCCCGTTGTGTATGAGAAGGGAAATCCCGTCTCGATCTCGTCTCGAAATTTTATGAGAAATAAAAAATCTCGTCTCGAACTAAAAATCCAATCTCGTCCATCCCTAAAAAAAATCATTATTTTTGTTTGTATATTCATAAAAATAAAGCTTTCTTATTCTTACGGATTACACATCATTACCCAAACAGATAATCAAAATCATGGAATTATCACCCCTAGATTAACGAAGTGAATAAATAGTACCTCATCTTTTTATCTTGGAACATCATTAACTCCCAACTTCCACTAAGTATTAAATCCCCCCCTTCATGCAGTGTACGTAGGTACTTTAAAAAAAAATGTTTAAAAAATGTCTGTTAGAAGTTGGTCGTCATAGAATCAGAAACTATTTCATCTCCTTGTACGATGAATGCAGTATGTCTGTGCTGTGTGCGTGTGTGCGTGTGGGTGTGCCACTTTTATTTTCACCGGGCTGGACCTAAGAGGGACTGTGCTTTTACAGTTTTTTTTAAAAGAGCTACCAGCCGCCTAAAGGTCACAGAGCAAGTACCGTTGGAGTGTAGTATTTGACAAAGACAATTCCCAAAATTCGAATCAGGGAAGCCTTGTTTTATCACCACTAACCACAAGACCAAAGCTACCTTAATAAGCCAGTATTTATTCACAAACAATTATATGTTTGCTGCCTTTAGCAGAGTTAAACCTATGTATAGATTCTAATTATTTTTTGAATATAACATCAACAAAGGCAAACCAAGACAAACAACAAACTGTTTTTTACACAAAGGATATGGCGTACAGGGATATTTATTTTGACGCATAGATAATATATTTCTTATTTTGTTTAAATATAAGAATAATTTGTTTTATATTATTGAGCTTTTTAGGGACTTATGTCCCTACAAGCCACTAGTATATATATACTAGTGAATTTTTATATTATATATATTTACATTATTTTATATTACTAGTGAAATCATAATATTTATATATGAATCTGAACGTAGGGTGTTTTTGGCCTCTGGGGACCTCAAAAAAAAAGTAAATCGGTCCCGGGTCTAAGTCTTACCATGAGACCTACTGTAATAGCTTATTCCCTATATGGGAAATTCGCTAAAACGTAGAACAATGTGCGTCCCTATTCAGCTCACCATAAAACAACTTACTGCCCAGGGCGCTTCTCAAGCAGCTCTCTAATTGTGTATTATACCCATATACAATCAATAATTATTGCAATATGGAATTTTAGCTTGGGTGGATGTTATCAGAATGTTTTGGAGACACTAGAAATAATGCAAAAGTCTATTATTAAGATAGCACTCAACAAACATCGCTTTCATACCTCAAATCCTCTGTTTAATGAATTTTAAGTACCTACTAAATATACCTCAACTATAAAAAAAATTAGGGATGGTCAAGTCTCGAAATTTCGGGAAATTTTCTGGAAATTTTAAATCTCGTTACACGTGACGAGATTTCTTTTTGGCCGAGATTTTTATCGAGACGAGAATAAAAAAAAAAATTAAAAACGCCTGCAGAAAGTCAATGCAATACCCGCAATACAGGAGCGTGTTGCAGTTGCGTTTCCTTTGCGAAGGCGTTCTTATTTAATTATTTCTTTAAATGTAAATATTACTTTAATTATTTTAATAATATTACTTTAATAACATTTGAGAAGTTTTGTTAAGTGTAAGCAGTGAGGAATGATTTATTACTATAAAAAGTTAAAACAAGTAACTATTTTATAAAAATTAATATTGCTTTTATTTTATGATTTATTTTATTTCAGGATAAGTTGAACTCTATCCTAACTGATATCACTATGTTTCCTAATCGTAGGCATTTTTAATAAGTTAGGCGTGATTAATAATAAAATGTTATGCTGATGTTTTTTAATAAAAGATTGTAAATATTCTTGCCTATTATCATTATTTTTGTATTTAAACAGTCATCTAACAATGTTACAAAATCAGGTAAAAATTTTGAACGTGCATTTCCCGTTGTGTATGAGAAGGGAAATCCCGTCTCGATCTCGTCTCGAAATTTTATGAGAAATAAAAAATCTCGTCTCGAACTAAAAATCCAATCTCGTCCATCCCTAAAAAAAATCATTATTTTTGTTTGTATATTCATAAAAATAAAGCTTTCTTATTCTTACGGATTACACATCATTACCCAAACAGATAATCAAAATCATGGAATTATCACCCCTAGATTAACGAAGTGAATAAATAGTACCTCATCTTTTTATCTTGGAACATCATTAACTCCCAACTTCCACTAAGTATTAAATCCCCCCCTTCATGCAGTGTACGTAGGTACTTTAAAAAAAAATGTTTAAAAAATGTCTGTTAGAAGTTGGTCGTCATAGAATCAGAAACTATTTCATCTCCTTGTACGATGAATGCAGTATGTCTGTGCTGTGTGCGTGTGTGCGTGTGGGTGTGCCACTTTTATTTTCACCGGGCTGGACCTAAGAGGGACTGTGCTTTTACAGTTTTTTTTAAAAGAGCTACCAGCCGCCTAAAGGTCACAGAGCAAGTACCGTTGGAGTGTAGTATTTGACAAAGACAATTCCCAAAATTCGAATCAGGGAAGCCTTGTTTTATCACCACTAACCACAAGACCAAAGCTACCTTAATAAGCCAGTATTTATTCACAAACAATTATATGTTTGCTGCCTTTAGCAGAGTTAAACCTATGTATAGATTCTAATTATTTTTTGAATATAACATCAACAAAGGCAAACCAAGACAAACAACAAACTGTTTTTTACACAAAGGATATGGCGTACAGGGATATTTATTTTGACGCATAGATAATATATTTCTTATTTTGTTTAAATATAAGAATAATTTGTTTTATATTATTGAGCTTTTTAGGGACTTATGTCCCTACAAGCCACTAGTATATATATACTAGTGAATTTTTATATTATATATATTTACATTATTTTATATTACTAGTGAAATCATAATATTTATATATGAATCTGAACGTAGGGTGTTTTTGGCCTCTGGGGACCTCAAAAAAAAAGTAAATCGGTCCCGGGTCTAAGTCTTACCATGAGACCTACTGTAATAGCTTATTCCCTATATGGGAAATTCGCTAAAACGTAGAACAATGTGCGTCCCTATTCAGCTCACCATAAAACAACTTACTGCCCAGGGCGCTTCTCAAGCAGCTCTCTAATTGTGTATTATACCCATATACAATCAATAATTATTGCAATATGGAATTTTAGCTTGGGTGGATGTTATCAGAATGTTTTGGAGACACTAGAAATAATGCAAAAGTCTATTATTAAGATAGCACTCAACAAACATCGCTTTCATACCTCAAATCCTCTGTTTAATGAATTTTAAGTACCTACTAAATATACCTCAACTATAAAAAAAATTAGGGATGGTCAAGTCTCGAAATTTCGGGAAATTTTCTGGAAATTTTAAATCTCGTTACACGTGACGAGATTTCTTTTTGGCCGAGATTTTTATCGAGACGAGAATAAAAAAAAAAATTAAAAACGCCTGCAGAAAGTCAATGCAATACCCGCAATACAGGAGCGTGTTGCAGTTGCGTTTCCTTTGCGAAGGCGTTCTTATTTAATTATTTCTTTAAATGTAAATATTACTTTAATTATTTTAATAATATTACTTTAATAACATTTGAGAAGTTTTGTTAAGTGTAAGCAGTGAGGAATGATTTATTACTATAAAAAGTTAAAACAAGTAACTATTTTATAAAAATTAATATTGCTTTTATTTTATGATTTATTTTATTTCAGGATAAGTTGAACTCTATCCTAACTGATATCACTATGTTTCCTAATCGTAGGCATTTTTAATAAGTTAGGCGTGATTAATAATAAAATGTTATGCTGATGTTTTTTAATAAAAGATTGTAAATATTCTTGCCTATTATCATTATTTTTGTATTTAAACAGTCATCTAACAATGTTACAAAATCAGGTAAAAATTTTGAACGTGCATTTCCCGTTGTGTATGAGAAGGGAAATCCCGTCTCGATCTCGTCTCGAAATTTTATGAGAAATAAAAAATCTCGTCTCGAACTAAAAATCCAATCTCGTCCATCCCTAAAAAAAATCATTATTTTTGTTTGTATATTCATAAAAATAAAGCTTTCTTATTCTTACGGATTACACATCATTACCCAAACAGATAATCAAAATCATGGAATTATCACCCCTAGATTAACGAAGTGAATAAATAGTACCTCATCTTTTTATCTTGGAACATCATTAACTCCCAACTTCCACTAAGTATTAAATCCCCCCCTTCATGCAGTGTACGTAGGTACTTTAAAAAAAATGTTTAAAAAATGTCTGTTAGAAGTTGGTCGTCATAGAATCAGAAACTATTTCATCTCCTTGTACGATGAATGCAGTATGTCTGTGCTGTGTGCGTGTGTGCGTGTGGGTGTGCCACTTTTATTTTCACCGGGCTGGACCTAAGAGGGACTGTGCTTTTACAGTTTTTTTTAAAAGAGCTACCAGCCGCCTAAAGGTCACAGAGCAAGTACCGTTGGAGTGTAGTGGCTGTGAAAGTATGTTTGATCTTAGTTGTGCGTGAGCTCAAGTCCTGACTTTGTGAGTTGTGTGGGTGAGTGAATGTGTGTGAATGTTTTAGGGCAATGTCTGTAGAACGTATGGACCAAGTCTCAGGCAATTTCAAAAGGATATTTCATATTCATAGTATGTTTTTGTCTTTATTTATTACTGTTATTGTTATATTTATATAGGCTACATTAAACTGAAAAGATAAACAGAATATATGTGTGCATACAATTTTTTTTAAATACTATTTTTCTTGTATTTATTGTATTTCTTGTTGTTCTTTTCAAGTTAATTTTGTGTTACAATATATTAAGTCTACGGTGTAAATCTTATTGTTTTCACTGTGCTGATAGTGGAATCGATCCCCAAGCACAGGCACCAGCCCATTTGGGGATCCATTTCAAACTATCAATTTGTATTTTTGTGTAATGATTTTGTTTTTGAGATAAATTATGTTTTATTTATTCATTAATTCTCTCATACCGCCCCTGGCGTTGGGGATGAGAACTACGGTCATCCCCATTTAGGATGACCGTAAAAATATTACTCCCCCAATAAAATTTGACCCGTTACAACTTGATAAAAAACATTGTGTATTTCACAGAAATTAGTAATTTAGATCAACACAATCCGTCAGTGGCTCACATAAACTACGACGAATTTAATTTAAAAACTAGCAACAATTTTAATGGGGGATGGAATATCTAGTAGTATCATTAGTCAAAGGAAGATACTGTATACTCACCAAAAGACACAATGTAAAATGGAAGAGATCCTATTTTTGTCATCTGCTCATAAGCTTTTAAATAACCTTCCAGCCTCAGTTTGTTGTGATGCCATTTCAACCCGTGGTCCAGGAACTATGAAAAAAAGAAGTATAATAACAATAACATTGACATTTTGTATTGTATTAACTAGGGATAGACAAGATTAGATTTTTAGTTCGAAACAAGACCAGACAGAATTTTTTTATTTCTCATAAAATTTTGAGACGAGATCGAGGCGGGATTTTCCTTCTCATACATAACAGGAATGCACGTTCCACATTTTAACCTGATTTTTTAACATTTTTAAATACCTACCGATTTATTACCTGCCGACAGACTGTTTAAATACAAAAATAATAATAGTAGACAAAAATATTTAAAATCGTTTATTAAAAAACATTAATAAAAACATCAGTAAACAAAATAATAAAAATATTAATAAGGCTAACTTATTAAAAATAACTCTTCGGCATAGGAAACATGGAGATATCAGTTAGTATAATTTATATAGTTCAACTGAATGAATGAACTGAACTTGAATTTATATAGTTCAACTTTGAAAAATATCAAATTTATAAGTTTAAAAAACAGTATTACTAGTTAAGTATCAAGTAACAATTTTTAAGTCAAATTGTGTTATTTTTAGAATGATTTTGGAGTGACTTATTTTGGCTATTCTATGGCCTATTTATCGATTTTAGCAAAGCCTATGATAGCATTCAAAGGGAACAAATTTGGTATAGAATGGAAAGTTTTGGAAACCCAAATAAACTAATAAAATTGGCTACTTTAAGTGTTAATGGCTCTAAGAGCAAGGTTAAAATAGATAATGACTACTCACCATCCTTTGACATAAAAACAGGACTTAGGCAGGGAGATATTATTTCACCTACACTCTTCAATATAGCTCTTGAGGGAGCACTTAACACGTTGACTGCGCGCGCCGACTTTACAGGCGCTCCCCAGTGGCGGGCGAAGCCCCGGCGCGCAACCGAATCAGCGAACGCAATTGGCATTCAAATATTTCAGTCTGACGAATCACAAAAGAGCAGTGGTGACTGTGCTGCGTTACCCCGAGAGTGGATGTAGTTCACTGAAACACCCAAAGGTAGCAGCACTGCATGGATCCGTATCCAGTGTCTTTGTAATGTGGGTTGAAGAGAAAAAATCCCCGAAACCGGGACAAAAGCATTGCCAGACGGGATTTTACGGGAAATTTTAGTACCAACCTACACCAAAGTAAAGCTCGCATTCTAAGCTGGCAGGCTGGCAACGATTATAACGTCTCCGTCTGAGGCTAAGCTCACACTGACTCAATATATTACTGTTGGTCTGGTGCCGACTGTAGTCGGCGCGCGCCACCTGGGAGCGCTGGCGACGCCGACTAAAGTCGGCACGCGCAGTCAACGTGTTAAAGAGCTGAAGAATACAGAATATGGCATAAGAATTGGAAGTAAGATAAGCGTGCTCGCCTTTGCAGATGATGTAGTACTGCTTGCAGAGACCAGAGAAGAACTCCAGGAAATGTTTGAAATCCTTAAAAGAGAAACAAGAGCAGTGGGCCTGAAAATAAATGACAACAAACCGAAACTTGTCAGATTTAGAAGGGGAGCAGAGAACGAGGAGAACATGACAGAAATAGAACAACAGTATGAACATGAACAAGTTGAGTCTTTTAAATATTTAGGAGTTATTGTCAACTCACAAAGTGAGGAACACATAGAAATCAAGAATAGAATAAACCTAGCCAGTAGAAGTATGTATGCTCTAAACAAATTATTGTCATCAAGATTATTGTCTCATCACACTAAACTTAAAATCTACCTGTCCTTCTTTATGGAGCTAAAACCTGGATTATGGATAAAAACACAGAGAAAAAACTTATTACTTTTGAAAATAAAGTCCTGCGCAAAATCTTTGGCCCTACTAAAGAAGGAGATGTGTGGAGAATTAAAAATAATCAGGAACTAAGAGACCTGTTCAAGGTGCCAGATATAATTGCAGAGGCTAAAAGCAGGAGGCTTCGCTGGACGGGCCACATCATTAGAAGAGAGGAAACTAGCACACTTTATCAAATATGGAAAAGTGACCCACTGGGGAGGAGACCACAAGGGAGACCGAGGAATCGCTGGACGGATGAAGTAAAGAAAGATATGGCCAGGATGGAAGTTAATGAAGATACCGCAAGAGACAGGGCGACAAGAAGGCAGTGTGTTGGTGAGGCCAAGTATCACTTGGGGTACAAATGGCCATGGGAGTAAGTTAAGAGTAAGAGTAAGTTATTTTGGCTATGTTTACAGTAGTAAAACATGTCTCACACTGCTTACACTAACAAAGCTCATCATCATTTGCTATGTCAATAAAAATATAAAAGAATTGTAGCAATATTTCCATGTAAAGAATAATTAAATAAAAATGCCTTCGCAAAGTTTTTTTTAACTTTTGAATTTTTTAATTTTTAAACTTTTTATTAATTTTTTAAAATTTTGAAATAAAAAAACATTGTAATCTTGTTTGAAAAAAATTTAGACTAAAATAGAATCTCGTCTCATAGAGCAAGATTTAAAATTTTCCAAAATTTCGAGGGCCCGCCCATCCCTAGTATTAACGTACATTCTTATTTGTGTATGTGACTAGCCATTTAAAATTGGTCTGTTAAAACTATTTCAGCGAAGAACGCTCTGAATCTTTCAAGAGAGTCAATGGAATAGCTTGTCAAATAATAATTAGATCTATCTTATTTTTTAAACTATTATTGAACAGCTATTTCTTTTGCTAGAGATGAATTAAATAACTTTTTCCTACAGTCACCCGACAAAGTGGGCTTCCTTGCACTGACTATAGTACAGACAGTTGCCAACTGCTGCATTTACTTACTTTTGCCACACAGTGTTTACTTTGCTGCACGGTTTTTTTTTTTTTTTTTTAGCACACCAGTATTTCAACCAAACAACACAAAACAGTGTGCTTTTATTATGCACGTAATCCGTGTATGCTTGGAAATAGGTTGGCAGCACTTAAAGATATCACGACTATGATCAGCTGGTGCAGCGTTTCCCATTTCGTTCAATGTTTGAACTTATACGAGCTTACCGGAAATGTAAATGATAAAACAACAATGTCGGAAAAAAAGAAAACATATGATTTAAAGCTCAGGTCCCTCAAGCGACAAGCCACTGCAGAATACATCACAAGTGCTGATAATAAATCCAAAGCTGTCTGGGAGATCATCAACAAAGAAAAACAATGTAAACAGAAGGAAGAACCAAATCTGCAGCTGGAAATAGAGGGAAAAATATTAGATAACCCTACTGACATTGCTGAACACCTAAACCAATATTTTGCAGAAATAGCAGACTCCACTTTAGAAAAAAACAGAAGCCAATTCAAAAACAAAAAAATTACACATCCACTATTTCTACCACAAAGCAATGTCCAGCCACTAATTTTAACTCCTACAACCATTAAAGAAGTCTTAGCAACAATAGCCTCACTGAAATCAAAGCTGTCATGTGGAGTAGATGAAGTGCCATCAAAAGTTGTAAAACACTGTGCCGAACAACTGGCAGCCCCACTTGTCAGCATAATAAACAAATCTTTTAGCCTTGGACAATTTCCCTCCGCCCTAAAAATAGCAAAAATATACCCAAAGCACAAAAAAGGCTCACGCACTAAACAAGAAAACTACCGCCCTATCTCATTAATATCAACCTTTTCAAAAGTAATAGAAAAGGTCGCTCTGTCAAGAATGCTGAGTCACTTGGAAAGCAATGATCTCATCACTAAAAACCAACATGGTTTTCTCAAAGGGAGGTCCACCACCACAGCTCTAACTAGTTTAATCGAACAAATCATTGACCATCTAGAAGCACGCAGATATGTATCAACAGTCTTACTTGACTACAGCAAAGCTTTTGACTGCCTGGGCCATAATCTCATCCTAAGGAAACTCACAGCCCTAGGAATAGAGGGAATGGCCAAAGACTGGGTGGCAAGCTATTTGAAAAGACGTACACAAATTGTTGAAATCCAGCAAAACACAAATGGGAGAAAATCTGTACATAGGTCCACACAACTTTCGATTAACAGGGGAGTGCCCCAGGGCTCAGTCATGGGCCCATTTTTGTTCATCCTTTTTACCAATGATTTTCCAGATTTTATTAGGAATGACAATTGTGAAACAATAATGTACGCTGATGACACAACTCTTCTATTTATGCACGACTTACCACAAGAATTACACTCCAACATCTTATCCTCAACAGACAAAGCACTGCAGTACTGCCTTCAAAATGACCTGGCCATTAATCCATCAAAAACAACCCAGTTAAATTTCAGCCGAAAACATGAACAAATCCAAGAAATTCCTGAAATAACCGTTGAAAAAAACTCAAAACTGCTGGGCCTGACAATTGATGAAGACCTCTCCTGGAACGACCACATACACAACCTGACCAAAAAACTTGCATCTGGTGTCCATGTAATAAAGAGGATGAAATGGATAGGAGGCCTGGAAACAGCTAAGACAGCTTACTATGCTGTAATAGAATCGCATATAAGGTATTGCTTAATATCTTGGGGAGGAACATCAGAAGCAAACCTCAACAAAGTGTTGGTACTCCAGAAAAAAGCTGTCAGGGCACTCTCCGGCCTTGAGCGCTTAGACAGCTGCAGGGAAGCATTTAAATCCCTTAAGCTCCTAACAGTGACAGCACTCTACATCCATGGAGTTGTCCTGTACACAAAAAAACTCAACCTTCCCAGAAATGAGAATTTTCACTCCTACCACACCAGAAAAGCAGCCGACTACAACCTTCCGATCCACCACACTACACAATACAGCAGAAAACCCTCTTATATTGGCCGAAAAATCATCAACTCTCTTCCAAACAACCTCAAGAACGCAACAGGAAACCAATTCAAACAGCAACTCTGGAACTGGCTTGTGGACCGACCGGTGTACTCCCTTAAGGAATTCTTTGACCAATTATGAACTTTCAACACAAAAGAAAATGTAAACTGTTAAAACAATCTAAATGTTAAACATTCTGAATTTCTCTGACGCCATTGTATTTCTTAAAGAAATCACAAATAAAGAAAATTGTCTATTGTCTATTGTCTATTGTCTATTGTCTTAACCTAACCTAAAAATGTGTTGTATAGTGTTTGATAGACTAATTATTTATATGATACATAGTAACTGTAAGAAAAATATAATGTGTAACACGAGTGCAAGCTGTCTTTGCTGCACTTGAGTAAACATTTCTTTTGTGTGCGTATAAGTCACCCACTAGTTACACAAATAACTATATAGCACTAATTGAATTTCAAACATATCCAGTATGAAGCAAATTTGCAGCATATTCTCCATTTCACAACAGCACATTAAGTTTGTGATAACATTAAACCTAGGCCTATTCTATAAGGTGTAACAGAAGCTCAGTTCTTAGAACTGAAAACAAAACCAACATCCGTTTAAAATCCACCTAACAAACATCCTGTTCCACGGCTTCGATAGTTTCTGCAACTGTGCATCCGCTCGTCAAAGAGAGAGATAGAAGACAATCTGCGATGCTTGCTATTTTTGACAGGGAACCATCAAGTTCACGTGGACTATCTTGACTAATCAGAATCAAAGACACTGTATATCAAGAATAGAAATGCCCATTCATCTAGACAGTCTCCTCAACGGGGCCTTCAGATCGTCAACTCGCGTCGAAGTCCCGGTTCGGTCTTGTGTGTTAGTGTTTTTTTATATGGCCTGTTGCCTTCCATAGGCAGATTAAAATGTGTTAGTGTCCAGTGGGAATATCATCAAAAATGTATGTTATGGCTTATTTAATTTGTATATTGTTCAGTAGCTGCTCGCCAACTCAAAAATGACAAATCACAATTTAACAATTTCAAGATGATAGTTAGAAGTTAAATTCATAAGCTTTTATTTTAAGTTTGTTGGAGTAAAAAAGGTAATTGCTCTCCTTTAACATACCCTTTTAATTCAATGTTGGTTATAGTTTAGGTAGCATTTGTGCTGGTCATTTACTTTGTATTAGATATATTTATAACTAGCTTTGTAACCGTCCTTCGTACAAGGTTGGCGTATTAGTATAAAATGCTTATTGCAGTTATACTCGTGCTTTGTGTATTGCAATTGGAGAGGACACGGTTTAAGGAAATTTTGTTCTTTTAATTTACGGTATGCTATAGTATAGCACATCTACCATAGCCATAATGTTCTACCACTGCCCCTAAACAATAAAATAAGTGAAATTCTCATTTTCACATCTTTTTGTTGCTAGTTGGTTCAAATTAGATGTTGTTATAAATACAAAAAAAATTAATAGTGCTGCACCCTGTTGGTGAACCTTATAACTTTTTAATGCTATTTAATATCATAGAACCAACTTTAAGAGTTGAAACAGCTGACAAAATTATTTTATTCGTTTTAAATATGAATACTCATAAGGTTAACATGGGAATCTCTAGAGTGACTGGGGCGGAGCCCAAAAGGATTTTTGAAATAAGAATGTGTCTATAAAGTCCAGGATCTGAAGGGGGTTGAGCATGCATGAAAAGGGTGACGCAATTTTATTTCTGATTGTTGTTATAGGCACTATAGTGATTGTTTAATTTGATAAAAAGTAAAAAGTATTTTTTAACATTCAAGTTGTTTCTCTTTATTCTATAACTGTTTACAATCAATATCATTGCTTAATTATTATTGACAACATATGTTAAACAAATTATTTTAAACAAAGACTTTTAAGTAAGTAATATACAAACATCTCCCTTTTTTAGCCGTCTTGACTGTCCTTCTTTTTTAACATAGATTTAATTTTTCTTATATGGTGTGTGTTTCTTCTTAAAACAACATTACTTTCTAATTTTACCAAATAAGAACGAGGTTCAGGTAATTTTTTAAAAATCACACCAGGATTCCAAAATTTGGTTTTAATATCCTGTACTAAAACCTCTTCTCCAACTTGGAATTCATCTTCTTTTTTCAAGGCTGATCTGTTATACATTTGTTCTTGATACCTTTTGCTTTCATTTATGCTTTCATGTACCTCAAAAGAAACTGTTTTAGGCTGTAAATAACTGTTTGGTATAGGTAGTTTTGATCTTATGTGTCTGCTGTTTAAAAGCTGAGAAGGTGAATAGTCCAGGTTTGCAACAGGTGAGTTTCTATAATTTAATAAGAAGAGTTCAAAATCCTGTTTACTTTCAGCACTCTTCTGTAACATTTTCTTTACAATTCCTACAGCCTTTTCTGCTAGTCCATTACTTTTTGGATAGTGAGGACTTGATGTGATTATTGTAAAATTCCAATTTATAGAAAACTGTTTCATTTCATAGCTATTAAATGGTTGATTATCAGCCACCAAATACATAGGGATCCCATTTCGACTAAATAGCTCTTTGAATTTACCAATTATTGTATTACTGTTATTACTGTTCAACTTAAATACATCAATCCAACGTGAATAAAAGTCAACAGTTACAAGATAGTATTTACCTGCATATTCAGCAATATCAGCTCCAATCTTGATGAAGGGTATTTGAGGAACACTGTGAACTTTTAAAGGTTCATTCAATTTTGAACGTTGGTGTTTCATACATATAGAACATTGAGATACTGTATTTCTTATGTCTGATGACATTCCTGGCCAGTAAAAAAATAAATTGGCAGTTTTCAATATTTTAGTTGTTCCCAGATGAGTCTCATGCAGGTGTGACAGCATAAATTTCCTCAGTTTACTTGGTATTATAAGTTTGTCATTCAAATAGAGTAATCCATCTTGATGAGTTACATCATTTCTCATATTGAAATAAGTCTTTAGATCACCATCATTAACAGATTTTGGCCATTGGGTTTTACAAAATTGTATAACTTTGTTTAAAACATCATCATTTCTTGTTTCCTCTTTAAATTCCTCAAGTCTTCTATCACTAAACTTCACTTCAGAAGATTCAATACAGTGCACAATACCATCTAAGGGTTCATGCCATTCAACCTCATCTTTAATACCATTCCGAGATAAAAAATCTGCAATATGCATGTTTTTTCCTGGCAAATATTTTAGTTTAAAACTGTATATCATCAATTTAAGTCTGAGCCTTCTTATTCTGTTATTGACAATTTTAAACAATGGCTTATTAAAAATTGACAACAGAGGTAAATGGTCAGTAAAAATTGTTACATTTTCATTTCCATATATATAGTTGTGGTATTTCTTGCACGAAAAACAAATAGCTAATAATTCTTTTTCAATTTGAGCATAATTAACTTCTGCTGTGGTCAGACTTCTAGAAAAGTAACTAACAGGCCTGCCATTTTGCATGCAACAACACCCTACAGAATCCTGTGAAGCATCACATTGTATTTCAATAGGAAGAGATGGATCAAAATTCCCTAAGACCTGATTACTACAGAGTGATTGTTTGATTTTTTCAAGAGCATTAGAATGATGTTCATACCATTGCCAAGGAACATTCTTTTTTAGTAAATCTCTAAGAGGTGATGCTATTGAAGCCAAATTAGGGACGAAATTTCTGATGTAATTTACCATACCTAAAAATCTTTGTAATTCTACCTTAGATGTAGGAGTTTTAAAATTCTTTATTGCTTCAACTTTTGAAGGATCCGGTTGCATCCCTTGTTCACTGAATATAGCACCAATATACTTTACCTTATTAACACAGTATTGCATTTTACTATAGTTAAATCTAATATTATACTGTTTTGCTCTTTCCATTACCTGCTTTATAATTTTATCATTTTCCTCTTTAGTATCAGTAGCAATGCACAAATCATCAAAATAGATTGAAGGACCTTTAATATCTTTGAAATATTTGTGTACCAATCTTTGAAATATTTCAGGTACACAAGAGAGGCCAAAAGGTGCCCTCAAAAATCTGTAAGTTCCAAAGATTGTGCTGAATGAACACATTTTACTGGATTCTTCATCTAGTTTTATATGATAAAACCCGTCTTTCAAATCTAAAATTGTAAAGTATTTCTTATTACTTAAGTTTGGAGCCAAGTCCTCTAGCAAAGGAATTGCATACCTCTCTCTTATGATATATTTATTAAGTTGTGTAGGATCAATACAGATTCTTAAAGATCCATTTGGCTTTTCTAGTACTACAATATTATTGACCCATTCAACCGGCTCTTCAACTTGCTTAATAATTTCATTGTCAACCAGCGAATTTAATGCCTTTTCAAATTTATCTTTAATTTTGTATGGTATTCTTCTAGCAGAACTTACTTGTGGTACTGCATCTTCCTTTAATTGTATCTTACAAATGTCAGGGAAACAACCCACACCATCAAAAACATCTTTATAATTGTTATAAATTTTTAATTTTTTTTCATCTTCTTTTACTGATAAACCATTAGCAACAGTATCTACCTTCTTTATTAAATTTAAACTTAGACAAGATTTCAGCCCTAGGATTGGAGTACATTCTCCACTGACCACTACTAACTTTACAACATCCATTTTATTTTCTGTCTCAATCTGTGCATCTATGTATCCTACTGGATTTATTTGAAACCCCCCGAATGAAATTAGTTTGTTTAGGTTTTTCTTCATCCTATTTTGTAGTTTATTTAGTTTTACAAAGGAATATGGGACAATGTCTACTTCAGACCCAGTATCAAGTTTCATTCTTACATTGAACCCTTCAACTTTAACACTTTTATACCAAGCTTTTTCTTGATTCCCAATGGAATCAACTACACAAACTGTGTTAATCTCATAGCCTTGGCAATTATGCACAAAAGAACTACTACTTTGATCAGTTACTTCGTTACATTTCTCATTAGAAAGAATATTTAAGTTTGTCCTACACATACTTGCAAAATGATTTGACTTTTTGCATTTACTACAGATTTTACCCCAAGCTGGACATTGTTGTTTTCCATGACTACCACCACATCTGTAACATTTAAAACATCTTTTACCTGTTTGGTCCTCCTCCAACTTACGTGTCCCAGCAAAGGTTTTAGTTACTTGATGAACTTCTTTCTTCTCATCATGAATATTTGTAATTTGAAGTACTTCTTTCTTCTCATTGATTTCATTCATATTTTGTTCAGTTAACTCCATCGTTTTGCAGGTTTCTATTACCTTTTCCAATTTTAGATCTTCTCTCAAAAGTTTTTCTTGGACATTTTTTGAACTTAATCCCAGTATTATCTGAGCTCTCAACAGTTTTTCCTCTTGTTCTTCAAATTTACATGGTTTGACTAAATTTTTTAGGTCCGAATAGAATTTATTAAATGGTTCATCTTGTTGCTGCTTTCTTTTGAAAAACTTATAAATATCCATGATTTCATTCCTCCTTGGCGTGCAATACTTCTCTAGTGCCTCTAATATCGTTTTTACTGTTTCTGGTTCATCTTGTTTGAAATCTTTATAAATTTTCAATGCTTCTTTTCCTAGTAGGTTTTTAAGCCTTGCTGCTTGTATAGAGTTAGGTTTCTTTTCGGTTTCAGTGGCTATAAAATATATCTCCACTTCTTCTTTAAATGTCCTAAAATTTTCCTCCAAGTTGCCTTCAAGGCTTAGGATATCCGGTTTGTTAAATTCCATTTCTGTGTATATTCTTCTGATATAATTCTTAATCAAATCTTTACCGACTGCGCCATGTTTAATTTGATAAAAAGTAAAAAGTATTTTTTAACATTCAAGTTGTTTCTCTTTATTCTATAACTGTTTACAATCAATATCATTGCTTAATTATTATTGACAACATATGTTAAACAAATTATTTTAAACAAAGACTTTTAAGTAAGTAATATACAAACAGTGATCACGAAAACGCATGTTGTCGCCCCCCAGCGTGGTCGACATCCCGGGGGGGGGGAGGGGGGCAATATGGCGGGGGGTGCTGTTTATTAAAACGCCAATAACTCGAGAACTATTCTAGGTAGAACATTGCAATAAACGTTAATTTACTCATAAAATTATGGTCTTTAAAAATTTTAACGTAGTGAAATTCGTATCTTTGTTGTTTTTTAAGTTATTTTAAATTGAAGCTAAAATCTTCAATTTACAAGGTAAAAATGGGTTTTTCCCATTTTTACCTTAATAACCAAACAATTTGCAATTTATTTCTTAAACCATTTTGTAGAGCCTAAAAAATAACAATTTAGTATAGCAAAGGGCTGTTGTATGCCTAATGGTTATGGAGATAATAGAAAAAACTTAAATTCAAAATTCCCATGTTATTCTTACGGAGAATAAAAAAAAAACGGTTGAAGTTTGCTTATATATGGATATATTATAATCAAATTTGGCAATTTTGTTTATTTCATACTAAGCTATCAACATTTCAATAAAAACTCACCTCAATACCTTCCCTGTAGCAGCAAACCTAGGTACTCATTAAAATTAATTTTATTTAAATAGGAAATAAAACTGACAGTTTTCAGGGAATATTTGAGTATAATATAATATTGAGTCTACAGGTTTACTGCGGCAGGGGTACTTTTTAAAGCAACCGACATTACAAGTACCAAGAGACACTTTTTAAGAATAAACATAGCTTTTATGTTTGTAGGTGTATGAATAAAAAAATTGATGAAAAATCAGGAAGAAATTAGAGGAAAAAACTGTTTTTTACATAGGTTATTGTTACTTTACAATTAAATTTAAATATAAATGCTGGGACATTTCATTATAGTATTGAGTAGGAGAACCGTAAAGGCAGAGTGCTACTGTGGAATTGAACTAACACAAGTATAAATAGGATACGACATTTGACTGTAAAAAACTTAACACAGAATTAAAACTTGGAATCAACTGCACAAACAATTATTTACTTAATTTTTACCACAAAACAACGCACGTAATCCATTGCGTCTGAACGTAATCCGTGTACGCTTGGAAATAGGTTCGCAACACTTAAAGATAATAATACTATGAGCAGCTGATTGACTATTATAACTACGATTTAACCTGTCCTTTCGTGTTTATAGTTACTTTCTGGACTTTTTAAAGGTTTTAAAAAAATCCTACGATCTTAACAAACAAGAAAATACCATTTAAGCATTTTTTTAGGAGCGGAAACCGCTTCAAATTGCAAAATACGGAACTATATTCTCAAGTCCAGAGCACATTTCTTGCCGAGGAAAAATAGCGTAGTGATACGGACCGGGTACTACTTTCTCTAGGGCACCTATTTGTGTTACCAGCTGAACCTAAAAACGTGTTGTATGGTGTTTGAAAGACTAATTATTTATATGCTTTATAGTGACTGTAGGAAAAATATAATGTGTAACACGAGTGCAAAAGGCCTTTGCTGCACTCGAGATCATTCCGCACGAGCCGCTTGCTCTTGTGTGCACACAAATAACTACAGTAAAACGCCGATTATCCGAATTAATTGGGACCGGGGTCGATTCGGATAATCAAAAATTCGGATAATCAGACACAGAATGGTAATAAAGAAAAACAAAGTGTTACACAACAAATGAACTTTATTGAGTGGATAACTAAGACATAATAGAGATGTTAAATTGAATTTAAGTACAAGTAGAGAAACAAATGCTGATATTTATAAAAACAAAACTACAGTACAATATAAAGTTCTTTACAAAAAGTTCTTTTACAACGCTTACTTGTACATCTCGATCAGCGTAAGTTGCCGTGACCTTGTAGCTCGTTTCCGCGCAGCTAAATCACGCAGGCGCCGGACGGCAAGAAGCTGTACACCGTCGCACTCTGGTTGTCGCTCCATCCATTTGAGGGCGTTGTCAAAGCACGTGAACGCCTCACTATGTGATGGTACACTTTCGTCTCCTGCATCTTCGTCTCCCCCGGTCTCATTGCTTTCATCTCCATTGTCCTGTTCATCCATGACACTCACAGCGATTTCATCATCAGTCATTATCTGGTATCCTTGATCGTTCCTATCACATTCCAACCACTCTTCCATATCATTGACATCACACTCCGAACAACCCGCAATCTCCTTAGCCATGTTTACTAACTCCCCAACTGACGGCAATTCCGGTTCGTCTTCATCAACGCCAGCAGCTTCAGCAGTTAGTTCTCGTTCTTTAGCTTGCTTTTCTAACTCGAGTTGCTCTTTTGTCGACGTACCGTTTATTTTGTTCCAAGTCCGTTTAAGTGAAACACTTTTAACCATGTTCCAGGAGTCTGCAATCATGTAGCAACAGTCTTTTAAGTTGATTTTTTTGTACGAATCCAAAACTTGTTCCTCGTCGTTCTCTTCAGCTAGGAGCAATTTACGAAGCATCTGTTGTCTGTAAAGACGATTTGTGCACTCAATCACACCCTGATCCATGGGCTGGAGCAGACTTGTCACGTTAGGAGGTAAAAAGAGACACTTAAATCTCCCCTTTTCTCTCACGAGAAGATCTAGTGAAGGATGCGTCAGCGCATTGTCCATGATAAGTAGAACCTTTCCCTTTTTTCCTGTTTCTTGTTTAAATTTTTTCACTTGAGGAATAAAAGTTTTGTCGTACCACTCCAAAAAAATAGTGCTCTCCATCCAAGCATTCTTCTGGTTGGTGTAAGTCACTGGTAAGTTGGCTACGTTCTTAAAAGCCCGTGGCTTCTTTGCTTTGCCGATCAATAATAAAGGAAGGCAATGGGTACCAGTAGAGTTCGCGCAGACCATTATAGTGACGCGATCTTTACTGACTTTGTGTCCGGGAGCACTTTGTTCTCTTTTAGATGCTAGGGTTTTTCTTGGCAAAGCTTTCCAATTCAAACCAGTCTCGTCAGCATTATACACAAGATCAGGGTCGTACATTTCTGTTTCTTTTTTAAATGTCTCCACAAATTTATTAGCAGCTTCACTATCAGCAGAAAGTTTTTCACCGGCAATATCCAATTCTCGAATGCCGTGCCGATTCTTGAAATTGCGTATCCATCCCGTGCTTGCCTTAAAATCAGCTACACCCATTTTTTCACTGAACATTCGCGCCTTTTCACACAAAATAGGTCCTGAAATCGGTTGTCCAATAGATCTTTGTTGCAAAAACCAAGTAAAAACTGCATTTTCCAGCTGTTCATCTTTAGCCTTTTTCATCACTTTTCGTGACGAACATCTATTATCACTTTCCAACGTAGTCACAAAACTTAAAATCTTTTCACTGTTATTTTTTATGTCAGTAATCGTAGCCGCCCCGACACCAAATCTCTCCGCCAATACCTTTCCCGCCACTCCTTTTTTTAGTTGGTTGATTATTTCCACTTTGTTCTTCAGCGATAGGACAACACGTTTTCGTTTTGCACTCATTTTACTTGGTTATTTAACACACGTAACCATACAGTAATGAAGATCACAAGTTTGACAATCTCACAACTCTATAAAAAATCAGCGATCCGCACAATAGAAGAGGGAGGAGCTAACTGACCTAGAATCCGCCAAAAATCGATAGTTCGCGTGTCATTGGGTAGGGGGAGTGGCTGCAGGTGCATGCGCTGTACATTCTGCGCATCTAAACGCTGTCTCGATGTCAATTCACTACACCGCCGCGCGGGGTGGCGACGTCATTGTGTCTACGCGGCAGTCGGTCAAATTTTTGCACTTAGTTTTAATTTTTAATATTAAGCTTGGAGCCGATTCGGATAATTGGCGATTCGGTTAATCGGCGTTCGGATAGTCGGCGTTTTACTGTATTGTCAATCAGCTGATATACATTGTTGCATTATTTCCAACACGGTTTAGTGTTATGGAAATTTATTGTGAATAATGTCATAGAACACAAGTAGACTTCTCATCTCATTGTTAATTCTAAAGCTTTGTTCATATCTAGTTCATGTTGTCGACACTACTGGGCACTAGTGTCAACAAAATTGTATTTCTATTGTTTTACGGTTGATTTTATGATGACTGCTTTTCTTTTTTGTTACATGAAATAGGGACGAGCTATTGTTTATGGTATATTGATTTATTTGGCTTCATAAGTTTGAAAAAAATAACTGAAATAACAAGAAACAAATTTTATTTAATAAAAACACACCTCTAGCACCGGATGATCTAAAAGGATGACAAACTTACCTTTAAGAAGTATTTTTAATCTACGATAATATTCAACGTAGTGTTTCGCAACTTAATAAATGATGCAAATCCAGTCTCCTAAAACTTTAAACCGATATTTACTTTTTAAAAGTAAATCATTGGGTTTTGCCATGAAAAGTTTGAAATCAAGGCCCCATGCGTCATTTCAGTACCGGTATTTAATAAAATAACTATGTATTCTTCTACAATACATACTCTTAGAGCTTTTTAAAACAACATTTTGAGTTTTATCATAGAAAATAGAACCTTTAGGTTCTATTTTCTTTGGTTTTATTCACAATAAAAATTCAAAGACTAAACCTTTATAGTTAATTAATTAATCAAACAATGCATATCAGCTGATCGGCAATGAAGTAGAGAAAACAGGGATACCAAATTATGAGCTATGCTTGCCTTAACAGTGACTCTTGGAGCTTGTAATTTAGGTTGCTTAAAATAAACAGCTTGTAAACTGAAGATTTTAGCTTCAATTTAAAATAACGAAAAAATCAACAAAGATACAAATTTCACTACATTAACATTTTTAAAGATCATATTTTTATGAGTAAATTGACGTTTATTGCAATTTTCTACCTAGAATAGTTCTCGAGTTATAGGCGTTTTAATAAACGGCGCCCCCCACCATATTGCCCCCCCCCCCCCCCCCCGGGATGTCGACCACGCTGGGGGGCGACAACATGCGTTTTCGTGATCACTATAGTGCCTATAACAACAATCAGAAATAAAATTGCGTCACCCTTTTCATGCATGCTCAACCCCCTTCAGATCCTGGACTAATATGGTATTCGGGAATGTGAGCTATCACACAAATTGTCAGCACATGAACGGTATTTTTCAAGTTTACTTGTCACAAACATCCATCCATCCATCCATACATCCAAACTTTCTCACTCATAATATTAGTAGGATTATTACCAGCACAAGAATCCACAGTGCAGCATGACAATAGAGGATGAAGTACAGTGGTTCACACTTGAGTGTCGTATGAGGCCAGTATAGCGCACTCACAATACCTGAGATCTCCACAAGTACCTAGCAAAACACAATCAATATTACAAATATTAACTTACGTCTTATGGGAGCAAAAAAGTTACATTATATGCAGATAATACAACTTTTTTTATTCCAGTAATAACATACTTTACACATTTTAGCTACATTTTGTAAATTGCCTTCCGGATTACTTCACAAATTACATACTCCAGGAATAAGTTACCTTTATTCTGGCCATGTAATCCTAAAGTCGCCTGTAGGTGACCGGTTTCAAAGTCTATGATGTCATTGTCAAGCTAGATGTAAAATCTCTTACTCCTAGGAAGTCTTAAAAAAACGTAACACATAAACACAAACACAAACAAACAAAAAACTGTTAAATGCATGGCCATACAACTTATTACAACACGGTGTCGGGTTCAGGGAGTAGGTCTAGATTGATGCTGTGTCTTCCTCTCCCCACCTTCCCTTTAGAGTTATCAGCTGTTGATAAGATATTGTCGATATTTTAGATTTCTTCATACAAAAATAGTCTCTCAAGAATTTTAATCCCAGACTCTTTGTCCATTACTAGGTTTCCATTTCTGTCTTTACTACCATAGTTCAGTGCCGAGAATCCAGATTAGAAGAAGCGCATTGTTCTGTAAAAATCTCTAGCATTCTGCTTTTGTCAACTTTTTATCGAGGAATTCTATTTTGCATCTTCTGAGCAATAATTTAGTCTTTCTATTGATTTCTCAGTATTCCACTCCTAGCTGTTATGACCTTCTCTGTTCTTTTTCATTTGTCTTCTCGTTCCTTTGTAGATATTAAAATTATTATATCCACTACCTACATACACTATTACATTAATGTACCTACTGTACTTTGTGACAAGCCTATGTATGCTGTTATATGACAACTAGAGAACCCGTGCAGCTCAATGAGCCGCTTAGTATGAAACAAAACGCCGAGGAAAACGTTATGCTTAAATTCGAGAAATTATAGTTACATCTTAGACTTGTTTAAACACTTGTTAGAAACTAATCTTAAATATCTCTATTTGCGTCGTCAAGGTTCACCAACATTTTTTCTGCTCTCAGCTTTAACTGATGAATTCTAATGAATGCTAAATGATCTGCTTCAATTCGAGTTAAAATGTTGCAACAAAGTTTTTCCTTTATTGAGGATTGAAGAAAATTGTTGCCTTACTGATTAACTTAAACCTGTGTTAAGTAATATAAGTTGGGTCATTTTATTTCTTTGATTTGAGACATCCACCCAATCAAACGAATTTTCTCCGTAGAGAATCCTGAATACTGGGGTGATATCAACCATTTCATGTGCTCCATTTTTTACCCACAAACTCTAGGTTACCAACTGGACAGCAATAATCTGCTTTGAATAGGCTAAAGCAGCAACACTATTGGAAGTTGGTTAACGTATTTTAACGTGTTGTCTGTCAGTCACTGTATATGCCCCGCATCAGAGCGTTCTCACGTTGTTCAGTGGAGTTTCTCTTAATACCAGTCCCAAAGTTTTGAAAGTATGGATTAATTTGTCGAAATAGGTTGGATAACTCTTGTAGCTATAAGATTTGGATAGCAAATTTCATTTACACTTTTTGAACAGCGTATATTATTTGCCTCTCCTGAATCATAAATAAACTTGACCGTAACTACTCGATCTTTGAATACATAAACACTAATTCCTTCACTTATGTTTGGTTTAATATTGCCACTAAAACTTTCAATAGCAAATGAGTTTTTAAAACTTCTTATTTTTTACTTGAAATGTCTGAATTGTTTTGGTGAATTCAGGCAAAAAACTTTGTATAAGTTTGTCCAAGGAACTGGCAACATAACCTAGAAATAAACTATCTATATGCGTTTTTCTCAATTGAAGTAGAGCGAGAAATACAAAAGTTTACAATAAAAACATAAGGTCTGCCAAGATTTGGTATAATCTTATACTTGAACTTATCATAGTCAAGGCATTATTATACTTTGTACTGATTTTTTTTAAATATTTCGATCCGTCAGTGTCAGAGGTAAACATTTCTTGCATGCATTCATTTAATCTGCAATTAGGCAAGTTTACTCTACCACCGTAACAACACTATGTGCGTTGTATTTTTTTTACTTCCAAAGTAAGTTGCATAGCAGAACTGGCAAATATTAATCATCTCACCAAGTGAATGTGTATCTGATAGACCAGACCTCTCTTTTTCTACTGTCCTCATACACATAAGATATACTATTATTATTTGTCTCCTCCTCCCGTTTTCAATATTTCTTCTTTGAAAATAAAAATTGGTGTAAATACCTGCTTCTTGTAATCCAAATTGTTGCTGTTATGACGCAACTAGTTTCGACTTATCACGAAGTCATCTTCGGGCGTCCAGGGGATGTCAATTCACTTCATCAGAAGGTTGTCAATACACACATACGTTCATACACGAACATGGTCACGGTTACGAACAAAAACACAGACACGAACATTGAAACGAAAAAAGTACGATTTAACGAGTAAAAGCTAAAAATGGTAACACCGGTGAGGATTATGCGTCACGGCCGGATGGATGTAGCGTCTAGACTGCCGGTCAACGTGGACGGTTGGCGCTGTGACGTCATTCCTTTGTTCTTGTTATCAGTCAGCTGTCCCCATTCATCCCCGACTCTCTCTCAAGTACCTTAATGGCCGTGTCGTAAATATAATTAGATTGGAAGGATAGTTTGTCATTTAAAATATTATGTTTGTCAAATTTCACAGCTCAGTATATTTCAAACTCTTCAAGTGTATTTTTGTTAAAATGGTCGTTAGATATATGCAGTACGGACATGTTGCTGTCAATATTAGTGTAGTTGTGATTATCAGAAACCAGGTGTTCGGCAAAGGTTGATGTTTGAGCGGATGTTGTCTTCTTTGGGAGATGTTCTTTAAATCTTTTCTTGAAAGAGCGAGCTGTCTGGCCAATATAATACTTAGGGCAGTCGTCGCAACTGATCTTATAGACGCCAGTCTTGTCAAAAACAGTTGTCAAACAGTCTTGTCAAAAACAGAGTTGTCGTCTGAGGCTGCTCTTTCAACAAAGATCCAAGTTTGTTAGCTGTTTTGAAGGAATTCTTCATTGAACTTAATTGAGGCATTTTCTGTTTTTTCAACAAAACTGATTAACTGTTTAACTTGTTCTTAACCTACTGAATATTACAAAGTATTTACTCCCTAAAAGCTAATAAGTTTCCTTTTATAAACAGCTGTTTTTTTGTTTTAAAATTTGTTCTATGTATTTCTTATGGGGAAAATGCGACCTTTGAGAGGATCTCACGCCCTCTATAGTAGGAATTTTAAAATTTTAAAACCTTATTGCAAAATTACATATTGAGACGAATCTTTTGACACCTTAAACGTTGAAATTGGTCCACAAATAAGGGAGGAGTTGCGTTAACAAAAAACGTATTATATATATAAGATGTCAATGATTTATATAATCCACAAGACAAATAAATGATTTGATTTGATTCAGACTGCAGTCATTGGTCTATTTATTTATGTTTCAACTCAAATAGGGTGATGGCCAGGGCCACTTCAATAAATATGGCCAGTGCCCAGGGGAGCAAGAAGTTTTACGTTTGTTGAGGGCGCATGGATGAGAAAAATTCCCCACGATGCAAGTTGAGAGAATTATTCTTGTAATTATCAAATACAAACCGTGGGGTTTGAAGTAGCTTATTTGATGTGTTCTACTATACGTACTCAACACCAATTAAAATGCTTTATCAGAATAAAGATATAATAAATTCTCCCACCACAGCAAAAACATCCAATCCAAACTGGGCTCTCGACATGACATGGTAAAGCTTGACTCTGGACGCTTAATCAAAAGGCATATCAATCAACTCATAAAAACGAGAGTACCGCCTAAAACGACAAATTAACGAGGTAGAAGATAAAGACGCTCTTCTAATTAACAGTCAGAAGATATTCAAAGACGTACTGTTAGGTTTAATATTCCAGGGATACCATCATTACAACGATCTTACAATCAGGAATTTCCATTTACCTAGCTGAAATTCCACTAAATTAATCCCCTTAAAATTGTCAGATTTATTTCCTAGTTAAATATCATTAATTTTAATGAGTATGTGTTGTCATATGTGTTTAAAAACATATGGTGTTAGAATATTATTTGTTTAGTTTTTGTACATTCTGGATCTTGATTTATTGTAAAAGCTACCTAATAAAGTATTTGTTTTATTAAAACTATATTTTAATTTAACTTACGATAACACTACATGGTGGCAGTGGGTTTTTTTATTGTTTTAGCAATACGGTACATAAAGATGAAAGGTTTTAGTGTTCCTTCCCCAGAACATTTTGATTTTAAAGGAGAAAACTGGTCTAAATGGAAAACCTGTTTCTTGCGCTTTCATGCGGTATCTGGGCTCACCAATGAAGACGAACCATTTCAGGTAAACACCTTACTATATATGATGGGCGAAAAGGCCGAAAGCATATTTGAATAATTTAATTTGACATCTGAGGAAAGTAAAAGTTTCAAGACTGTTTTAACAAAATTTTATACATATTTCGCTCCTTCTAAAAATGTAATCTATGAGAGGTACATGTTTCATACTAGGGTTCAACATGAGGAAGAGTGTGTTGAAAGTTTGATTCATGATCTTCATGAGATGGCTTCTAGATGCGATTTTCCTGCTTCTTATAAAGATGAGGCTATACGAGATCAACTTGTTGTAGCGATTAGAGACTAAAGTTTATCTGAAAAACTACAAATGAATGCAGATCTAACACTTAATTCTGCTGTCTCAAATGTTAAGCAAGCCGAATCGGTTAAAATGCAACAATAATTGATGAGGTCCAGGTCTTCTGAACATGCACTAACTGCAGATAAAGTCACTTCAAGGACTTGGGGCACTAAATTTGCTCAGAAACCTCCAGTTGATTCCAATTCGTCCAGTAACAATTACTACAATCAATGCCAGTGGTGTGGTAATGCTCAACATGAACGACCAAAATGTCCTGCCCGGAATATTTTCTGTCGAAACTGTAACAGGAAGGGCCATTTTGCTAAATGTTGCCAGTTCAAAAATGTCAAGGAAATAAATTCAAATCCTCTTCAAGATGAAGTTATTAAGAATGACAAATTTGTGGGGTCTATTAATCCTCAAAAGAATCCTAAAGCCATTTTGGTCAGCTGAAGTTAAACTAAATGGAGTATGTATTCAAGCTAAGATAGACACTGGAGCTGACGTTTGTGTTTTGCCCCAATCACTTTATAAGTTGAAATTTTTTATGTACCCACTAAATTCAAGTAACAAAGTTTTAATTGGGCCTAACGGATCTGTCCTTAATATCTTAGGCGTATTCGAGGGTACAATCCAGTACAAGAATCAATATTGTAAGTCTCAGTTTTATGTAATATCTGGTGCTGATAGAACCCTTTTGAGCAACGAAGTTAGTGAAAAATTGGGTCTAGTTAAAAGGATGTTTCGAGTCAACTCAACTGGTTCATTTGATCCCTTTACATCATACCCTGAACTTTTCAGCGGTCTTGGTGATACACAAGCTCATTATAATATAAAATTAAAGCCAAACGCTGAACCGTACTCTCTCAAAGTTCCAAGGCGTGTTCCCCTACCCTATAAAGATGCTGTAAATAAAGAACTGGATGCAATGTTGGATAAAGGTGTTATCGTGAGAGTAGACATTCCGACTGACTGGTGTTCACCTCTTGTCATTGTCCCTAAAAAGGACAATTCAATATGACTTTGCGTGGATTTTACTAAACTTAATGAGAGTGTTAAACGAGAACTATATCCTGTGCCTTCAGTAGAATACACTCTGGGACAATTAGATGGTGCTAAGGTGTTCTCGAAACTAGATGCTAACTCGGGTTATTGGCAATTACCCATAACAGAAGAAGCTTCATATTTGACTACTTTCATCACACCTTTTGGAAGGTTCAGATTTTTACGACTTCCTTTCGGGATTTCCACTGGTTCAGAAGTATTCCAGCGTCAAAAGGCTGAATCACTTGAAGGGCTTCAAGGTGTTGTTTGCCATTTCGATGACATAACTATATACGGGAAAGATATGGAAGAACATGACAAAAATTTGCATAGTGTTTTGTGTAGGCTCCAGGAAAAGGGCTGGACACTTAATAGATCAAAATGTGTGTTCCGGCATGACAGTATCAGTTTACTAGGCCATCTTGTAACTAAAAATGGTATTAAGCCAGATCTCCAGATTAATCCAGAAGTTGAGACTATCCAAAAACTCAAGACGCCAACTAATGTTAAAGAACTAAGGAGAATTCTAGGTGTTGTCAGTTACGTAGCCAAGTTTATTCATAATTTGTCGACCATAGTTCATCCACTACATGCTTTACTGCAAAGAAATACAGAATTTGTTTGGGGGCCTGATCAAGACCAAGCTTTGGAAAAGATTAAACTGTCATTGATGTCCGAACCGTGTCTCGCTTTATACAGCATGTCTAAAGAAACCTTCCTCTCAGCGGATTCCTCGTCAAACGGTATTGGAGTTGCACTACTTCAGCTTCAAGAAGATGGAACTAAACGTCCTGTGGCCTATGCTTCGAGAAGTTTGACATCAGCCGAACGTAATTGGGCTCAAATAGAAAAAGAAGCTCTAGTGATTGCATGGGGGTGTGAACGATTTGAACACCTCATTTTAGGGTTGCATTTGCATATTGAGACAGACCATAAGCCCTTGCTCTCCATATTCAAGATAAAGGACTTGGACAATATTACTCCCAGGCTTCAGAGAATACGACTCCGACTGATGAGATATACATATGATATTACCTACACGCCCGGTAAACAGTTGATTTTGGCTGATGCACTGTCTCGAGACACAGAGAACTCTGAAGAGGAATGGGAACTTACAGAGGAAATCCTTGCATATATACAAAATATTGACACTACTCTACCATCAGTTTCGGATGAAAAGTTGCGAGAGATAAATCAAGAAACTATGAAAGATGAAACTCTAAAACATGTGTCACAGTATTGTGTGAAAGGTTGGCCAGAAAAATCTAAGATTCCAGAGGATGTATTGCCCTACTGGTATCATAGAGAAGATATAAGTGAGCAAAATGGTATACTTCTCTTTGGAAGTCGTATTATAATACCAAATTCTCTAAGAGCTAATGTACTAAGAAGTATTCATGAAGGACATCAAGGCATAACAAAGTGTAGATCTTTTGCAAAATTGACTGTGTGGTGGCCTCGTCTTTCTCAACAAATCAAAGAACTAATAGAAAATTGCAAGATATGTGCAGAAAATCGCGCTACGAGAGCAGAGCCGCTGATACCAACCCCTTATCCGGACAGACCTTGGCAAATAGTGGGTGCCGATTTGCTGAAGTGCAAAGGTCACTGGTATCTCTTAATCTCAGACTATTATTCCAGGTTTATGGAAATTGCTAGACTAAATGACTTAAAAATAAGCACTATTGTGACATATACAAAGTCCATCTTCGCACGTCATGGTGTACCTGAGACAGTAAGAGCAGACTGTGGTTCTCAATTTGACTGCTGTCAATTCAAACAACTTGGTCGTGATTATGGATTTAAATTGATTACATCAAGCCCAAAATTCCCACAAAGCAACGGCTTCATCGAAGCGCAAGTAAAAAAACTTTAAGTACTACTTAGAAAAAAGTGATGATCCCTAAAAATGCTACTTATGTTAAGAGCAACCCCTCTAGAAAATGGGAAAAGTCCAGCGGAATTACTTTTCGGGAGAAGGATCCGCAATTATGTTCCAATAATGTCTGATCAACTAAGACCCTATCTGGTAGACGCTGAAAAGTTAAGGGAAAAGGAAGAAGCAAGAATTGATCGTCAAAAGATTTATTTTGACAAAAGACATGGAGTCAAAGAATTGCCTACTCTACCTGATGGAGCTCAAGTCCATATAAAGGACAAGAATCAAGAAGGAACTATATTAAACAAACATCCTGCACCTCGATCCTATATAATTCAAACGCAAGATGGTTGTTTGCGGAGGAACAGAAGACCACTGCAAAGATTTAGCACTACTATGCCTTCTGATCACTCTCAACCAGTCCTTCAGAACACCTCAGAAGATCAGAACCTTTTGATCATCCTGCAATGGCATCGCAGACAATTCCTTTAGCGAATCTAAGAAGATCATCAAGACAATGCAAACCTACCCGGAGGTTCGATCTTTAAATGGGAGATGTGTTGTTATTCATATGTGTTTAAAAACATATGGTGTTAGAATATTATTTGTTTAGTTTTTGTTGGTAAACATTCTGGATCTTGATTTATTGTAAAAGCTACCTAATAAAGTATTTGTTTTATTAAAACTATATTTTAATTTAACTTACGGTAACACTACAGAGTACAGTAGACTCCCTCTTATCCGGACACTTTTTAACCGGACTACACTCGGCGGAAATGTCATCTCTTTAACAGGACAATTTTTATCAGCACATCGGTTTAACCGGACTAAATCGGCAGGAAGTGGGCGGTACTGAAACGACTGTTCTTGTGGGAAACATTAGAGGCCAGTGATCACGTGTCTAAATAAGTAATAATCATTATTTGCTTATACAGTATGCATTAAACAGTCCGTTTTAACAAGTTTTTGGGTACGTTATCCGGAATGGCCTCGGTCCCGAGGAGTCCGGATAAGAGGGAGTCTATTGTACTTAGGTTTGCTGCTGCAGGGAAGATAATAAGGTGATCAAGAAGAAAATTAAGAAAAGAAGTTAATTTAACTCAAATTTAGAAAACAATGTGAAACACAAAGAAGAAAAGAAATTCATGTGCGTCCCATAAAACAAAAATTTAAACAAAGCAATAAGGAAAACATTCAAACACACTCCAATCAAATTAAGTTACAGAACAAAAAATAACATTTTTTAAATTATACACAATAAAACCAACAATCCTACAACAAACAATGCAGCAAACATATACAACCTATCTGGTATCTACAAAATTAATTGCTCTGACTGTGACAAATACTACATTGGACAAACCTATCGAAATTTTAAAGTTAGATTCAACGAACACATACAAGCATATACATCGACGAACAAAACATCAATGAAATCAAATTTTGCAGATTATTTATTTAATTCCAAACATAAGTTTACTAATATTGAAGAAAACTTTACAATATTAGAAATTGAAAAAGACAGAGAAAAATTGAATGTAAAATAAGAAATTAATATTTATATGAACTACAAAAATAACAAATCAAATATTTTAAATACAATGATTTCAAAATTAAATAATCCAATATATGAAACAATAGCAAAATTGAGAAAATATTAATGAAAATAAGTACAAACATATCATCCTATACTCTAATACGAGCAATGTTTGCTTGTATGTATGTATGTATGTATGTATGCTTGCTTGCAGAAATATATCGAAAACGGCTCCGACGATTTTCTTCAAATGTTGTAAATAGTTTATTCCTGGCCTAAAAACAAGTTTACTGCAGTTAGCACTGCCAACAAAAATCTAATTACGTAGAAAAACAAAACTGAAAGTCACATTTTTTTAACATTAGTCTTATGGGTTGCTAAGTAGCCATGTTGATTGAATTAAATAACAAGGAACAAAATATCTATCCACAGTATACTAGCAAATTACAAATACAGTACAAAAGGAAAAACATCAGTTGTTACTATTGAGTAAAGATTATACTGAAGATTACTCGATACATTGTTGCAGGACTTTTTTTATCTATAATTATAGTAAAGGCTTGCAGTGTGGAGTGTGGGAACTGTTTATGACGATTAGATTAATTTATCTGCAATCCTAAAATGCTATTGGAAGGGAGGGAAACAGGTCCGCGACATAGAAGTGGTGAAGGAAGTAGTAAAGGCAAGCAGTCCGGAGTGTAGGAACTGTTGATGCCGATTAGATTAAGGTATCTGCAATCCTAAAATGCCACGGGAAGGGAGGGAAACAGGTCCGCGACGTAGGAAGTGGTAAAGGAAGTAGTAAAGGTGAGCAGTCTGGAGTGTGGGAACTGTTTATGACGATTAGATTAAGGTATCTGCAATCCTGATATGCTATGGAAAGGGAGAGAAACAGGTCCATGACGTAGGAAGTGGTGAAGGAAGTAGTAAAGGCGAGCAGTCTGGAGTGTGGGAACTGTTTATGACGATTAGATTAATTTATCTGCAATCCTAAAATGCTATTGGAAGGGAGGAAAACAGGTCCACGACGTAGGAAGTGGTGAAGGAAGTAGTAAAGGCGAGCTGTCCGGAGTGTGGGAACTGTTAATGAGGATTAGATTAAGTTATCTACAATCCTAAAATGCTATGGGAAAATGCGAGCAGCCCGGAGTGTGGGAACTGTTAATGACGATTAGATTAGGGTATCTGCAATCCTAAAATGCTGTTGGATGGGAGAGAAACTGGTCCGCCACGTAGGAAGTGGTGAAGGAAGTATTAAAGGTGAGCAGTCTGGAGTGTGGGAACTGTTATTGGGGATTAGATTAAGTTATATATAATCCTAAAATGCTAGGAGAAGGGAGGAAAACAGGTCCATGACGTAGGAAATGGTGAAGGAAGTAGTAAGGCTAGCAGTGCAGAGTGTGGGAACTGTCTGTGGCATTTATGTATCTGCAATTCTAAAATGGTATAGGGAAGGAGGGCAAACAGGTCCACGACGTAGGGAGTGGTGAAGGAAGTAGTGAAGGTGAGCAGTGTGGAGTTTGGGAGTGGATTAATGTATCTGCAATACTAAACTGCTTTCAGAGTAAACTAATGATTTTCCCCGAGCAAAGCTCGGTCCCCAGGTACTAGTATATAAATTAATCAATGAAGACAAAATTATGTTACCAGTTAGAAAAGTTTTATAATATCATATGTTATTTTTTTATTTACACATTTTATTTTGATTTTTTTTTACTTTGAAAATGGCCTTAGAGCGGAAACTAAAGTCAGAAAATGTTTTAATAAATAATTTTTACTTGGGTACTAAGTTTATTAATGTTTAATCTTTATTTATATATAGTAGCCCTATTATTCTATTTTTCATATATATATATGTCCGTTAGCGCAATAACTCGAGCAAAAATGATCCGATTTTCATGAAATTTGGTACAAAGGTGTAAACCTACGTTTATTCAAATGAGTTCGCAAAACAGTATAATCGGATGTTTATGGATGTATTTAGGAAATTTTGTTTATTTAATACTAAGCTATCTACACATAGCAATAAAAAAACACATCTCAATATCTTCCCTGTAGCAGCAAACCTAGGTACTCACTCAAATTAATGATAATTAAATAGGAAATAAATCTGATAATTTTTAGGGAATATATTAGTAGAAATCCAGCCAGGTTAATGGAAATTTGCTTAGTCTGCAGGTTTGCTGCGGCGAGGGTATTATTAATATAGACTAGCAGCCGGCACCACTTAGTGACTTCAAAATCTGTGATATATACATAGCTGAAGGGTGAAAACTATTATTTCTTATCATATCCTTATTATTTTCATTGCAGGCACGATCTCTTTGAGGCATCTTAGTAATAAAATTACAAATGCTAATGAAACATACTATGAAAACACAAAATCTCTTCTTTCAAATAACGTTACAATATATTACCTAAATTCCCTAAAACATCAATAAAACATAGCCTACTATGTAAACACACAATCCTATAAAAACACAAAATCCAACGTAAGACATTTTCACCTTCTATTTGAATCTATCAATTGAATCTATTTGAACGGATGGTGTTGTTGGCCTCTGGGGAGGTCTTAAAACAAAAATGTAAATCGGTCCAGGTCTTACCTAATGGTAATAGCTTATTCCCTATATGGTTAATTCGCTAAAAGCTAAATTAGTCTTTGGACAGAAAATAAGAATGACTTACAATTAAAATGAGTAAAAGAGCAGCCACCCATCTTGATTTCATAGGTTTAAATCTTTGAGATGGAAGTGTTCCTAGCACTGGCTGTAAGTATTCGGTTTCATCACCTATCATATTCCTGAAACAAAAAACACATGTTCGGTGCAAAATCAGTAAATTCAACACTTACAACTTGTATGTACTTCAACACTTATAACTTCAAACATTTATTGGAAGTACAGAAAAATACTATTTTCAAACAGGCCTGAAAGAATCTTACCAGAATATTTTTTAAAGGGCCTACATTTGATAAACCATACACTAGCATATTAAAGAGTTTTATACATACTTAAATTTTATGAGACTTTAATGTTCAGCCATGACAACGGGAGCATTCTTGCACTGCCCGTTTTTTTACAATTTCAACTTAAGATGAGCGCTGGGATTTAAAATCCTGCCAGTTGGTGCATCAGTTATACGGTTTTTGTTGGAGAAAACTTAAAACCAAAACTACTCCTCAAGTTTCAAGGACTTTGTTGTTTTTTAGCGAATTTCCCAAATAGGGGCACCTATTACCGTTGGAATATAAGGGGGGGAGGACCGTAGGTTTGATATACAGGGTTAGGCAAAAGTCTGGAACCCCCCAGTTAACTTTTTAACGCGTTGCAGTAGGAAAACCAAACTCGGCACATATTTACAACATAAGAAAATGCACCTTTTCATCAAAGTTACAACTTTACCCCAGCACCCAAAATAGGGTATTTTGGGGGCATCCCCAAATTTTCAAATGTAAACACCTATCATGTGACTCCTCATTTTAAAGGGTTTATCAAGAGAAATTGAATGGCGCAAACCAGAGGTCAATATCGCACCCCTAATCAAAATGGCAGCCATTTTAATTTAAGATGGGCAAGCAAGATAAAGTCTGGACATCCCCAGTTAACTTTATAACGTGTGGCAGTGGGAAAACCAAACTCGGCACATGTTTACAACATTAAAAATGCACTTTTTCATTAAAGTTAGAACTTGTACCCGGCCCCCAAAATGGTGTATTTTAGGGGCAGCCCCAAAATTTTCAAGTGTAAACTAAACACCAATCATGTGACCCCTCATTTTAAAGGGTTTCTCAAGACAAATTAAATGGCGCAAACTAGAGGTCAATATCGCACCCGTAATCAAAATGTCAGTCATTTTGAAATATCCCCCCTATTAACTTTTTAACAGGTTATAGCAGGAAAACTAAACTCAGCAATAAAATGAGAGAATTCACCTTTTGGTCAGTATTAAAATATTAAATTTTTAATGTTAACTGGGTAGTGCGGGGTGGTTTGTAAGTATTCAGACTCTGGCTCGATTGGAGTGTAAAAATTGATTTGTTGATTTTCCATGCTTAACAATACGTTTGTTAGTAAAAATCACCCTGTTGCCATTTTTTATCACCTCTTTTTACTTTCAAAATCTAATAGGGAAATCTATTAGATCAAAATCTAAGGTTTTACTTTTAAAACCTTATACTCCGTTCAAACAACCGTGGCACCTGAGGGATTAGGAGGCCCCAAGGGTTTCCATAGGTTGTCCTAATCCGTCAGGTGCCACGGCTGTTTGAACGGAGTATAACCTTGCCTCATAAAACCGCTACCTTCCTTAACCCTAGCAGTGGCCAACCGTCGTCTGGTGACGGTTTGACGTTGATGCTTAGAATGGCCAGCCGTCGTCTGGTGACGGTATGGGCCGAAATTATTTTAACGGTAAAAAAACACCTATTATCAACTCAGATAAGAATAATATATATACCATTCGAAAGATCACATTCTGAACTTTCGTTTTATTACATAAACAAACCCTGTGGCAGGTATATAACAATGTCACGACGATTAGGAATCAAATGAATTTTTGGCGCGGCACGACTTTAGCAGCCGACCCTTGGGAACTGGCAAAACACGTCTTGTTTGGCATTACCCCGCTCAGGTAATTTTTTAGGAATGTTTTTAGGAATGTGTTTTTAGGAATTTTTCTGGGAATGTTGCGGGTGGTACCACTGGATAGCCATTGATTTTATCTTCATTGTGGTAGTGATATTTTAGAACTAAATATTGATTGGACAACCGGTACGATTTTATGAAAACAGCTGTTTTCGAAATTTATAACAAATGACCAACCGTCGTCAGGTGACTGTATGGAAAATACAAATTACATACAGTGTAAGTTATTATTACTAGTCATATAATATGTCATTTTGAAGAGGAAGAAATGTAGCTTGTGATAGTGGCAGCCCTGCGCTCAGGGTTATTTTCGGTTTCTCTCACTAAGACGACGAAATTGTGTCACTACTGTCAAGCTCTCAATATCTCATACACGAAGTGCCTTGTATTCGCCATTGCGTCGCCATTGGGTGTTGTTGCCGGTGAGTTTTCGCTCTCGTTTTATCCGCGATTGATTACTAAATTTGTTATTATTTCGTATTTTTTTGAGAAATGTGTATCTATATATATAAAAGGCAAAGCCCTCACTGACTGACTGACTGACTAACGGACTGACTCACTCACTCACTCACTCATCACTAATTCTCCCACTTCCCACTTACCTAAGAGGCTGAAATTCGGCACACTGATTCTTTAGGCATTAAATAGGAAAACTAAGTGGTTTTTATTCTGATCGGACTCTCGGGCTCCGCCCCAGTGGCTCTAGAGTTTCCCATGTTAACCTAATGAGTACTCATATTTAAATGGAATTAATGAATCATAACAGCTGTTTCAATTAAACAAGTTGGTTCTGTTCTATGATGTTCAATAGCATTAAAGTTACAAGGATTACCAACAGAGTGCAGCACTATTATTTTTTTAATATTTGACAACAGCTAATTTGAAACCAAAAGGTGAGTGAGCGTAGCGAACGAACTTCAACCCGGAGGCGAGGTACCGTAGCGAACGAGCTAACCTGAAGGCAATTGAGCGCAGCGAACGAGCTCCAACCGTAAAGGTGAGTGAGCGTAGCGAACGAACTTCAACCAGGACGTGTGAGCGCAGCGAACGAGCTCCAACCTAAAGGTGAGTGAGCGTAGCGAACGAACTTCAACCAGGACGTGATTGAGCCATGCGAACGAGCTCACATATGAAGTTAAATGGGGCAAAGCCCGCGGGTACAGCTAGTGTGTATATAACAGTAATCTTCATGTATTTTATTATGCATGAATATTTACTGAATAGTGTCAAATTGTGTTTATAAAAGGTTGTATTTTTCTTTTGGTTGTATTATGAGGTTTTCCGTTTATTTATATTATTATGCCCCTAGCACGTGAAAACAAAAATTTTTACCCAACATGTTATACATTTTTATGTAGGTAATTGAATACACTACAAGATGTTTATGTTGGTTTGAAGTAAAAACATTTGGTACACAAGTTTTATACTAAATACAATGATTTTTTTTCTCACAAAATCGCTAAAATACAAAAACATTATTTTATTTATAAATAAAAAATATTTTTACCATAAACTTTATGACTTTTTTTGATTACTTACTTCATTAGCTTTACAAACATGTATATACCATTATTAGTATACACATATATTATATAACTTTTTACAACAGAAACTAACACTGTACGGTATTCAATTTTTTCGGTTCTCCGTTTGTTATTATATTTCGCCCCAAAAATGTATAAAAAAAAATATTTTCCTAACATGTTATATTTTTCTATGTAGGGAATTAGATTGTCTACACAATGTTTATAATGAATTTCCCATAAAAAATCTGTAGAAAAAAAATACCGCGGCCGCTTTTGAAATTTCCAAAAAAATTTTTTTTTTTTTTTCACTTTGCCGAAAAAATACACTATCTAAATCATTATTATATTACTATTTCTAGATTCTCCTGTTCTTTCCGAACAAAATTAATATGAGGTTGGCTAGGTTTACTTGTACAGTTGAATTTTTGCGAATTTTCAAAAAAAGGTCTGCAAAATCGCCCATATGGGTTGGCCATTTCCCACTTCTAACATTGGCTACTGCTAGGGTTAACATCGCTACCTTCCGTAGCAAAATATAATAATTTATTGCATAGAAAATGCCATAAAACTATTATTTTCTTAAAGATGAGATCATAACCTTTATTTTCATATATAAAATACCCCCACCACAGCAAACCTGCCGACTTCGTGAATTTCCATTTGTCTGAATTAATTTTTAATTAAATCAATTTAAAAAACATTATATTTAATGAGTACGGTACCTAGGTTTGCTTATACAAGGAAACTAATAGAGTATTTTTTTGTAAAATATTAATAGCTTAGTATGAAATAAATAAATTTGCCAAGTTTGCTCAAAATATAACCATAAACAAGCAAACTAAAACATTTTACAATATTCTCCGTAAGAATAACATGGGAATTTTAAGTTTACAATTTTTTGAACTTTCTCATTTACCAATAGCCGTACAAAAACACTTTGATATACTAAATTATTTGTTTTTTAAGCTCTTTAATAAGGTCTAGAGAGAAATCGGAAAATTCTTTGTTTTGAGGGTCAAAAATGAGAAAACTATTTTTAACCCCATAAAACCCCTCGTAAAACCCCGTTCCCATGGTCCGATCATTCTGGTTCGCGAACTCATTCAAGTTTACCCTGCCTTACACCTTAAAAACAAATTTGATCAAAATCGGACAAAAATTAGTCAAGTTATCACCGTGCAACCTGTGCTGTTTGGTATTTTTATAATTGTTATCATATGTTGCATATTTGATGTTTGTTTTTATTGTATTGTTGTTTTGAGCTTGAAGACTTACTTTTGGGATCTTGGCTAATAAAGTATCTATGTTTAACTGTGGTGTGAGTTTTACCTTTCACTTCATGGTGTCAGGTTAAATAAACTTTTGTGGAGAAGAAAGAACTAAGAATGGCTGAAGCAGTGAGTAGTACAGTTAGTACAGTTCAATACCAACTTGTCACACCTGAACCTTTCAATTTCAGGGAACCTTCTGAATGGCCTAGATGGATAAGAAAATTTGAAAGGTTTAGATTAGCTTCAGGATTAGACAGTAAGAGTGGGGAAAATCAAGTTAATATGCTTTCCCACATAGCACAGAATATTTATTTGATATCAAATAAACGTTCAATATATCAAACTATGTCAAATCAAAAATTTGATATTTATTTGATATTCATTTAATGTTCAAAATGTCAAAGTCAAACAATGTCAAACTTTGAATATTTATTGTATCTTCAAAATATCAAAGTCAAATAACATCAAATTTAGAATATTATCTAAATATTCTTAATGTTAAAAATTTGATTTTCTCTTTGAAAATTTCCAAATATACTAGTTTTAAAAAGTTTTAGATTTAACTTTTTAAATTTTTTAGAGTAAAGAATTAGTCCCCAGCCTACAGTTTGTAACATGGAGGTCAGAGGTCAATTATCTCAAAATAATTAATAATAGGAAGGAACACTGAACACTGTAATTTTTAATTAATTGATGATGGATTTTGACTTTTCGCGGGGGGGGGGAGTTGTTGGAACATCTGATATTTTTCTGAATCTAGGCTTACTACACATTTCAAGAAGAGTTAAAGGAAACACAGCTTTTTTAAAAGTTTTGTTTATTAATAAAAAAGTCAAACTCTTAACGATTGGCCTTATCATTTTATTTTTACTAGTAAATTAAACCAAACGTAAATTTAAATTTTTTTAAGTGTAATATAACTCTAAAAATATGTTAAGTATCTAGTTTGAGCTTGACTTGGCCCATTCGTATGAAAGGAAGAGAGGAAGACTGAAGACAAAACACCAACTTAATTCTAACCTAACTCAGCAAACAAAACGAAACATTACAATTACAATACAAAACAAATTACAAAATCCGTCGCACGACCAGTGGTGGCCAGTTTACTCACGGTGTGGATTTATTTATTTATTAACCAACAAATTGCCCATTTTGAGGGAAAGTACACGATTTATGTAAAATGTACCTATGACAACTAACTTGTTGAGTAGGCTACACAAGTAGTGAAAATAAACTATGGAAGCAACAAGTGTATCAAGATTCAAGAACAAGACATAACCTCAAATCAGTTAACTTAAGTGTGCTGATATTTTGTTTAGTGTGTGTCACTGTTAGTTTAGAGTTGTTATTTTTGTGACTGGGTATTGGCATAACCTACACCGAACATCTTTTCACGTTTTGATCCTTGGAGTCTTGGAGTATGTAAGTATAAGTCACTATACCTAGTAACATAGACGTATTTTAGGCCTTGGCCTTACCTAGACCTAAGTTAAGCTACTGTACAAATTAAATTGGCCAACTTATCATTCCTAATGCCTTGTATAAATAGATAAATCTGAAACCTCAAAATAGGCAATCTGTTTTAGAGGAAGTATTTTTCTGCATACTAATTAGGCCTAGGCGTAAGCTACTAAGTTAGGCAGCTTGCTTAGTTCTTACTGAACCAGTAGTTTATTTAGCTTCAAAGGGCAACTTCCGGATGAAAATAGTGTTCAATATATAGGCTAGTAAGTAGGACTAACTTACTGGTTTACAAGGCAAATGGAATACCATACTGTTTTGTAATACCTTGTTAGGCTAATTTTGAAATATTACTAAGTTATGTGGGTTATATTTTACGTCAGTCACTAACGTTTATGTAAATTCACCATCAAGAATAAGTTAACTTAATTTAGGCTAGCCTAGGCCTAACATATTCTACCTCAACCAGGTTACAATTTACCGGTATTATAAAAGAAATAGCCTAGCCTATTTGAAATCCATTTTCCTTTATAACTGAATTGGGGTACACTTCCGTATCTGTTGTCAAAAACAACAGAATGAACATAGGCTATAACGATCGATATTTTAATTTGGTTGTTTTTGACAACAGATACGAAAGTCTACCCCTGTATTGTCTCTTAGTCTTTTGTATTTTAGTTGTTGTCTGCTTCCTTTACCAACCAATGATTAGGCCTAACTAATCTTGATACATATTTAGGCCAGAGAAAGGTATGCATGAATTTAACTAAAAGTAGTTTTCTCTCCATTGTTTCAGTTGATAACTCTGCAGCTTTGGTGGAAGTTATTATTTGGTAGCAGTGAATAATTTGCCTACGGTACCAATTCTCCCGAGTGACAAAGTGGCTGTCTAGCAGCCTGTAGGCTGGGAAGGAGGAATAAATTTTTCTTTTGCAATCTGCATCTGAAGCCAGCTATCTTGCGTAAGTTTTTTTTTTATTTACAATCAGACATTAATAATAGGTAGACACACATATATTTTAATTACGTTTTCTCAAAGTTAAAATAAAGTTTCAATCTTAGGTGTTTTTAGTTCAATTTTTCTGTTTGATTCGCCATGACTGTGTATGTCTTTTTTGCCATAACGGGTACAGTTCCGCAGAGAACCTGCGATATATTATCGGATGAATAACATTATATATCAATAATTATCCGATTCAATACATCGTTCCCTATGTTTTTTCACTATGTAAACATCAAATTGAGTTATGATTTGCAGATTTGGTGAATTGGTTTTGCAATATTAATATAAAATCAGATATATATACCGTCCGATAATATATCGCAGGTTCTCTTAGGAACTGTAGATAAGTTAGGCTCTACCACCAAAACACAACCTAATTCATGATAGGTACCTATTGGGTAATAACGTAGCCTAAGGTTCATCACACAGTTAAGAGAGTTTCTCTTTTTTGTGACCCACTTATATAGGAAGTCTTTGATTTACACTATATAAATATTCCGGCAGTGCTAACTTGTGTAAAAGAAAACTGTATTAGTTGAATTTTTTTAAACGCACACATAGGCCTATACACACACCAAACTACATCCGACCGTTGCACTCATTTCAGTCAGTGCTCACCCCAATATTTGTCCGTTCAAGTGACTGAGGATTACTTTTACCACTACCTAGGTCAAAATTTTCAATTTTCAGATTTAGATTTAGCTTTAACAAGGCTACTCAAAAGAAGCAAATGCCATCAAAATATAAAATAGATTTCACTAACAAATATCCTAGTTGTAGGCTATCCTGGGTGTTGATCATGAAAATTAAAATATATACAAATTCTAGTGCTAATACTAATCTCTTTTATACAGAGGCAGAACCGGTACGCAAGAACACTAGGATCGTGGTGTAATGGAAATATATGTTGTTGCTACTATAATCAAGAATTGGCTTCGCCCAGCAAAGTTTAGGATTGATGCAAGGTAAATTTATTGTGTTATTTATAATTTAGGTTAAAGAAAAGATTGCTTATCTAATTACCTAATATAGAACTTACATTTTATTATAATTAACAGATTAGGCCGACATCTAACTACTGTGATGTTTTCTTTTCAAATTGTGAATTTTCAGTGACAGGCTATGCAAATGAGCAAAACTTAATCTGCGGTTTTATCCATCTCTTTTTTCTTTATTGTCAAGAACTCAATGCCTTATCGACAAATTTAACTATAAAGTACAGGTATAGTAAAAAAATAGGTCTTAAAAATGCCTAACGAAGGGGTCTCCAACCTACAGCCTGTGGGCTACATCCGGCCCTCGTGCAGTTTTATTCCAGCCAGCAGAAAGCCAGCATACGTTTTTGAAAATTATTATTTTTTATAGCAAACACCAATTATATTCTCCCACGATTGCGTAAACACGTGTGGTCAGGTGGTCTCAGCTATATCGTGATCATCTCCCGTGATCTCGCCAAGACTCACGAGCATATTATACTGCAGTCTCGACGGTGCCGTGATTGTCTTTTGCAATCCCAGCAACACCCTTCATTGTTGACCGTGATTTCCTTGAGGTGTAAAAAGAGAACTTTGTCAATGAATGCAGGCTCAGCCATGGGATATTTATTTACCTCGCGGCTCATACCATAATTAAGAGCAATTAACTGTCTCTTCCCCATTCAACAAAATTTGTGTACAATACCCTGTCTCCAAGTTGGCAGGTTAACGTATTTAAATAGGAACATAGTAAATGTCTCTCACTTGCTAATTTTTTCTCAATAGGCCTAGGGGAATATTAGTAGTAGTCAAGTAGCGGCAGATTAATTTAAATATATATATTTTTAATTGATCCTAATTGGCAGAACTACAAATTGAAATCTTAAACTAGCTGACATTTTAAGTGTCAAATTTTATAGCCTATTCTCACTAAAAAATCATTGAACTTTTTGTCAAAGATTTAGCTTAGAATGTGATTGCTTCTTAATTGCACATCTTTCGTTAGAATTAGAGGCATTTATAATTTTATTTTATGAACAGAACTATATTTTAGATTATTAAAAAAGGAAACTATGTAGTTTATTTGTTTATGGATAGATTTTGATAAAATTTGGCAAACTTATTTACTTTATCCTGTACTATTGACGTATGCTCAAAAAAACTTTTTACCTTCTCCATGGCTGCAAACCTAACCTTGTTAAATCTAATCTTCATTCAATTTTTATCTTGTATATTTTTTTATATCATCAGCAAGTTAGGTTAGCTTATGACAGTTTAATTTTATAATAGAATGCTCTCATTTTGTCCGTAGTAAACCTTAATTCAATTTTTTCACAATCAGCAAGTTTGGTTAATTTGGTTAGGTTACAACATTTTAATTTTATAATAGAATGCTCTCATTTCGTCCGTATCACAAAAAGCCTTTACCTTGTGACAAACGACAACTACAACCGCATCGATAGTAGATGATGTTGTGATTCGATAGAGTAGCGAACAATTAACGTTAGTCGCTAAATCGGTGGCGTTTTTAGACAAAAAAGTGCTCACCGAGGAAAAAGGGTTGGAGACCCCTTGTCTAACATATTATATTTTATCTATAGCTGTCTTAGAAAATAACTCTGTTAAACCTCTTTTACAGGAACAATAGAAAACTCAAGAAGGCCATTTGGGAGATGAAGAAGACCAGAATTATTTTTTTTGTAAATTGTACATATCTTTTTTATATTTGTGTTTAAATAATTTTTAATTAAAATTATTTTATCATACAAACAAAGTTTTTTCTTTAAAATGTTTTCCTTGAATGCAATTTTGTTTTAAACAAATATGTTTTGTGATACTTTTGTTAATGTTTTGTCAAAAGAGAAATATATATATATATTTACATTTTTGGGTCACCCAAGAACTTTAACAAACTACCTATAACTTCAGAATAATAAGTCAAATCAAGGTAAGAACAGTAAAGAAGTCTGAACTGATATTATTTTAATCGCCATGAAATTTGAAATGTGAAAAAATGCAACCTAATTCTTCTAAACATATTTTACCAATGAATGTATGAGACATTTATTTGATATTCAATTTAATATTTATTTAATGTCAAATTAAGTGAGGTTGGACCTAAATTGACCATTTATTTGATATCAAATGAATGTTCGCGAATATTAATTTAATATTCGAATGTCAAAAATCTTATATCAATATTTATCACCATCATATTTAAAATGTGAATGTAAATTCAATCATATTCTCTTTATTATAGTTTACCAATAAATTTATGAATGTCAAATTTGATATTTATTTTATATTCAATTTGAATATTTATTTGATGTAAAATTGAGTGACGTTTGAACCTAAATTGAACGTTTATTTGATATCAAACGAATGTTCGTGAATATCAATTTGATATTCAAATGTCAAAAATTTGATAGCTATTTGATATCAAATAAATATCTGGTGCTATGTGGGTTTATACTGTCTAGGAGATGAAGGAGAAGACCTTCTAACATCTTTCGGATTAAAAGATGAAGAATTACAGAGTTATGACACTGTCAAGGGTAGATTTGAGTCTTACCTAGGTTTCAAAATCAATATTGTATATGAGAGAGCTAAATTTCTAAAAAGACGTCAGTCTGAGGGGGAACCTGTTGATTCTTTTATAAATAGTTTACACAAACTGGCAGAGCGATGTAAACTTGGGGAATTAAAAGATGAACTAATTAGAGGTTTGATAGTAATTGGGGTAAATGATGATAAACTTTCTCAAAATTTACAGTTGGATGAAAAATTAACCTTAAGTACAGCAATTTTGAAAGCAAGACAAGCAGAGAGTTTAAAACAACAACAAAAAGTAGTGAGGGAATCACCAGAAATTGAGTTTGTCAATAAGGGGATTAATCAATCCACTAAACATCGGTTTAGAGACAGTTCTTGCAATAAAAGTCAAGATCAAAGCTTTTCAAAGAAAGGTAAATGTAACAAATGTGGATTTGTTGGGCATCACAATAACAATGATTGTCCTGCCAATCAGTCTACATGTTTCAAATGTGGAATAAAGGGACACTATGTGAGATGTTGTACCAAAGGATTTGAAGTGAGAGAAATTAATAACAGTAATGAACCATTAGAAAAACCTAAAACCTATTTAGGGGAATTGACCATAGAAGAGGTTGGAGGACAAAATCCTTGTAAAGTAAAACTTAATGTTAAGGGGCATGATATTTATTTTAAGTTAGACACTGGAGCAGATGTTTCTATAATTGGATATGATCTTTGCAAGGAGTTAAAACTGGAAACGAGTGAAACAAGTAAAATATTATTTGGTCCGGGGAAAACTAAGTTGAAAGTGGTTGGTAAGATCGTTGCTACTTTAGTGTTTAGAAATAAATCTATTGTAGAAGATATTTACGTCATTGAGCAACAACCTACTCCACTTTTAAGTAGAAATGCAATGTTGAAATTAAATCTAATTCAGTTCAACATAGATTCGATTTTCTCTAACCAAATATTTTCTCAGTTTTCTGATGTTTTTGGTTCTATTGGTGAAATGAAAGGGGAAAACTACAGAATTGCACTAACACAAAATGCTCGTCCCTTTGCTGTGGCAGCCCCTCGTAGAGTGTCCGCTCCATTATTGAGCAAAGTCAAAGAAGAATTGGATCGACTGCATTCTGAGGGAATAATTGAGCCAGTGGTAGAACCAACAGACTGGTGTGCACCAATTGTTGTTGTACCGCGTAAGACAGGTGATAGAGTGAGGCTATGTGTTGATTATACCGAACTCAACAAAAGCATTCAGAGAGAAAGGTGGCAACTACCAACTGTAGAAGAAAGTCTTAGTAAATTAGAAGGCGGACAAATATTTTCATTACTAGACGCCACAAATGGATTTCTTCAAGTTCCTTTACATCATGAAAGTTACAAGCTTACGACTTTTATAACTCCTTTTGGGCGATTCTTTTTCAAGAGGTTACCATTCGGTATTAATTCTGGCCCTGAGGTTTACCAGAAGAGGATATACCAAGTTTTGGATGGACTGGATGGGGTAGTAAACCAAGCAGATGATATACTTGTGGTTGGTAGAACACAGGAAGAACATGACCATTGACTAGCAAATGTATTACAAAGATTGAGAGAACACAATGTTACACTTAATAAAGATAAATGTAACATTAATGTGAACAGAGTTAAATTTCTAGGACATTTGATTGAAAATGGATTGACAAAGCCTGATCCTGAGAAAGTGGAGGCCATTATGAAAATGCAAACCCCAAATAATGTTAACGAACTTCGGCAATTTCTTGGCATGGTTAATTATTTGATGAAGTTTATCCCTAACTTGGCTGAAGTTACAGCTCCATTGCGAATTTTACTTAAGAAAGGTTATCAGTGGGTTTGGTCTGACGTTCAAAAGAGTGCTTGGGATAAAATTAAATCCCTAATTTCTTCAAATCCAGTTCTGGTGTCTAACAACAAAAATCGTAAAACCAGAGTTGCAGCTGATGCCTCGTCATTTGGCCTAGGAGGGGTGATTGAACAATTTGTGGATGGAAAGTGGAAACCAATCACTTATGCATCGAGATCTTTATCACCGACAGAGATGCGTTATGCTCAGATAGAAAAGGAGGCACTGGCACTGACTTGGGCATGTGAGAGATTTTCACAGTATATTTTAGGAACCGAGTTTGAACTTATGACTGACCATAAACCTTTAGTTCAGGTGCTTGGAAGTAAACAAATCGCTAGTTTATCGGCAAGACTTCAGCGGTTAAGAATGAGAATGGCTTGTTTTAGATATAAAGTAACATATGTGAAAGGAAAGGAATTTTATGTACCAGATGTTTTGTCTAGGAACCCCATTAAGTCAAATGAAGAACATGAAGACATATTGGAACAAGATTTGTTTGTTCAGAGTATTTTAGATGCTATTCCTTGTTCTGACAAAAGGCTCAAGGAAATCAAAGAAGCTCAGGATACTGATGAGGAATGCGGAAGAATTAAATCCTGGATTGTGAATAACAATTGGAATAAAAATTCGGTGTATTGGAAGTACAGGACTGATCTAAACATCAGTAAAGGATTCCCTTTTTTAGGCACAAGACTGTTTATTCCAAAATCGTTGAGAAAGGAAATACTGAGTAAAATACATGAAGGTCACATGGGAATTGTCAAATGTCGAAGGCGAGTGTATGAATCGGTGTGGTGGCCTGGCTGCTCAACAGATATTGCTACACTTGTAACAAATTGTCCAGTTTGCTTGGAGCAAAGAAGTAACAAATCAGAACCTTTACTGTTGACTGAACTACCAAAAAATCCCTGGGAGTCTTTAGGTATTGACCTTTTGAAATGTAATGCGAAATGGTATTTAGTTGTGCAAGACTACTATTCTAGATTTCTTGAACTGGTTTATGTGGATGCATTGACTACTGAGGCTGTGGTTGCTAGATTGAAAAATATATTTGCTCGACATGGAGTACCATATGTGGTAAGAGCTGATGGAGGTCCGCAATTTACTTCTCAGGATTTTAAAAATTTTGCTGAAGAATATGGTTTCCGTATAGTGACATCAAGCCCAAGGTATCCACAATCAAACGGAGAAGCAGAAAAAGCAGTTGACATAGCGAAGCGGATTCTAACGAAATGTAGTGATCCAAATCTTGGATTGTTAGAATATAGAAATACACCCTTAGAGTCTGGTCTTTCACCTGCAGAGTTACTTTATTCACGGAAGCTCCGATCAACATTACCGTCAATAAATAACTTCAGACAGGTAACAAGGGAAAGATTGCAAAAGTTTAAAGAGAAGGATTTTTCAATCAAGGAAAGAAATAAGAGAAACTACGATGTAAGGAAAGGTGTAAGATATCTCTCACAGCTTGATCAAAATGACAAAGTTTGGATTCCAGATTTTAAACGTTATGGACATGTTGAGAATAAATCAAATCATCCTCGGTCCTACCTGATAAATACACAGGCAGGGAAGATCAGAAGGAACAGGAGACATATAATAGCTGTGCATAGGCCTATTGAAAATGGTGAAAATAGATTTGAACACCAATACCAAGAAGACCAAGGAACTGAAACTGATGCTCGACATAATTACAATAGCAATGAAAATGACAGACCTAAAAGAAGTGTAAAACCACCTCGTAGATACAGTGATTCAGATTTTTATAAATAAACTAAAAAAAAGAGAAAAGAGAAGATGTGCTGTTTGGTATTTTTATAATTGTTATCATATGTTGCATATTTGATGTTTGTTTTTATTGTATTGTTGTTTTGAGCTTGAAGACTTACTTTTGGGATCTTGGCTAATAAAGTATCTATGTTTAACTGTGGTGTGAGTTTTACCTTTCACTTCACAACCTACGGTAAAAGCTACTTAATTCCCTATAGGGAAATTCGCTAACATGATTATGTGCCTTTTATTTAGCCTTTGACGATTATTGCAAAAAGTAGTTAAATGATTATCTGTGCCTTTTATTTGGCTACGACGATTATTGCAAAAAGTAGTAATGATTATCTGTAGCCTATCTTTTATTGGGTCCCCCCTGGTTTTCAAAGTGATGCCTGTCTGTGTGTGAGCGTGTGTGGGTCTACCTACCACACCTGTGGTATCTCTTGGCGTTTTTTAATGTTTTTGAAATTTTAGATTTTTAATGGTGATTGTACCATAACAACCCATAAGATAGCGGAAAAATATAAGTTTTTTTTTATAGCCTGAACTATTTTAATAGCAATTCATTATGTTGTAGCCCTTTAAATTTTGAACAAAATGGTAGAACTCCCATTCCTGTAAAAATTACTGTTTAAAAGTTATCGTGTTATTTTCCCTTATAACCCTATAAAAAAAATAAAATAGAATTTTCAAAAGGAAACCGGTTTTGATTGAAATTAGTATTTTTGATGGTCCTTATAAATCTTAACAAAATAGTGCAATCTCTCATTCCTGTAAAAATTAAGGTTCAAACGTTAATGCAACTGTTGTGATTTTACCTATTAACCCTCCAAGTGTCCATAGTTTAGGCCTTAATGTCCACCTATTTTTGGCGCATTTGCAAGGTTTTATTAAAACGGATCTGAGAAGATTAAAACAATGTTAATTCTAATGTTCTATATACCATTTTGTTTGGAAAATCATGGGCTTCAATATTATATATAAAACATAAGGAACATTTTTTCCAAAAAAAAATTTTTAGGTGAAAAAAAATATAATTTCGAAAATTAAAAAAAAAAAATAAGTTCGCGCTCAATGAAATTGTATAAATTATAGGCCTATAAATATTTGAAAATAGCCACTTTGTTCTAAATTTTATGAGGATTACAAATATATAATAATATAAGGAAGTAGATTTGCAAATAAATAAGTTATGGGCAAAAAACAGATTTCAGTACATAGCGTTTAGCTAAGAATGCATAGCCTAACCATAGCTAGGAATCTGGCTGATAATTTACATCAATATCACTACCTACTTCTTCAGGATCATCAACCAGCACTTCAAAACCACTTAAATCTTCTTATAATGCAACACGTATATCACTACTTTTGATTTTTAACACTAAAACAATGATAAACGTAATAAAACACATCAGTCATCGGTCCGAGTAACCTAGCTGTTTACAAATACACGCACGTCAGCTGTCTGCTACAATTGTAGCTTTAATTACGATCGGCTCAGAGAACGTACAGCGCTGAGACAGACCTCTGGAGAAAGCTTATATTACGGAAAGAACGATACCTAACTCGATCCAGTTCAATCCGATTCAGTCAGTCATAGAGCCTTCGCCGTAAACGATGTCTGCGTGTCGAAAAATCGACAAGTAACACTGGGAGGGTTAAATATCAAATTCTCTATATAAATTTGAAATAATAAAAACTTCACCAATATTTTCAAAATGTTTAATTACATGAGGCCTTTTGCTAGCTATGCTGGCATCATTAGACACATCACAAAACTGAAGGTTATGTTTACGTTTAAAAAATACAATGGTAAATTTTAAAGAATTTAACATATGGGTAGTTAAAAAAAAATTATTATGTTAAGTACATTTAGCTAAAATTAAAAAATAAATTATATAGGCCTATGTATAAAAATGAAATATGAAGTAGAACTAACTTTGTGAATTTAGAATTTAGTAATGTTACATTTTGAATTGGACCATTTTCGTTATTTACTAAATTGTCCTTTTTATTTATAAATAATGATTCCCATGCGTTTAGTTCATCGGATTTTGTTCTATTTTTTAGTAATTTAGTATTTTTTATTGATATTGTGTGGTGCGTTTCTAAACAATACTTTGCTATTGCTGATTTTCAGGTCTGTTGTGTGTTATGTGAGAAGTGTGTTCTTTAAATCTAGTTTTTATATTTATTTTTGTTTGTCCAACATACTTCATCTCACAACTGCCACGCTGAATTTGATAAATGCCAGATTTTTTTGTATTGTAGTTTCGCGCATAGACACAGGCTGAGCAGAACAATTAAATGCTTCCCTGTTTCAGGTTACAGATTTTTCAACAATCTAACAGTAGCCATTTAAGGGACTTGCCTATTTCAAGGTTCAAGGCAGTAATGAAGGACTGGTTGATAGAAAACCCTTTTTATGACCTGTCTGAATTTTTTAAAGTAGGACTACCAGTTTTGTTATAGGTAATGCTCATGCACTGCCTTGCATGGCTATTTTCTTGCCTGTTTTTTTTTTTTTTTTTTTTTTGCATGGTTTTGCTACAGTTTTGTTTTGCATGGTTTTATTTGTTTCCTTATTATTATATTTATCTAACTTTCATTTATTTGTGAATCAAGAGATGGACTATTTATTATTTACTTTGTATTGTAAGTGACTTAGCCTATTGCTTTTGCTTAATGGTCTAAATAAATCATTGAATCAACTCAAAACTTTAATAGGCTGGATCTGACTTTATCATAACTTAGTTATCAATTGTTATAATCAATAACTTATAGAAGTTTGGTTTTTCGTTAAGTTATGCTATAGGTATCGATAGTTTGGTATTCGATCATACGATGGAGGCGTATCAAAGTTCTGCCTTTGCTTTGGCTGTTTTCAGATCTTTAATAGGCCTATGGTTGTTTTGGCAAGTTCTAGAAAATCTAACGTATTGATCATTCAAATTCATAGAAATACTTAGGCCCAGATGTTATACCCTATAGAATGTTGGTTGATAAAGTTCAAAATATGTTATTTGCTGTAAGCCACAGTATTAAGACACTAGCAGAGTACACGTCCTTCGTACGGGGTTGGCATATAATTTATTCATTATTTTGCCTCCTGAACCACAGTTATTTTTTTTGAATGAGTATTGAATTCAAAGTATTATCTAGGTTACGTACCTTATACAGTCAAAACAGTACGTAACCTAGATAATACTTGGCATATAAGTATAAAATGCTTATTGCAGTTATACTCGAGCTTTGCGTTTGCAATGGGGGAGGACACAGTTTGATCAAATTTACTTACTTAAATTTACAGTATACCATAGCCTAGTATTACAGATCTACGATAGCCATAATGTTCTACCATTTCATCTCAACAATAGAGAAAAATAAATTACAAAAAATTTGCAAAATATCACAAATTATTCATGAAATTAAAAACATAAACATAACTGTAAACAATCCTACTTATACAGTTCTCATTGTGTATCACAGTTGTCCGTTGCTGCTTAAGTAGTTCAATTGCTGTTTTCATGAATGAAAAAAATATTAGTGCTGCACCCTGTTGGTAAATCTTATAACTTTTAAATTCTTTTGCATATCATCAAGGCCACACTAAAAAAACAGGCCGTAATGCTCGTCTAGCATGACGTCACGATAGAAGCCGGCAATGACGTAATGTTTGCCGATTGTGATCAGCTGCTTGTTTTAATCTTTTCATCGAAAACAAAAATATAACCTTAATTACGTCATTGCCGTCTTCTATCGTGACGTCATGCTTGACGAGCATTACGGCCTGTTTTTTAGTGTGGCCTTGATATCATAGAACCAACTTTGTTAGTTGTAACAGCTGACAAAATTCTTTAATTCCCTTTGAATATGAATACTCATAACGTTAACATGGGGAACTACAGAGCCACTGGGGCGGAGCCCGAAAGGATTATTGAGAAAAGAATATGTTTATATGTAAATCGGGAATGTAAGCTATCATCATGCCAAATTTCAGCCCAATCCGTCCAGTAGTTCATGCGTGATTGAACTTCAAACAAACAAACACACAAACTTTCACATTTAAAATATTAGTAAGATATTGTGGCTTAGGCTATAGGCCTATTAAGGCGTAACTTATTTCACATATTTATTTCTCTTTATTGTAATCTCTTTAAAGTACCTACCTAACTAGCCTAAACTAAGGTAACTTAGCCTATACTTTCATTAGGTAGGCCTACCCTTAGCCGAAAAAATGTGACAATCAATATTAAAATATTCTCAAAAAGAATTATGGAAAGAAAAATGCTCATCACTCCACTGAGTCTTTAAGCTTGGAGCTCTTGAGTAAAAAAGCTAAGGGAAACTTAACTGATGTTTTTTAACACCTAACCTAAACTTGATTGGTTTCTCAGATAGATCCCAAGTCATATATTTTAAAAATAGAATTCCTATGGAAGAAGAAATGTTGTAAAGTTAATATTTATGCCGCATATATGGATCCTTACACTACACTTTAGAAAACCAGTTTTATGCCTCTAGTTCGCTGTATAATCAGGCATTTTACCTATCTTAGGCTATCAATTTTAAAATGTTTAAAATTTTTAAATTAATTTTCGCCAAGATGTGAAACGTTTTCGTTAACTACGTTACGTTACCTGTATGTAACTTATGGAAACTCTTCGCTTCACAAACTATGCAGTTAAACAAAATATTAAGCAATAACAATTTTTATGTTGAACCAAAATAAAATAAATAATATCATCATTCTGTTGACAAAATTGACATTTGTATTAAAAAAATGTCACTCACTGCCTTCACTGCCTGCTGCTGGCTCTTGGCTTAGAGATGTGTCCAAGTAACTGTAACGGTTACTTTGTAACGGGTACTTGCTTTTACGGGGAGTAACGGTTACTCAAAATCTTAAATACCCGTTACAAAAGTACCCGGGTACTTCCATCGACATATAAAACTAACTGGATTGCGCGCAGGCCGTAAGCACTGAGCTATAATTCTAACTGGAGGTAGCACTGAATGTCAAAGATGCGTGTCGCCAGCCGCCATGTTTGCGTGAGTCTGGTGTCATAAGAAGCCATATTATTGCTATAACTATTATTATACTTGGCTTAAAATACCTACTTTGTATGGTCGCCATTTCAAAGAAAATTATTAAAGTATTAAAAGTATTCAAGTATGACAAAAATACTCACTGCTATACCAACCTAGTTATAGAAGCCATGTTATTGCTATGGTAAGAAAACTTACTGCTATACCAACCTAACAAAATCAGCGACACGCTTTTGACAGACTTCTGCCATGGCAGTGCTACCTCCAGTTATAATTTTAGCTCAGTGGCCGTAAGGGTCGTGTAGAACTTTCCGAGCCAATACAGGAGTGTATCGGGGTTGCCGCATGGGCAAATTGAAGGCAGCATGTGGGATATAGCGCGCGAAACCGTGTCTTCGACACTTGACCTTGGGCGCACGTGCGTGTTACAATAACCTCCCTCAAAAACTATTTTGTTAGCATGTAGAACCTTTGCTGGTAACGTTTTTCTTAATCATAAAGGTAATAATGAATTTGGCGAGGAAAGCCATGACATGAAATTAATCAAATTAATTGTTATTATGTTTAACAAAATTATATGCCACAGCATTTCTAAGCGTAAAACAGCAGAAGCTTATCTGTCAAAGCTTGGTATGCGGCAGAAATTAAATAAGCTTATTCTTTTTAGCAATGTTTAGGCTAAATATGTTTCTTTGTTTTACAAAGTTTCCTAAATAAAATGTTCTTATAATATCTAACCTCGTTCTTACTAATACCTTACCCCAGAATATTTGGTATTTTACGAGAAACTGATAAAACCCATTTTAACATAAACTATTTTGTATTGTAACATTGAAACATAGTTGGTTTCGTTAGAGTAGTAAGTGAAGAAAGAACAAAGTCGTAAAGGTTTCTTAATTGTAATATTTTATTACTTTTACCAGCTGTGTGCCCGTTCTACGCACGGGGCTCTTATAGTAGTCAGTTGAAACCTTCTTATATTAAGAACAGCAGTTGGTTTGCATATTTTCAGATTATGCTGGCAAAACTATTACCTAATAAACCTTCGCAAATACAGTATCTGATAGTTTTAAGCCAAAACAAATGCTTCGCAATTAAATGTCACGCGGCTCGTGTTGGTCCATATGTTAAATCCAATGATTAAACTAAAAAGAGCTTTATAGGCCTAGATCTATGAGGCATATCCCTAAGGTAAGTCTATAGTTGAAAGTTAGTTCCACAATGGCTAAAAGTATTTAAAGTATTGCCTCAACCTCACCATTTAACACTTTATTCGGGTTGACATTTTCATTACCTTTTTTTCGTGACATTGAGAAAAAGGACACTAATGCGTTAGCAACAGACATACACACAAAAATACAGAACTTAATTAAGGAATTTGCAACGCTTCAAGCATAACAAGTACATATAAAATTAGTATTTGAAATCTTTCTCAAAATCATAAAATTTTATCATAACAATTTTTATTTGCTGAGACCGAGGATGACCCGAAATGCTGTCAAAATGACGGCTTACAATATGAAATGAAGTACTATTAGACGATTTAGATTGGTAATTTATAATACAAATTACCAAAATAGGCCACGAACTATTGATACATGAACAACGTAAATCGTAAAGATTCATTATGGTTTGCTGAACAAATGTTTTACTAAAATGAGTTATCATTGTCTTAGCATAAACGAACATTTTGGAATCCAGACAGAAAAAGCAAAACTTATACAGTTAAGACATCAATTAAATTGAATACGGCTGTAATAAGGTGCAACACCAACGATAAATTATTTGTATCTAATCTATATTTATATAGATTCCATCATAAAAAAATTAAAATCGGAATTTAAATTATATTTGTTAAGGAACCTCAGTGTGAAATATCCGCCGTCAGTTAATATTTATTAATTGTTGTAATTAAAAACTAAAAAAACTCGGTTATTTACAGGGTTATTTTTACACTTTTATTACTTGTACAAAAGTTCATGAAAATTGATTATTAAAATGCCTTACATCGTTTTAGTAGAGAGTAAAGGGCTGGATAAAGTGCATCGTCCTGGCCGCGACAATGCTAAGATGTGGCGCAGCGAGACGCTTAATCCCACATGACGCCTGCAAAATCTGAAACGCAACCCCGGTCGTTGGCTCGGGTCGCGGAGCCTAGCAGCCGATCCAGTTAGTTTTATATGTCGATGGGTACTTCTAATATCTAATCTATCTAGGGAGTTAGGAAAAGTGGCGAGCGTTTCAAGGCAGGAATTGGACTAGCCTACTGCGCATGCGCCAGAAAGAACCAATTCAGTTGTATTTGGTCTTCAACGAGTCGACTCAGGAGTCAGGAGTCATAACTTACTAGTTCAGTTCAGTAATCAGTTTCAGTTCTGCTGTTAGCTACCTCCGTGACGATTGACGACTTGAGTCAGTCATCTCTGTCACCCCCATCATCCTTTGCATTTTAAGTACCTATTCGGTACTTTAATACTAGGGTTGCTTTCAGAGAGGTGAAAGCCAGTTGAGCGGAACAAACGTGATTTGATATTTGTATAAGTAACTAAATGTAAAAAAGTCAATAGATGTACTAATGCTGGTTTTATGGTTTAAAATAATAATAATTCAGATTTGTTTTTACTACATCTTGTTATTCAGATACCTCTTCCAAAAGTACATGATGGTAGTTTTGACCAGGAAAATATTATCAGTTAATTTGGTGCAACACAAATAAACAACTCGATCAATTACCTATAACCTACACTTTACCTTCCTAATCTAACCTTACTTCAAAACACTTAATGTAGTCACGAATACTTATAAACCCCGACCTACCTTCCCCACATGCATAAATTAGGTCAGTGTTCAATCTGCGTTTTATTAATAAGTGTAATAACTTACTGCACCGTCGATGTAATTCAACATAATATAACCTGTGATGTATTATCGGATTAAATATCGATTTCGATTCGGTTCAATATATCGCTTATTAAATCCTGATTTCTAACATTGCCTGTTTCTAATCAGCTGGCAACACAAATAGGTTCATGGTTTAAAACGTTTACAAGAAAAGTCTAGGAAGTTCATAAATACCTTATGATTCTCTTGTTTACATTTTTTTTTGTAAACAAAAAACTGTCATATGGCTACTTTAGTCGGAGTCATACCTAGGTCCACCGCGGTCAATCTCCCCCGCGCTAGTTTCCGCAAGGTCTGCGGCCGGCGGAGCATGAGACCAACAATCCCTCCCACTTGCCTCTGAGTCGCACAGTTTGGTTTGGCCGACCTAACCAAATGGCGCGGCGGACAACTGGAGACTACTTCACTCGTAAATACGCCTGCAAAATGTAAGATACTTTACCAAAACACTGCTGTATTGCGGGCTAACTAATGAGACCGTTTTCTGTAAAGTAGTAATTGTACAAATTACCGTACACTTGCTTGGCTACGAAAAATAATTATTCAATTATCATATCTATTACACGATTATTAATGGTTTTGAAATCCATACACCACTTTACTCACTAATATTAATGGTACAGATTAAGCACATAACATTAGAATGATAATTTACTTTAAACACAAATGCAAATTGTTAACGACAACATTTAATTAAAGACAAATCAATCAAATAACAATAAGCCGTTTAATTATTAACACAAAAGGTTTCGTATGATTAGATTATGAATACTGATAAACCACCTATGGCCATCTATAATAATATTTGGGGTTTCTTTTCCGAGTCGGGTTAGCTCTTCGCGCGCTTCTACTCGACCGATTTTCATCATTTTGGCCTCAAACTAAAGGTATGGACGCACTACAGATTTGCAATCAAGAATCGGCATTCATTTTTATTTACGTATATTTCGAGTTATGCACAAAATGTGTCCCTGTACATTTCTTATGGGAGTTAATTTTTTTTCAAGTTCGTTTGGCTCTTCTGCCCATCCCATTTTCTTAATTTTGGTCTTAAAATAAAGTTATGCAAGCAAATATTTGTGATCAAACATAATCATTAATTTTTTTAATGTATTACCCAACGAAAAAATTTAATTTTTTTTTACTTCAATTAAAGATGTATTTCAGCAGCTCTAACTAAATTACCCTATATGTTTTGGTCTAAAGACCTTTAGTGAAATACCAGCTTTCATTTGAGCTATTAATTATTAAGATTCCGATCTTAATAATCGTATCTAAAGCACTGTTTTAATCAGTTAACTTCAAGATACTGTATCGCTCAATCAGAAAACATAAATTTGATTATATCTTGGATGTGGAATTTAGTTTGTGATATTTTTACTCAATTCAAATTACGTTATTCTATTTGTTTTGACCTAAGAACCTTCAGTGAAATACCAGCTTCCATTTGATTTATTGATTATTAAGATCGGACGTACCTAAAGGACACAGCTTAATCACGAACAACACAAATTGTTCAAAAAATAGAGTTATTTATCATCGATTTATAGTCAAACTATCTTGCTTGCAACCTCAACAGTAACTGTCGACTTTGACGGGTTTCATCTAGTCAATCTTTAAAAAAATCAAACTTTCATAATTATTTGCAAATCTACACAAATTAGGCTTACCAATGACCTATTAATTAATAAAATCGGTTCAGTATAACTGTAGATTTAATTGTACAAAGTTTAACAACAACATCTTTCATTCAGTATTTTCTCACCACTATAAATTGGGAGGTTGCTTAACGTTTTTGAAAATAGAGTAACTTTTAAATGGTGAGGAAATCGACCAAAGTGGACGGTGATATTCTTGATAGAGAATAAAATTTCCTACAAATTACTATCATGTATTTCCTGAAAATACTCAAAAAAGACAGTCAATAAAGAGAACCGATAACGTGCCCGGCATGTCATTCCATTGTGGACCGAATAATTATGGGTTGTCTATTGAGAATAACTGTTGGCCCTCAAACACCAAACACCTACTACAAAACACGGGGTGGCCACAGGGGGTGCAAAGCCTCGTGGGCTGTATAACACCACAGAAGCGGAGCGGCGCGGCGGTTCGATGACCAGAGGGTCCAGTTTTGCGAGCAAGAGAACAAAGAGTTTGCGTTCCTTGAAACCCAAACAAAGACTGTTGTGTTGGGGTGCTAGCTTTCTCTCGGCGGCAGGTAGCTACAGCCGCGACAAGGGTCGCTGCAGTTGTAGCTAAATAATACCATCGACGCATTGACGGTGGTGGATAGATATTGTTAAAATAAAAATTAATTATAATAATTATCATAGTTCAATGTCCTAATTAAGAGCTTAATTTTTACGCAAAAACCTTATATCAGACAAATGTGCTTTATGGACAGATTTCACGTTTAAGTCCCTACCACGTGCAACACTTGGTTTTTTAGCAAATTTCCCTATAGGAAATCAATAGTTTCTTTGCAAACGTATTGACTGTTTACAATTAACATATGTTCTTCTTCTCACTTTTAGTTTCTGCCAACAGTGGTTGGAATTTCATAACAGTGTTTGTTTCCCATGTTAATCTTATGGAGAAATACGAAACTTTAAAGGACCTCTGGGCCTCACTCAGTAATTATTTCCCTAAGCAGAAAGTTTCCTGCACAACTTCACGTTACGCTCTTTCCCATGGCACCAAAAACATGCCAATCGGTTCAGTAGTTTCGGAGGAGTAATTGTCACAAAAAACCTGCTTGCGTATTAAATAAGTAATACACGTAATAGATATACTGTTATAGTGTCCCTGTTGCTGTTTTCTTTTTAGTATATCAATTCATCCAGGCTCTCTCTCTTTTTTCTATTGTAATATTTGCGCCAACCCAAATTCAAATCTATATAATTAATACGCAACATGAAACTTTGTCGGTTGAACTCCTCCGCCATTTCTTTACCGATTTTATCCATTGACGTCTCATTGGAAAGAGCGTGTCGCGTAGATTTGCAAACTGGCCTTACATTTTTGAAAACGACCCTTGGGCTCTGCCCCAGTGGTTTTGAAAGTTCCCATGTTATCCTTAAGAAGAACATAATTGTTTAGATTTTGATCAGCTGTATAATTTAATTGCTGTTATTTATCTTTCAACTCAACGAAACGCATTGGGTTCATTTACTGATTTTGGTTTAATAGAAATGAAATAAATGTACTACTTTAATTTACAATTTAAATAATCGAGAAAGCCTTGGCAATTTGATATATTTTACCTCCTATATAATGAAGAACACCTACAGTATGAATATTCCCACAAAAAATGAACAAGGATGTTAGTCGAAGTGTTACTATTTTGTAGGAAACACGGACTTAACTTTATGATTATTGGCAAAGGAAAACACTCTAAGGCTGAATTAAACTGTTACGGCAAGGACTTTAATATATGTCTTATTAAAAGTTAAGAGATTTTAAAATAATATGACTACTTTCAAAAACTTTAATAAAACTTTCATTGAAGGATTTGCATTATTCACATTTAAGGGAAACAAAAAAACCATCTGAACAATATTAGGTTTTTCAATTCTGCATTTTTTCTGGTAAATTTATCCATTGAGTATAATACGTGTACTCAATTATATAACATACGTTATAACAGTAACTAGCCAAATTATTGCCAATTGATGCAAATACAATTGTGATGGAGAGGTTATGCAGAAAATCAGGCAGTTCTTAAGTAATGTAAACAAAATGTTATCGTTGTAAAAAAATTACAGAAATTTGTAAACGTACTGGCAACAATGGGTAGTAGCATGCAGACTACATTATCATTGACGAAGATCAACATGGACAACCTAATGCGGCTATAAGTGGGAAATATTTGTAGAATACACTAAAAAACTAGATCAGCTTTTGAAAAATGATAAAATATATACAAGAAATGTTGATTATATGGAACTGTTAGGTACGTGATCTATGAGTTGAGTCTTTTAAACTCATCGGAAATTATGACTTTTATTAGGTTTTAAATAAGTTATTTGTTTTTAAACAACTACCGTACTTTACTTCTTCGCAATTGCTCGATTTCGAGCAACATGTACACTTGTAGTAAATGTTTCTTTCAACCAAGTGTTTGTAGCAAACTGTTAAACTGTCAAACTTCCATTACTATCCAAACTATCCATTATTTCGTAAATTGCCCTTTAGGGTCGTAATTCATTTCTAAAGCGAACTTTCCATATACCTAATGTTAAAAATACCTTAGCTGTACATACTTATTTGTTTGTTATTCTTTCAATTTATTTCCTTATTAAAATAAGTGTGATTTTTTTGTATTAGGTACTGTATTCTGTGTTAAAACATGTAGCACATGAAATGATTGATATCACCCCATTTTTCAGGATTCTCTACGGAGAAAATTCGTTTGAGTAGGTTGGTGTATGTCTCAAATCAAAGAAATAAAATGACTCGACTTCAATCACTTAACACAGGTTATCAGTAAGGCATATAAGGTTTTCTTAAGTTCTCGATTCTGGAAACACTTTGTTGCAGCATGTTACCTCGAATTGAAGCAGATCGTTTAGCATTCATTAGAAGTCATCAGTTAAAACTGAGAGCAGAAATACCGGTAATGTAAGTGAGCCTTGACGACGCAAATAGAAATATTTAAAATTAGTTTCTAAAAAGTTTTCAAACAACTCTAAGATGTAACTAAAACTATTCGAATTTAAGCTTAATGTTTTTCTTGGCGTTATGTTTCATACTATGCGGCTCATTGAGCCTCACGGGTTCTCTAGTACTATACAATAATTGAAAATATGATGTCATTTTGAAAAATTTTACAAAACTACAACATAGCAGCGCATAAATAAAATATTATTAAAAGCAACAAAGATTAACAATCCATTGATTAAATGAATGGAAAAGGCGTTCCTATCATCCCACAATACGGCGGAGTTTGCAAAAGGTATACTAGTTTTTGCAGGCGTTGTTTCGTATGGTACTCAGCCATACATATACAATAAGTGCCGGCTATGTATAACAAGCTTTATTTTTACATTGATTTCCTTGTAAAATCAAATAACTCAATTGTTAATATAAGTGTAGTAAGAATTATTACAATTAATACAATAATAGCATTCCCCAAAAATTTAAGTTGACTTTTTTTAAAATAAAACTTATTATGATATCTTCTGGCCAAAAGTTTAATTATCGTTCTGAATTTAAAATATTTATTTAACATTACAAAGTTTAAAGTAAATTATTCACCTACTATAGGAGGGTTTCGAAAAGGGTAATTAACTTCAAAAAATACAAAAGGATTTTTTTTATTCTAAGAAAATAAGCATAAACCAGATTTATTTATCTTAGTAGCAAAAATGCTATACAAATATATAGCACGGGTTACTTTTGTATTAGTCTTACTCTTATCCCATTTAAATACTATAATAATGATAGTATCAATAAACAAATGCATATTAGTTATGTAAAGGAGACTTTGTCCTGACCGCACCAGCCTAATAGATGCGTTGGCCACTGGCAACAAGGTCTACCGGCAGCAAACACGACTACATCCCCTTCACCCGTCACGGAACTGGTTCAGCTCGGACATTTCGCACCACCAATCGTAGGTCAGGTTGGTGGTCGTAGATCTTGTTGGCCGCGGACCTTGGCGCGTCCCCCTTTAGTCCCATAAGCCTAATGTTAAAATTTGGAAATTTTAAGTTCGTTTTAAATTGCATTAGCATTATCTAATTGAAATTTGTTTGTTTATTAACCATCTCACTATTAGTCTAAGTAATCTTGTTAAGTTTAGCTGAAATGTGTTCTGCCGTTATTGAGTGATGTTGCTTTATTTGTTGCATTGAAGTTGATCCCAAAGAGCTACGCTCAACTAACTATGGGAATGGACTAAAAATTGAGTTTTCCCATTTTTTACCCTAAAAACATTGTTTTTTTGTATTTTTCAAGTTATTTTGTCATACTTGACAAAATTAATAATTTAAACTTCATATGTTCAGAATATACTTACCATGGATATTCCAGAGTACTTTTCCAGAATATTCTGAGAATGTTCTCCAGATTTCTAGGCCATATAAAAATTTTCTTAGAATATTTTTTATGAATGATCTGAGTATATTCAAGGAAATTGCCTGGGAAGTTGAGAATGATCTCAAACATTTTAGAAAAATTCCAGGAAATCCTATTATTTTTCGTGTTGTATTTAAATGTTATACGGTATATACAAGTGAGTTAACAAATTTTTAGATTTTCTCGAATTTGATGTTGGCAGATATTGATTGCAGTCCATGCCCTGGAATTTGAGTGGAGCAGAATCATTGCAACTATAAAATAAATTGAAATACCATCCAGAGAAAATATAGGAAATAAGGTCAACGATATTTGGTATCAAATTAAACTTACCAAATTCAAAATAATAGTTTTTGGAATTTTTTACATACTTCAACCTTGTTTGAATAATCTTTATGTTAGTCTTGAATTTTCAGATTTTATTTTAGTTCCTTTATACATTTAAACAGACCAATGCATCTGCAACTACGCATGCAACTTAACGATTGCAATACAAAAACACCAATAAATAATAACAATGGTATATAAAAAGCTGTTGTGTTTACTATTTTATATTTTTGAAAGTGCATATTATGCAAATATTGACTACATCAGAACTTATGTTTAGAAACAAAGTAAAAAATAATTAAAAGAAGTATAAAAAAAATATTACAGCTGGAAATAGTGGCATTGTAAATGATCATTCAATTTTAATAGTTTATGTAGAACATTTATTTTAAAACATATAAAGTAAATCATAAACAGTGGTAATTTATCACAACAGTCCGTACTATCACACCTCACACTAATAACAAAACATTTTTGAGTGAAAATTTAAAAACGTACGTTTTCATGTCCCTGGCCTTTTACTTCGTAGATACTGGATTTGTAGTTTAATATTATGTGTTTTAATATTTTTTGGGACGGGAGCAACATGTTACACACATTTATTTGGTTTTAAATAGCTTCTAGGTATTTTTTTCGTATTTTCAAAGTCTCGAAATTCACGACCATGGCGTGTCCCTAGGGTACATTTTCCAACTTTCACACTGTTTTTAGACTAATTATTCATGCCGAAATATATAAAGCCATATTTTTATGTCATCAATGGTTATTAAACTTACAAAAAAGGAGCATATTATAATTTTATTGTCATTGCAAACTGACTACCATGACAAAATAAGTCTGTCCCTCGATTTGGCGTCACGACCATTTGGGAAAAATTTTCAACTTTGGAGCACGACAGTGGCAAGCCTGGCGTCGATGGAGTCAATTGGTTTTAGAGACTAGTTCGGGGTGTACGTCAGGATTGTAGTGCCGGTCGTTTCGAGTTGAAAGGAGGAATTACAAGATTAATAAAGGAAAGATTGTGTTTTTTTGTAATTTTGGTGTGTCCATGACCGTACGTAGTCATTCGATGAAGTAGACATGGTGTTAATTTTTTTTTATAAGATATTTCAATTGCTAGATTAACCTAGATGTCCACTTTGTATCCTCGAACATGAGGTGCAGGGCTACCATCAGAACAGAGCCAAATAACACGTAATTTCACGACCAAAGTTTCACGACCATCGCGGGTTTTTTCACGACCAATCCAGCCTTATGGATTATAGTGTGTTTGGTCGTGACAATAACTTTAATATAATTGTAAATTGAACAGTTTAGTTCAATTGAAACACATATTTTTATTATAACTAACAGTATAATTGAAGGATTGTTTAGAAAGATTTAGATTATTTCAGAAAATTCACGACCGTACCGCTTGTCCCTGACCATCACGTTTATGATTTCTATCATAAAAATTTCAAAAATTAAAATATCGTCATATTTCAATGTTTTATACACAAAAGAAGCAAACCTCTATACAAACATAACGATTTTTCGGGTCTCAGGTAAGTTTTTTCGTAGTTATACAAACTTAAAAAGATTTTATTGGCTTTTTTTCAATTTTTTGAGTTTTTTTATTTTTTTCTAGAAAGACCAAATATACCAAAAGCTCAGTGACCTTTTTATTGTATAATGGTCATAAAAGTAAATTAGTTTATAGCAAAACATAGTTATAAAAATAGTATTAACTATTTTTAATATTAATTTAAACGTCTGTTATGGTCGTGACAGGATTTTGTGTTTTTCCACTAAAAATGCTCTTTAAAAAAAAAAACTACCAAAGATATTGTGTTACCATGGACATTTTATGAAACTTCAAATGTTAATGAAATAAAAAAAATAATAAGAGTTTTGAAAAAAGGGGAAAAAAATTGCAAAGTGCTTTTCCTGAAAACGTACGTTTTTAAATTTTCACTCTTTTAAGTCTTCAATCAGTTCACCAGCACCTCAATCAATGACTCTGTAACAAAAAAACTCGGTTTTAGGTTAATTTAATAAACATGGGCAACACATTCAATGTGAAGCCTACAGCGTAGTTCACACTAGTAAACATATTGTATGTGGTACTATGGGGTTATTGCATGAAGTTTTGGCTGTTATTTTTTTATTCGTGCCACTATAACATAGTAAAATGTACAGTACAATAGACTCCCTCTTATCCAGACTCTCGGGACCGAGGTCAGTCCGGATAATGGGTTTTCTCGTTAAACTGACGTCCCATAAACTCATTAAAACTGACCGTTTAAATGCATACTGTATATAAAGTATTTGACTAAAATGTAGTAGAGCATAATCACTGTTCTCATATCCTTAACACAAGAACAGTCATTTCAGTAACGCTTACCTCCCACTTCCTGTCGACCTAGTCCGGTTAAACCGATGTGCTGATAAAAATTGCCCGGTTAAAGGCCTATTTTGCTTGGAGCGATTTCAGCGATAGTCGTGTGGCGATAATCGGGCACTGCTCTGACGGAGTTTGCGTTGTCCTGTTTTGCTTGGAGCGATTATCGCAAGAGTCGCTAGCTACAGTCGTGGACCACTGCCCCGGGGACCAGTCTGAGCGATAATCGCTCCGCGACTGATGCGCAGAACCTCAAAACAGTGCAGTTCACTCAGTAGGGGTTAAATTAACCATAATTTACTTTTTTGTTTACATTAATTTTTCTATTCATGTGCTGTTACGATTCTACTGTTTTGGTTCTATTTCATTACACATTAATTTCATTTTCTAAATTAAATTTTAGTAGAAACAGGCGACTTGTTTAAATTTGTTAAGGTTATTTACGTCTATTCAAATTTATTAAAAATAAAATGCTTGACTGTTCCAAGTTGTTATGTGTTATTTACGTAGTGTGGGCGTTAATACTGTGTCAGTTTTTGTATGAATATTTTTTTTTAAATTTAGACTCCAGGTTTTATTTTCCGACATTCATGTACTCTTATTGATATCACTATTTTTGTATTTATATAAATATATTTTTTCATTGATATCACTACAGTTTTCTATTTATGTCCTATCTAGTGACCTCTAGTGATACGTATCCGTCCCTAATCCTACGTATTACTATGTATTTTCAATCCATCGTCCATTGATACTTCCACAAGGGTCGAGTGGAGCCTCGTCTCCTAAATCCTCACCGAGGAGACGCTTTAATGACTTACAATTCGCACTCATGACTTCACCATTGTGAGTGCTGATATTTAACTAACTATGAAAAATTGCTGTGCGACCGAAAATCAATCGCTCTAAGAAAAACGGCCGCCTTGTCAGCTATAGTAGATGAGCGATAATCGCTGTGCGATTATCGCTACAGTCGCTCCTAGCAAAATAGGCAGAGAGATGTAATTTCCACCGAGTGTTGTCTGGTTTAACCGATGTCAGGTTAAAAGGTGTCCGAATAAGAGGGAGTCTACTGTACCTTATAATGGCTATTAAACATAGTAATCATGTTCCCTAATATGCAGCAAGGAAAATCAATTTTACTTAGCCTAAATACAAAGCGAAGAAGACTGATTCTGAAAATTACATTGCACTGCTACAGCAATGTTATGGGGTAAAGTTCTGCAGAGAAACTTTAATGTATTATACTATCCTATCAAATTTTCAGTTTCTATAAATTAATAGGCCTACTGACAATAGCTTCAAATTTATATAAAATATATTGATTAAGAAATAGGCCTGCGTATTAATCTGTTAGCCTATGGGTCTTTTTAAAAAGAGGACCACCCGCCAATCTTTTACAGACCATTGCGGCGTTTAGGTTATGTTAGCTTATAGGCCTACCACATAGAAAAAAGCCACGCACCTGTATGAGTCGTGCATGCAGGACAGCAGGAGAGTCAGAATGGTGGGGAAAGATACCTCGCCCCAACGACTTATCCCCACCACTGCTCCAGGCCCTTCCCCACCATCACCCTTCACCCCTACATGCGCGAGACAGCCATGGTTCTGCGCAGGTTCTTTTGAAAGTGGTAGGCCTATAGTTTATAAACAAACAAGGTATCATTAACAAAACGTTTAGCTTTTTTCTATAAGTTAAGTTACTCATGAAAAGACACGACTAGGTATAATTTGGCGCTTTTGACAATCAGTTTTGATAGAAAACTGTACAACACTAACCCAACCCAATGATGATGCTATTGGAACAATTTGTATTTATTTAGGTGTTACCTGGTTTTTATTAACATAAACTAAACCACACTGAACTAACCTTGTTTAACCACCACAGCACAGTGTGAAAGTCTATTTGAAAAGAATCTATGGCTTTAAATATTCATATCACGATACAGTACCTTTAATACTCAAAACAAAAATCGGAATTTATATTGCAGGGAATAATATAAAGTACTATTTGTATAACGAACTGTTATTTCACCCAATATATTGAAGGTATTGAAGGTACTGATATTGCAGGTTCTCTAAAGGACTTTACTGCAGTTCTTAATAGCCTACATTGTTTATAGAAAAACATTCTAGCATAAAATGAAGACTGTAAATGTATTGTTATTTGTTTCATCAAAATTACCCCAACTAAAGAATAAATTGTAGGCCTAGTTATTTTGATCTTTATAATAATATGACCATAACAAGCTGTATAATGATTTTTACATCACTAAGTAGAGGACAGATTGTTTATTCCTAAAAGTAGGTAACGGGACATCAGTTTTTGGCCGCTACAAATAACTAGCCTACAATTTAATCGTTTATAAAACTTAACGTATATTTTCCTGTCGTTGGAGTTTCAAATAGCATGTTTCTCATGGCCATGTTACTCTAAATAATTTCAAACAAACCGCTATTTAAACTAAACAAACGATGTTTTAATACTCTGACTATTACAACAGCGCGAGGAAATGCCTCTTTCAAAAGGTTACAGCATTCTTATTAAGTTAGAGACTATATGTGTGTATGAGTAGCAAGTATAATAATAGACAAAAAGAATTTTATTTAGACTATACCAGCCGTGCTGCGGTTGCCATGGTTACCATAGGTTCCGGCGCACACCGCTGTAGTTTACGTAGCGCGTACGCCGTAACTACCGTGGTGCTCCAAGCGGTGTGCGCCAGAACCTATGGTAACTGCAGCACAGCTGATGGTCTATATTTAATTCTTTTTGTCTATGGTATAATGTAAAGAATGGGTACTTTCCTGTTAAAGGGAACATTTATTATAGGTAGATCATTTCTTTTCGAATACCAAAATTTTATTTTTCTGTCTGTTAAACAGCCATTCCCCATTCCTTTTCTGTTATTAAACGGAATTTTGAAACGGTAACATAGCCTATACAGCAAGTTTGGTTAGTTATGTTATAACTTAGGTTAGATTAGCTTAGTTCGATTTTATAATCCATTAAAATAGGCTATTAAATGTTTGCCTAAACAAGGTTTGGTCTACTTTTAAATTAGTAGATAATTTAAATGTGTTTGAAGATAACAGAAGGAATAAGTTATGAATCGTCAAGTAAAACAAAAATATTGATAAGCTTATATCGAAAAGAAATCATCGATAATAATGAATGTTCCCTTTAACAGGAAACTGCCAAAGAGTGAGAGACCCAATATAATATAGTAACCTAATAGGGTACTATAGTGTAGGCCTGTCTATCGATAGCGGAACCTTGCCTTGGCCTACGCCAGGGTAATGCAAAGCCTAGCCAAGGCCTAAGTTATTTAAATGTTAGTTAGTTAGCCTACACCTTTAATTGGCTTAAGGACCATATTTAGTATACGGCATAGACTTTTTTCCAAACAGTTAATGGTTTACAGGCTATAGGTTTAAATGTGTCAACCTAAAGATTAGGCCTTTATACAACTCACCCAAGGGTTTCTAATATGAAAGTTACACCGCTTGGTAACTTATTTTGTAAGTGCCTTTTACCACACAGCCTAGACAGTTCTTATATAATTATAAGATTCGTCCTGACATGGTCCTAACCATGTCCTAACTGTGTGACCCTACAGGGGTACAGGTTGGCCAAAGTTTCTGTGCGCGCGACCAGATCTGGTTGAGTCTAACTTAGGCGAGAGGGTTGGTGGGGGTACTTTTGTGAAAACATTTGTGTCTTGCTACTCACTCACCACTACCCCCAGCACTGCCAATAGCCGGTGCCCGTATGTTTTAGTTCCGCTAGTAGCGACCCGTCCACGCGCACAGAAGTTTTGGCCGAGCTGTACAACAGTTTCTTAACTGGGCTACGCTAATATCGATTGGAACTATCGAATTGAAATATTGATTAATAATAGATATTTTAAAATATAACTTAATGTCTATTATAAAATTAATCTATCATAACCTAACCTAACTAGGCCTAACCAAACTTGTTGATGGTGAAAAAATCGCAGTTTACTAATCGAATCGATAGTTTCAATCGATATTAGTGTAGCCCAGTTAAGAAACTGTATCTTTGTTGGGTTAATATGCATTTTAGGGTTTGCACGCGATTTTTGAAAATTTTTTTTTCATTCTACTCGAAATTTAACGCTGATTCCGACCATAACGCGGAAAAACGACCAAAACGACCAAAAACTCTTTTTTTACCAAAACACGTCATGTGGGTACTCAAATTAACCGGAATATTTAGCAGATCACGACTATGCAAGAATTTTTTGGATCCGAGGTCAAATAAGCGAGATATTCACGAAAACGTGATACTACCAGCAATAACTCCAACTCACTAGGGGACAGGTGGGAATTCGGGGTTTTGGGTGGGGGAGACATCTAACGTGGTTTATCGTTGTAATTTAATGTGTAAAAAATAATGGGTAATTAGTCGGGAGAATTATGGGAGATATGCTTGAAATTGGGAAATTTTTCAGTACCAACCTATTCATTGGTTGTAGTAGCACTGCCATGTTGCTCGTTAGGTTAGGTTAGGTTAGGTTGGTTAGGTTAGGTTAGGTTGGTTAGGTTAGGTTAGGTTGGTTAGGTTAGGTTAGGTTGGTTAGGTTAGGTTGGTTAGGTTAGGTTAGTTAGGTTAGGTTAGGTTGGTGTGGTTGGTTAGGTTAGGTTTGGTTAGGTTGGTTAGGTTAGGTTAGGTTGGTTAGGTTAGGTTGGTTAGGTTAGGTTAGGTTAGGTTAGGTTGGTTAGGTTAGGTTAGGTTGGTTAGGTTATTTTGGTTAGGTTTGGTTAGGTTAGGTTAGGTTGGTTAGGTTAGGTTAGATTGATTAGGTTAGGTTAGGTTAGATTGATTAGGTTAGGTTAGGTTAGGTTAGGTTGGTTAGGTTAGGTTAGGTTAGATTGATTAGGTTAGGTTAGGTTAGATTGATTAGGTTAGGTTAGGTTAGATTAGGTTAGGTTGGTTAGGTTAGGTTGGTTAGGTTAGGTTGGTTAGGTTAGGTTAGGTTGATTAGGTTAGGTTAGGTTAGGGTTAGGTTAGGTCTGTTTGGTTAGGTTAGGTTGGTTAGGTTAGGTTAGGTTGGTTAGGTTAGGTTAGGTTGGTTAGGTTGGTTAGGTTAGGTTTGGTTAGGTTGGTTAGGTTAGGGTAGGTTAGGTTAAGTTAGGTTATGCATAGTATCATCCCTTTTACCTGTTAAATTAAAACATAAACAATTATAATAAAATAATGACCAGCTGATCCTGATCAGCTGGTATTTTAACACAGACAAAAGTTAGAGCAAAAATCCAAAATAGCATCGCATATTTAAGTGAAAATCTCGCTTATTTGACCTCGGATCCAAAAAATTCTTGCATAGTCGTGATCTGCTTAATATTACGGTTAATTTGAGTACCCACATGACGTGTTTTGGTAAAAAAAGAGTTTTTGGTCGTTTTGGTCGTTTTTCCGCGTTATGGTCGTTTTCCGCGGAAAAAGAACGTCATTTTCGGAATCAGCGTTAAATTTCGAGTAGAATGAAAAAAAAAATTTCAAAAATCGCGTGCAAACCCTAAAATGCATATTTACCCCTTGTTTTATTTGGACAACACTTGGAACAAAACACAACTAACACTTTTAAAGATTAGGCCTACAGTATAAAAACTAACTTTAACCATGCTTTAACTTACAAGGGTGCACGGGGATGGCACGGTAGAACGCATAACAATTAACACTCTTTTATACACTTAAATCCGACTTCAAAACATACGATACTTCGATAAAACCTCAAATTATAAAAAAAAACACAGCTTAAAGACAGGCTGAATTTAGCTGACGAACCTATCTGACGACCTGGTTTTTTGCCCCTATGATTTACGACAGGCCGAGGGCAAACAGAGCTGAAACCAAAATCAAGTAGACCTCCACCTCTATCTATATAGACTCTGAGTAGAATAACGATACCTTTGAAAATACTATGTGTGTGTGTATAATTATGTCAGTGACGATATAATGTACTTTTTACTAACTGTTACCATCTATTTCGTTGATTATTACTTATTATTTATTTATTTTATTTATTTTGGTTAAATTTGACCTGGTGTTTTAGTAAAGGCGTTGAGCTTGCCAACATAACTTCACACACGCAGTAGAGATTATTAGAAATTAGCTCAAACTAAATATTTTTTATGTAAGCACCCGAACTTTCGGAGATCATTCCAATGGCAGATTAGTAAACCTGCGTAATGTTATGGAGGGTTAGGGAAAAATCAGCTCTAAAGTATGCGCCCGAACCTTTGGAGAACATTCCTATTTCAGGTAAACGCCCTTGATTAATGTTTGGGAGGGTGCTAGAGATACATAAGTGATTCAAATATATAAAGCTCAAAATAAGACCTGGCTTTTAGCAAATTTCCCATATAGGGAATAAGCTAATAAAGCTATTACCGTAGATCTCAAGGTAAGACTAGATCCAGGACCGATTTACTTTTTCGTTTTGACGTCCCCAGAGGCCAAAAACACCATCCGTTCAAATTCGTTATAGCCTATATTTATATATGATCAGATTTTGATGAAATTCTGGTACAAACGTGTAAACCTACGTTTTATTCGAACGAGTTCACGAACCAGCATAATCAAACTATGGAAACGGGGATATATACTATGGAGTAAAAATTAATTTTTCCATTTTTTTAACCCAAAAAACACAAAGTTTCAAGATTTCTCTCCAAACCATTTTGTAGAGCTTAAAAAAGAAATAATTGTGTATATTAAAGCGTTGTTGTATGCCCAACGGTTACGGAGATAATAAATAAATATATAAATTTAAAATTCCCATGACTGTTGTTGTTATCTTCCCCATAGCAGTAGCAGCAAACCTACTCACTGAAATTAATGTTATTTAAAAATTGAATAAATCTGACTATTTGTAGGGAATATTTTAAGAAATCAAGCCGGGTAAATGGGAATTCGCTTAGTTTGCAGATTTGCTAAAGTTTTTTTTTTTTTTTTATAATCTCCGCCACACCGCAGTAATTATTTCCAATCATCTTAAAAAAGCGTCTTAAAACTAACTATAAAGAATAATCAATTGATGAATCAATTATCTTCATTAAATATATAATTTAATTATAAAATAAATGTAAGAAATAAATTTAAAAAAATGTATTATATAGCGTCCTTGACTTCCTTGCTAACGGCTAGTATTTAAAACTTCTCTGGCAACAAGGCAATAAGTTTTGAAAAATATATATGGTTCCAGTAAATGTTATATCAAAAAAGTAACTGTTATCCTTCAAACTCGGACATGTTAAATTTTGTTCAAAATGATATAAGCACAATATTTTTGTATCAAAACTCGGACATGTTAAATTTTGTTCAAAATGATATAAGCACAATATTTTTGTATCAGACCAATTCATATAGGAGCTTTCACAAAACCTACCGAGCTTGGCGTGATAAGTGATAGACGGAGAGATGGTGAGCTAATAGAGAAAATAATTCTAATATTCAACTACTTGCATCACAACTACCTAGGTGGTGAGAGGTTTACATTATAACATATCCATTACAGTAATATGGACTGGAATATAAAACTATTTTTACTTATTTTAATTACTGGAGGAGGAGGACCTTGAAAAAATCCTGCTGAACATGGCGTGATTAGTGATAGACGGAGAGACGGTGAGCTAATAAAGAAAATAATTCTAATATTCAACGACTTGCATCACAACTACCTAGGTGGTGAGAGGTGTTAGATTATAACATATCAATTACAGTAATATGGACTGGAATATAAAACTATTTTTACTTATTTTAATTACTGGAGGACCTTGAAAAAATCCTGCTGAACATGGCATGATAAGTGATAGACGGAGAGACTGTGAGCTAGTAGGCAAAAATAATTCTAATATTCAACGACTTGCATCACAACTACCTAGGTGGTGAGAGGTGTTAGATTATAACATATCAATTACAGTAATAGGGACTAGAATATAAAACTATTTTAACTTATTTTAATTACTGGAGGACCTTGAAAAAATCCTGCTGAACATGGCGTGATAAGTGATAGACGGAGAGACGTTGAGCTAATAGAGAAAATAATTATAATATTCAACGACTTGCATCACAACTACCTAGGTGGTGAGAGGTTTTAGATTATAACATATCAATAACAGTAATGTGGTCTGGAATAAAAAACTATTTTTACTTATTTTAATTACTGGAGGACCTTGAAAAAATCCTTATGAACATTGCATGATAAGTGATAGACGGAGAGACGTTGAGCTAATAGAGAAAATAATTATAATATTCAACGACTTGCATCACAACTACCTAGGTGGTGAGAGGTTTTAGATTATAACATATCAATAACAGTAATGTGGTCTGGAATAAAAAACTATTTTTACTTATTTTAATTACTGGAGGACCTTGAAAAAATCCTTATGAACATTGCATGATAAGTGATAGACGGAGAGACTGTGAGCTAGTAGGCAAAATAATTAGCCTATATAATGAAGGAAACCTACAAAGATTCATACAAACAATGAACGAGGTTGTTAGCCGAAGTGCTACTATTTTTGTAGGATAATAACTCATTGCAGAGGAAATCCTTCTAATGCTGAATAAAACTGGTATTTAATATCAAAATTTTTGCGAATTTCTCCAAAAGCAAGAAGCTTTTACCGTAGGCGTTACAGTAAGACCTAGGCGGGGAACAATTTTCAAGTTTTTCATTTTAGGGGTCTTAAAAGTAACAAACACCAGTCGTTTATATTTATATTCATGTAGTGTGTATATTTTACATTCTTTTTAAGATCCCAAAATATAATCTATAATGGTCCCGTAACCAAGCCGTTGCCTTGCCGCTTATAAGAATCATTCACTAAAATACATTAACTATTAATGAATGAATTTCATGAATTAATTCTATTTCGACGTCATTGTTATATTATAGCTTTCCTAGCCAAAGATTTGCCTTGTTTTTGCTGATCGATTGTTTAACTGTATTGTCAGTCCAAACCTTTGTTATTGCTTTTACACAATTATTTTGAACTTTATTGTTAAATTATTGCTTTCCTAGTTAAGATTATATTTCCTGTCACCAATGTTGCTCTGCTCCTTCCATAGATTTAAGTTAGTTGTTAAGTTTTCTGTTAAAATGCATGTTGTTACCACATAGGCTTCTTGAATCCACATTGTAAATTGGTGATATTGCCGTTGGAATAAATAAATAAACAAATAAATAATTTCAACATGCATCAGGTCAACTTGAACATAGCTTTTACCTTATATAAATATACAAGGTACCAAGATATAAATCTCGTTCAATACCAAACAAATTAAATGCAATACAATTTGTTTTATAATTATTAATCGTTCCACGGCTTTTCGCACAACCGCATTATGCCAATTCGATCCTTAGACTTTTGTTAGGTTTCTTAGGAAAGGTATATAAAAAAATATTAAAATCGGAGGAAAATTTCGATACGCACTTTGTTATGAAACTATACAATGTATACACTCAATAAATGCAAAAGAAACGTAAAACAATTTATTTCTATGACATTAGACTTTCCGCGTTTTAAAACAATTTAATACAAAACTATACAATATGTACAAAATCAATTTAAAGCAAATGCAAGATAATAAGTTTCTAGCCTAGTAGACTATTTTAGGACGCTTTCATCCCTTAGCCGCCTTCATAAGATAAACACATTATTATACATATGGGATTATGCATTTCAAAATGGGAAAGAGTGTTGCTTCAGCATGTAGATGCTTAACGAATAATATTACAGAATATAGTGTTTTCCGTATTTATATGTGAGTGACTGTATGTAAAATTTAAATAACATAGATTATGGAAGCAGTTAGATTATAATTGGGCAAATTAAAATATTTAAAACATCAATTCGTTTAATTAAAAAAAACCTAACTGTTTGGTCCACAATGGCATGACATGCCGGGCACGTTATCGGTACTCGTACTTGAGTACCGTCTCCATTAATAGAAAATAATTGTTGGGAGACAAATGCCCTCAAACACCCACTATACAACACTGGGTGCCCACAGGGGAAGGGGGTGCAAAGCCTCGTGGGCTTCATTACACCACAGAAGCGACACGTGTTAACGGAACAAGAGAATCAAGAGTTGGAGTTCATTGAAACCTAAACAAAGAATGAAAGAATGTTTGTTGGGGTGCGAGCTTTCTCTCCCCGGCAGGTAGCTACAGCCCCGACAAGGGTCGAAGGGACGCTGCATATAACAGACAAATGTGCTTTTTGGACAGACCTCACGTTTAAGTCCCTACCATGTGCAACTCTTGGTTTGTATAATTCAAACAATAAAAATCTATCTATATATATAACTAGCTGAACCCGGCAGACGTTGTCTTGCCTTTGACTATTTATAATCCCGCGGGCTTTGCCCCGTTTAACTTCTTAATTTTCAAGATGATCTCGTTCGCATGGCTCAATCACGTCCTGACTGAAGTTCGTTCGCTACGCTCACTCACCTTTAGGTTGGAACTCGTTCGCTGCACTCACTTGCCTTCAGGTTAGCTCGTTCGCTACGCTCACTTGCCTTCAGGTTAGCTCGTTCGCTACGCTCACTCACCTTTTGGTTGCAAATTAGCTGTTGTCATAAATTTAAAAGAAATAATAGTGCTGCACCCTGTTGGTAATCCTTGTAACTTTAATGCTATTGAACATCATAGAAGACTGGAATGGCTTTAAAGTGTTGAATGATGTGCATGCAATTGCCGATGCATTGTCATCAAAAATAGTAGAAATATATGACTCTTGTGCTCCGCTTGTTACAAAACGAGTGACGAAGGGGAAGGCTCCTTGGAGAAATGATGAGATTAAAAACTTAACTAAGTTAAAACGTAAATTAAAATCAAGGTTTCTTCAGACACAAAGTTCAAATGATCAATCCATGTATATAAAAGTTCGAAATAGGCTGAACGGGACAGTAAGAAAAGCAAAGAAATCTTATTTCAAAGATAACATAAACTGTCAAGACTCAAAATCTTTTTGGAAGACACTACGAACAGGGGGAATCATAAAAAATCATTGCAAAATCAAGTGCACGTTTTCACCTGATGAGTTAAACACATTTTTTGTTAGCATGGGCTCTGGACAAAAGGCATCTCAAAGTCTTATAGATTATTATAGCACCAATAATTCTGTCAAGTGTGGCCAAGTTTTCAGTTTCAAAACTGTGAGTCAAGACATTGTAAAGCACATAATGAATGACATTAAAACCAGTGCCTGTGGAACAGATGGGATTTCCATACAAATGGTAAAGGCTGTGAGCCCGTATTGCTTGGAACTGATTACGCATCTAGTCAATTTGTCATTAATGTCAGGCCGTTTCCCTGATTGTTGGAAAGAAGCTTTGGTATTTCCGTTGCCCAAAGCAAAGCAGCCTGAACACATTTCTCATTTCAGGCCCATATCAATTCTTTCAGCACTATCAAAACTGGTTGAAAAAGTGGTGGCTAGCCAACTTGAGCCTTTTATTGAAAATATATTGCATGATAACCAGTCAGGCTTTAGGAGAGGCTTCAGCACAACATCGGCTTTGCTGAACGTTATAGATCAGCTGTACAGAGCTAACGATAATAAGCTCAATAGTGCCATGGTAACTTTAGACTTTGCCCAAGCTTTTGACTCTGTTGACTTCGAGCTACTAAGAGCCAAATTAAAGTATTATAAGTTTGACCAAACAGCCCAAAATTGGTTTCAATCTTACCTTGAAAACAGAATGCAGGTAACCAAGGTGGATGGAGTTACCTCTAAAGCCCTTCCAAAAACATGTGGAGTGCCTCAAGGAAGAGTGCTTGGGCCTCTTTTGTTTATCTTGTATACTGCTGACATGAATGAAACATTGTCCCACTGTTCTCTCTTTTCGTATGCCGACGATTCACAGCTACTCTTCTCATTCAAAGATTCAGAGATTTTGCAGGCAGAACAGGCAATAAATGCTGATTTGACAAATATATATCAGTGGTCAAAAAATAATTGTCTAAGGTTAAATACTGAGAAGTGTTCAGTAATACATTTCAGCAATTGCTTGAGAAACACTCTTTTAAGCCACCGAAATAATGTAAATATACTTTTGGAAAATGATTTATTGAAGGTTACTGAGGCTGTTAAAGTCCTTGGGCTTACGATTGATACAGAATTAAAATTTTCAAAGCAAGTAAAAACAATCGTACAAAGGGTAATATCTTTACTCAGAGTGTTAAATAGATTTAGGCATATATTAGCTGAGAATGTAAAATTACAAATGGTTAGATCCCTGGTAATGCCAATAATAAACTATGCTTTGCCTGCCTTTGGGTTTTCTTTGTCAGCTGAAAATTTGAATATCTTGGACCGCTTGCAAAATAATGCTCTAAGATTTGTATATGATCTAAAAAAATTTGATCACATATCACATACGAGAAAGGAAAGTGAAATGTTACCAGTGCAGGTTGTTTGCGTCCTTGAAACTGTTGCCATAGTACATAAAGTGGTCAAAACCAACAGACCCTCCTACCTCAAAGATAAACTAACCACTCGAAAAGAAATACGAGATAGGTGCACAAGACAGGATAGCCTACTGCATTTGCCTCGTGTAAACTTTGAATGTAGTAAGAAGGGGTTTTCTTTTTTCGGCCCTCAGGAATACAATTCCTTACCTGAAAGAATTAAAAATTTAAGTTATAAGGCTTTCAGACAAGAAACAAAAAAACTTTATTTGTAAATATAGGCTGGTTGAATTAGTTTTAGTTAAATTATTTGTTCTCTTTTATTATTGTATTGCAGACTTTGTACCTGACTTGAGTTGTTTTGAAAAGCAGTGTATTTATGTACTGAAAACCGCTTCAAATAAAAGACATTTCCATTCTATTCTATTCTATTCTATAGAACAGAACCAACTTGTTTAATTGACACAGCTGTTAAGATTCATTAATTCCATTTCTCATAAGGTTAACATGGGAAACTCCAGAGCCACTGGGGCGGAGCCGATTGGACGGATCACGAAATTGATGGTGTATAAACCTATTCCATGACATTCTACACGTATGTACCAAGTTTCGTGGCAATCGGTTCAGCGGAGTCTGAGTTTATCACTGCCAAACAAACAAACAAATATATATACAAACATCCTCTTTTATACTTATAGATACGCTAAGCCAATTTTTGTAAACAGAACTCCTCCCTTATTTTTGGACCGATTTTAATGGTTAAAAAGTCAAAATAATGGCTCTGATCTGTAGTTTTGCAAAGTGTTTTTCATTTTTTGAAATCTTTATTAGTTTGGGCAGGATCATCCATTAAAGTTGGGTTTCCTCCCATAAGATTAACATGGGGGAATCCAAATATTTAATTGGAAACTTTGTCTCCACTAATTTGAGAGAACGGTTGGGTGTAGAAACTTGGTAGAGGTGTCCAAAGAAAGGTCTTGGTCTCTAGATGAGTTATCAAAAGAAAAACGAAGTGAATCCCGTTAGGGCTCTGCCCCGCAGAAGCCCTTAAAGATCCCTCCACAGATGTGTTTACATTTTGATCATGTGGATAATACTTTTGAATTAAACATCTGTTAATTCTTAGATTGCATTTTAAACAACACAAGTTTATTGGGAGTTATTGAATTGTCCAAAAAGTATTTGCAATGTTATTTAATGATTTTAAAATTGATTTTCTTCTGTATCATGCCATGTTTTCCAATATAACGTTCCATTACGAAATCAGTTGACAATCATTTTATAGTAACTCTTACAATTATTTCTTATTGAACTATCTTATATACGGGTGTACGGGTTGGTGTCTGCCTTTATTACCACTTTTGCCTATATTTTATCATATTATTCTAGACAGATCATCATAGGTTCATTGTAATTGTCATAGATGATTTCAATCATTGGAAAAGTCTTTGATTGTGTAATAAAATACAAAATAATAGAAGTGCAGAAGGGCACGTTGTCCATATGAGCCGTGTCCATATTTTGTACAGAAACTGGATAAAACATATTACAATATTTATGTAGAAATATGTGCATGATTTAGTCATTAAACTGGAAAACTGCAATTTACTGCAGACTTTTCAGAGAGGTTACTTCGATGTACAGTATTCATTCCGCTTAGTAAAAACATAATAAGGGTATGCATACAAACAAGAACTTCAACTTTTAGAGAGCCTTTGAATGTTATTAGACTGACGAAGATGGTTCTGCATGTTAACTATCGCTACTCTTAAACAAACACCATTTTAATTCATCTCTAAAAAATATATTCTAAAATATATCTAAAAAAATATATAGTGGACTGAGCAGCAGCCTAAAAATACTATGTACCTAACTTACTTATACAGTTACAAAATGCCCAAACTCGCATTTATAATTCGGCTTATATTTCCCCAACGGATTAATTATCTGTAGAAGAAGTTCATTGAGCTCTTATCGTGTCTAATAACATCCAAACACTGAAACCTTGGCTAGAATGGTACCGGTACCTATCTTTGACAAATTATTTGCAGTGGCCTATATTACGGACCGTGGCCCACTAGGTTGGTAACATTATTAAAATTACATGACATTTTGGCTATAAAAATGGCACAAAGAGTAAATACTGGTAGTTAAGCAGCTACACACTGTCATGACAGATAGGTCATATTCCTTTTAAGATAGGTCACATCATCCCTTATATAAGACTAGGGGAAACCCGTCGAAATCGACGGTTACTTTCAAGGCTTACGTTAATTCATCTAACTGCGATGAATTGGGTGAAATATACATATTTTGAGCATTTAACATTGCTCAAAAAGTAATAAGTGTAAAAACAATAACAATATTGCGTTAGTTGCCAAATTTGGTTGTTCATTCAATGATTAAAATATTTCCTATCCTGTACGTCATCGGAGTTATTATTAGTATGTTATATGGTATCTCTTCCTTTGGTAGAACCTTTAAATAGTATTTAAATCGTATTGGTGGATCTTATAGTTTAACACTTCCGCGACTTCATCAGTGTTTGAGAAAAAATATCTGTTTGTTGAGAAGACACGTTCTAACTTCAAAGGGAGGTATATCCGTTACAGTGTAAGTTTGATTTTCCTTCGTCACGTAGCGTCAGTTCATATCGTACTTCTGTGCAAATGAATGAACCCTCTAGCATAGTTTTGAGAAATTGACTTTGGAGTTACTGGGTGTCGTGCCAGAAGCGACCGTGCCAGAAGCGACCCGTGCCGCTAGCGGCACGGTAGAACATTGGTGGGTCGCTAGCGGCCCAAGAATTTGGAGCGGGAGGCGAGTTATGAATTAACGCCGATTCAACTTATATTCTTAACAAAAACTAAACAGGATTTCACTATAAAACCATTAAAACGATTTCCTGTCACATTGAGGCTCGTATAAATTTTCTACCCGTGTGTCTTTAACACTATTTACGCGAGTTGCGTACACTACTTTACCTACGACATTGTTTTAATTACTAAACATCACTATTCATAATTTCCAAAAGACGTTATGTTTTCGTTTATAACCTCTCATTGCCACTGACAGTGATGCAATGAAACCATCGATCTCTAATAATAGAGATCGATGAATGAAACACACTAATTGCAATTGCACCAATCGACAACTAAATTGGCCTGAACAGCTGATTAATTGAATTTTGAATCATTACAATTTTACTTTTCTCTCAATCCTTGAACCTCATTGGTCAGTTGCCCGTGTTGTTATGAGTAAAACTATGCTGTTATGAAAGTAAACAATGCTGTTATGAGATACTTTTCAATTCTAAGAACTGTACTGAAACGGCTACTTTAAAAAAAAACGGTCGTAGGTAAAATACATAACAAAATACTCCCGCCGCAGCAGTTCTGCAGACTAAATTTATTCCCATTTGGGAAATAAAAATAGTTTTTTAAATTGTATCGTATAATTCATACGAATATACATTTACCAACACATATACATACATAAATAAAATAAGCAAACTATAACAGTTTGTAGACTCCAGGTGTATTTATTGTAATAGGCCTATTTATTTTTTAATCGTTCTTGTGTGTGTAAAAGCTTATGGACATTAGTAAACAATGATATAGTATATTACGTTACTAGTCCTGAAAATAAATGTTTACCGGACGAGTGTGGTCGTTCCCGTGCGAGACGAAGTCGAGTACGGGATTACCATACGAGTCCGGTACACACATTTTGGACGAGTTACGTACGATAGTTTACGCCATACTACTTAATTCGTCCAGATCCTTATATATTTCCACCAACTAAAGGACTAAACATCACCAGTCATAACCTCCAAGAGAGGTTATGTTTTTGTTTATAACCAATCATTGCCACGCAAATACAGTATAATCAGCTGATTGGTGTCCGGTAAAACTCATTGCAGAACAGTATTACGCAATGAAACCCCATTTGAATAAGCTGGCGGCAAACAGCTGTTTTCTGGACTAAACCCTTGCGTGGGAAGTTCGTCAAAATAGTGTAGTGTGGCGTAAAGTATTTTTTTCCAACTGCAATGTTTTTACAATGGAGTATACAAGCCGAAACATGTAAACAACCTACTATTTGAGCTGTTTGTCGGATTATAAGGTACGTAAAGCAGCGGCTACACTTACCCGATTCGGTCCGGTTCGGTCCGGTCCTCCAAAATGCGGAACAATGCTTCCCATGTTTTTAAATGGAGGCGGCTCTACACTTACCCGATTCGGTCCGGTACGGTCCGGTTCGGCGCGGAACAATTGTCCAGGGAGCATTCATCCACATTTTGGCGGAAGTAGTATTTTCTCAGTATATTCTCTCTTAAATAGTATTTTCTCTTTGTACCATATTTTACAGCCAAAATGTCGTGTTATTTTCAATAATGTTACTAATTCAGTGCACCAAAGTCCGTAATATAGGCAGGTGCAAATAATTTGTCAAGATAGGTACCATTTTAGGCAATGTTTCTAAGTTTGGATTTTATTAGACACAATAAGAGCAGATATTTCTACATAAATATTTGGTTAGCACCAGACAAAACAAATCCCTAGAACAATAAAAATAAAAATCAAGAAAATTATATATAACAGATAAACACAATAGAATGACAGATTATGTTTTACTAAATTTGGTAAGACAGTCCGTATATATAGAAATAAAAACAACATATAGAACAGTGTATCAAATAAGGCCTTAAAAAACAACAGAAAAACCATTAAATAATAATAATCAGAAAAAAGAGTGAATTCTTAATAACCATAAAACGGTCTTTAAAAATATATAGATAGATAGATACTGTACAAATTAACATTATTCCATTCTGTTCGCTTGTTAACATGGTCCTCTCTTAATATTACATTGATAGACACAAACACTCTACACAATTTACAGACAGAGTATTTTTATGACGCAACATCAATTTTGTAAGTGCTGAGAAACACTGTTAAATGGTTTATACATTCTAGTTCATATCAATATAATTGAATTTTTAACTCTTACATCCGTTGTCACCTAGGTAGTTGTGCTGTAAGTCGTTGAATATTATAATTATTTTCTCTATTAGCTCACCGTCTCTCCGTCTATCACTTATCGCGCCATGTTCAGCAGGCTTTTTTCAAGGTCCTCCAGTATTAAAAATAAGTTATAATAGTTTTATATTCCAGTCCACATTACTGTAATTGATATGTTATAATCTAACACCTCTCACCACCTAGGTAGTTGTGATGCAAGACGTTGATTTTCTCTATTAGCTCACAGTCTCTCCGTCTATCACTTATCGCGCCATGTTCAGCAGGCTTTTTTCAAGGTCCTCCAGTAATAAAAATAAGTTAAAATAGTTTTATATTCTAGGCCTTATTACTGTAATTGATATGTTTTAATCTAACACCTCTCACCACCTAGGTAGTTGTGATGCAAGTCGTTGAATATTAGAATTATTTTGCCTACTAGCTCACAGTCTCTCCGTCTATCACTTATCGCGCCATGTTCAGCAGGCTTTTTTCAAGGTCCTCCAGTAATTAAAATAAGTTAAAATAGTTTTATATTCTAGTCCCTATTACTGTAATTGATATGTTTTAATCTAACACCTCTCACCACCTAGGTAGTTGTGATGCAAGTCGTTGAATATTAGAATTATTTTGCCTACTAGCTCACCGTCTCTCCGTCTATCACTTATCGCGCCATGTTCAGCAGGCTTTTTTCAAGGTCCTCTAGTAATAAAAATAAGTTAAAATAGTTTTATATTCTAGACCTTATTACTGTAATTGATATGTTCTAATCTAACACCTCTCACCACCTAGGTAGTGTTCTTATTACAAATGATGATAGCTTAGTATAAAATAAACAAAATTTCCAAATTTGATTAAAATATGGCCATAAACAAGCTAACTACAACAGTCATGGGAATTTTAAATTTATATATTTATTTATTATCTCCGTAACCGTTGGGCATACAACAACGCTTTAGTATACAAAATTATTCCTTTTTTATGCATTACAAAATGGTTTGGAGAGAAACCTTGAAACTTTGTGTTTTTGGGGTTAAAAAATAGGAAAATAAATTTTTACTCCATAATATACCCCCGTTTCCATAGTTTGATTACGCTGGTTCGTGAACTCGTTCGAATAAACGTAGATTTCATCACAACAAAATATTATCAACTAGAAATCACCACCAGTTTAATAGTAATTTAATACAGACTGGCAGTTCAGTTTGGTTCACTATTAATTATTTATTTACGATAAAAAGTGTCATTAAATATTCCTATGTGTCACTTGCAGGGCAAAATAAAATGCGTGTACGTCAATATTTTACAATGTCTGCAACTTTATTTAAGTATTATCTTGTCATAACTTCAACACTACTTGTCCTGAATCTTATTTTACTAAGCATACTCGCAATTGGCTTGCTAACTTTTAGTCACTAGTAATTAACCACAGCCATGGTTTAATTCGATTCGTTACAAATCATTCAATCAAAATGCAATTAAAAACTACTTCCGGCCAGATATTTGGTTGGAATGTGGAATATTTTAGCTATTGTATAAAATAAAAGTTTAATGTGACTGTGGACCCAATTTTGTACGAAACACACGCTGTTGTATGATCTCGAGTAGCCGACCCAGTGTTAGCATTAAGGGGCCAGACACTAGGAACGTAGCGCCAGCGACGTCCCTTTCACTTTCAGCAATTTTACAACCCTCGCCACCCCTACACAATGCAAAGAAAGAGAGACAGTAAAACAGCTGTCGAAGTCGATTGGGTTGACCTATACCTATAAACCTCGGTCGTCAACTCGCTTTCTTTTTCTTCGCCTACAAGGGTTTGAATAGGGGGCGCGGGAGAACTACTTGTGTGATGCGGCACGCGTAAGGCTGGTTTTATGCACCGCGACAGTCGCGTGTCGCGTGTCGCGGCGCGACTCAAGTTCTATTGAGTTAAATGGGAGCATTTATGCACCGCGACAGCGACAAACTGTCGCGTGAGTGAATCTGCGATCTCTAAATACCCGCGACAGGTTTTAAAATCGCAGCTTCAAAAAATGTGTCGCGCGCGGTTCAAGTTCTATTGGATCAAATGGGCACGTTTATGCACCGCGACAGTCGCGGCGCGACAGTAGTATTTTTCATACTCCACGTGGTATATTCTCCATATATTTCTATTGATTAATGTTAATAACTAATATATAAATGAGTTCTTTACCCTTTATTTGTAATATAAATTACATCATTTTATTATGTAATGACATTTTTAAGAGGGTTGACCCAATTCCAACTGTAAATTGTATGTGTTGTTAAAATAACTGGGATTTTGTCATTAACGTGTACAACACTACAGAGTCTATATTCAAACAACTTAATAATCACTTCTACATCACAAACACAACACACCACATTGGATTGAGAACGGACTGATTTCTTTAATTCCCCCACCACCGGATGTGAGTTTACGCGACAAAAAAGTGTCGCTGTCACGTGACATTTTGGTCAGCCGCAAGACGTGGCGCGACTAGCGACTCGCGACTGTCGCGGTGCATAAAACCAGCCTAATACCGGAAAAGGCTTTCAGGTAGTTCTACAGAGCGCCGCCAGAATTGGGTTGCAAGGTCGCGTTTGAGTTGCCACTTTGCTATTGAAGACTCTTAATAGGCTAACATGTTTCTTTAAAACTTTTTTTCTCAGCTCGTGTGCGTCGCAGGGAAAATCTACGCATACTGTTGGAAATATATTTTCCTCTAGAAGTGCAGAATCCCTTTAAAAATTAAAATAGGCTTAAATATAAGCACAAAAAATGGATTTTAAATTAAAAAAAATAACGTGGGCTTTATGGGTTGCCATGCTGGTGACGAAATAACAACGAAATATAAATATAAAATCAAAACAAATGGAAGAAATTACGATCACATGTTTTATTTGCAGCGTGGGGTGAAATTAGAGGAGCCTGTACCTTTACATTCCATCCCCATGTTAAGGTCAACAGCAACTTTCATAAGATTGATTTTGTGTTTAAAAACAGTTCTTGTGTATGTATACTAAAAATTAATTTAGAAATCTACTGAAAAACCGAAGTATGCCTGTAAGAATCATCTGTAACACATTCTGCATGATTATCCACCGATAGCACTGACTTATTCAGAAGCATTAAATTAATATTTTTTTAGGTGTTTTTAAGGCCACACACTGTATGCAGGGCTAAGCCCTGCTCCGTAGGGCTGTTCCATGCATGGCGTATGCATTGTATGCAGTTAGCTTTTATGAGATCAACGACGGAGGCAAAGCTTCCCAGTATGGGCTAACAGAATCCTGTGTGCGGTTTGATTGAGCAAACAATAGCTTTTAAGTAAAATATAAAAAATTATAAAAAAACGAAAAATACAAATACCCTTGTGTGAAAATTATAATTGATTTTATGATTCAGATACCTAGTGACTCTCACCCAAGAGGCCAACTAACAACCAACAACTAACAACCAGGTTTGTGTTTATTGTCGAATCTAGTTGTTCCATACTTAAATGGCCAACTACACGACTCGTGCGGTGCGGACTCAAAAAAATAACCTGTTCACCACGGTTGCATAGTTGGAGTAAAAAACTATATTTTGTTACATACTGTACTACAATTCGTACTACTATGTTTTCAGGGATATCGTTCAGTGTATATAATCAAAATTACAGTAATTTATATGTTTTAATGTAATACTTCTCACCACATAGGTAGGGTGACATAGTAGGGTGATCCTACTATGTATGGTCGCCACTTAACAGTATTAACAGTTGCAGTGTAACCTGTTAAATATTAAAATTATTTATTCTATTGGCTCACCGTCTCACTATCACTTATCGCGCCATATTCAGCAAGCTTTTTCCATGGTCCTCCAGTAATGGAAATGAGTTAAAATAGTTTTATATTCTAGTCCCCATTGGTGTAATTGATATGTTTTAATCCAACACCTCTCACCACCTAGGTAGTTGCGCTATGAGCTGTTCAATATTAGAATTATTTTGCCTATTAGCTCACAGTCTAGATGCGTCTATCACTTATCGTGCCATATTCAGCAAGCTTTTTTCATGGTCCTCCAGTAATGGAAATAAGTTAAAATAGTTTTATATTCTAGTCCCCATTAGTGTAATTGATATGTTTTAATCCAACGCCTCTCACCACCTAGGTAGTTGCGCTATGAGCTGTTCAATATTAGAATTATTTTGCCTATTAGCTCACCGTCTAGATGCGTCTATTACTTATCGCGCCATATTCAGCAAGCTTTTTTCATAATCCTACAGTAATGAAAATAAGTTAATATAGTTTCATATTCTAGTCTCCATTACTGTAATTGATATGTTTTAATCCAACACCTCTCACCACCTAGGTAGTTGCGCTATGATGAGCTATTCAATATTAGAATTATTTTGCCTTTTAGCTCACCGTCTAGATGCGTCTATTACTTATCGCGCCATATTCAGCAAGCTTTTTCCATAATCCTACAGTAATGAAAATAAGTTAAAATAGTTTTATATTCTAGTCCCCATTACTGTAATTGATATGTTTTAATCCAACACCTCTCACCACCTAGGTAGTTGCGCTATAAGCTGTTCAATATTAGAATTATTTTGCCTATTAGCTCACCGTATAGATGCGTCTATCACTTATCGCGCCATATTCAGCAAGCTTTTTCCATGGTCCTCCAGTAATGAAAATATAATTGATCTTTTTAATATAACACTTCTCACCACGTAGGTAATTGTGTAAGTCGTTGAAGCTATAAGCTGTTCAATATTAGAATTATTTTGCCTATTAGCTCACCGTACAGATGCGTCTATCACTTATCGCGCCATATTCAGCAAGCTTTTTCCATGGTCCTCCAGTAATGAAAATATAATTGATATTTTTTAATATAACACTTCTCACCACGTAGGTAATTGTGTAAGTCGTTTAATATGTTGAATTCCTTTCTATTAGCTTGACGTATATGTCACTTATATCATGAAAAAATATTATATATAACAAATATGATGCATTGTTGAAGTCAAAAAACCTAGGATTAAAAATCGTGAAATTCCCGCATTGGAATGTTCTCCGAAAGCTTGTGCGCATACATTAAAGTAACGTTTTTTCTATGACTTTTGTAGGAAATAGTTTCCAATACAAGGCGTTGACCTGTCCAATATAAGACTGTTGTGAGTTATATTGTAACACAAACTATTTTTCGGGTAAATTTTATCACCCAAATTAAAAGTCATGTAGACTGTCATTGACCGCAACCTGTTATATACAATAAAAATTACTTAAATACTTAAAAATACTTAACTTTATTAATGTATAACAGCAAAGAACTAATGAAAGAACCGATGATACATTGCGTACAATGTTTACTCGCAACGAGATAGGAGGACCAAGCGCTGGTCTGTTGTAAGTTGATGCGAGTGTTCCTATTGTTTCGTCCTGGCACTTTTATGGCCTAGCATTCGTCAGATGCTCGACAGCCAACTTCAGTCTGGTTTTGAAAACTACAATCGCTGGGGCACGGCAGGGGCAGACAGATGACAGAACGACAGAACAGTAAACAACTCTTTTGCTTCAATTGTGTGAGAGTCGTTCATTTGAGATCAGCTCAATTTTACGGTTTGCGCATGCGCATTAGGCTAGTCCAATTCCTGCCCTGAAACGCTCGCGGAAAAGTGTGTGGTGTGTACAGGTAATGGTAGCCGTACCCGTTACGGCGTTACAGTCAGTACCCGTTTAAAAGTAACTTTGTTTGACGTGACGTGAACAGTTTATTGCTGAGCTGACACAGCAGCAGCGCTCTTGTTAGCTGTAGGGGCACTTTTAGGAACTACGTTTTTTAATTTAGGCCTAACTACAACTAACTGTCACCAGGTAATAAATAATGTAAGGGAATTAATTCCTGAATATATGCCTACTTTTTTCATTTCGATATTTTACTCAATTAAGGTTACTGTTACTGCAATAAAGTAAATTTACCGTTGGGTTTATATTTTGTGCGATAATTTTTTTTAAATAAATAGGTTAAAGTGGTAAGCCTTTTCATACAACCACTTTACAAATTTGAATAAACATAACAGACACAAAAGGAGGTAAAGGGGTACTCAGTTACTCAGTATCAGTACCGATTTCATGGTATGAATCCAAAATGTCAAGTAGAATACTCTACCTACCTGGACCTACACTGGACTAGAGTACTTCTGTAACCGGGTACTTTTGTAACGGGTACTTGTAACTGGTACTTTAGAGTACCTGTAACTGTTGTACCCGGGTACAGGAAAGTACCCTTTTAGCCCACCTCTATCTTGGCTGCTAGTGCTATGCTAACTAACTGTTAACAGCTGACATCTTCTTTATCTTTACTTCTTTTTTCCCTAATTACCTATTGGCTGACTTGGTGTTATTTGACACCATGTAGACAATTTTACGCAATCTTCTGAATTTAATTTCTTTTCATCACCTTGTGGTTGCCTGGTAGCCCAGGCACTTTAGGTAAAAAAATAGAACAAATTAATAACTAGCTGATTTTTGGTGTGGTGTTAGTATGTCATTAGGTAAGTATTTTCTGAAAATTCCCCTCACTTCCTCCGCTTGCTTCACCCAGTAAAGGGCTAGAAAGGGTCTAAGTGACGTAAAAATACAAAAATATTTATTGAGTGACACCAGTGTCACCGATTTTAGTGGTTTTAGTCTTGAATCATCCAGAATGAAAGTGGTCATGCTAAAGAATTGCCGCAACAATAATTCGTAGCACTTTAAGGCCTTTTATTTGATACCTATATTTTATTTTTTGTAAAAAAAAAATATATACAAAAATAAATAAAACTCTTGCATCATTTGTAAGATATGTTATATTGGAATTTCTTTACCTTATTTTTTTTATCTTATATACAACTATAAAAAACAACATTTCATTTCATATAATTTTATTCATTTCAGTACATCAATACAGGAATAGCGATAATACTCACATATCAACAAATAAAAAAAATAGCTAAGATAAGTTAATAATTTTTCCTGCACATTTCAGAAAAGTACGGATCAGTTTCTTGGGGTGAATTTCAACCCGTCCAAAATAAAGCATATTCTTTACCTACATTCAATATTTCTTGTAACTACAATCCCGCATCAACATCTTCATCATCCTACAGAGATGTGGGAGGTCCATTGGCGCAGCCTCCAAAACAGCGGCTACCCATTGCAGAACAAGTTGAGTTTAGATGCCTCATCTCTTCCCTAATAATCTGGGCAGACTCTTCAACTATTTTCTTCTATTTTTGGTATCCAAATCCGTCATTCTATCAGCGTTCCATGACGCCCGTAATAATTTGTGAGAAGTATCACTCAACGTTACAACTGTTACCGAAAATGTAATTTTCTCTCCAAAATGCTCGGACAGCTTCCTAACTAAGTATTATGAACTGTAAATTTCCTTTCCTGGTAAAAATTCTTCCATTTTTTCTAGGTAGCTCATCAGTGACGCTAAACTGGGATTCGTCGTTATTTTCAATGTAACCACATAATTTTAAAAATGCATCTCTTGTAGTGACGTTTTTCAGTCTACCTACACCTTTTTCTGATGGGTTTCAAAAAAATGTTGAATAACAGTCACGGCAATACTTTGCTTGGGCGGCTACTAAGTCTCCAACACCAGCTATTCGGGGTAAGACGGAGTTAAATATTGGTAGGGTAAAACCTTTCTATATTTTTGTGGGAGTTTTGTACTGGCACAGTTCAAGGCATATTTGCCACAAAACAAACAGTGAACTTTAATGTCAAACACCGAATCAATGCTTGAACGAGAGAGAGAGAGACGACTAGGGCCCTCCTCTAGGTCCAAACAGGACGAATCAGATGACTGACGCTGTGACGCAATTAGCTGCAGCAATGGACGATGGTCGTGTATACTAAGTTTGACACTTTTCATGGACCTTTAAGGATGTTTTACCTTCCTAAATATGTCGAACGTTGTCCCCACGCTCTTCACTGGCATGTAAAATAGCAGAAATACCTCGGGTGACGACATTTTGTCAGGTTCCCTGCTTCAGGAAGGCTCTCTCCACACTCCAGCTTTCCATGACACCAAGCGAAAAATGCGTAGCTTCAAAACTGTATTTTAATTCAAGTCCATTTATTATGAAGTTTGTGTGAAAAAATAGACTTAAGTGATGATTTACGCCATTTTCCACTTGTCAACAATCACAACACCTATATAAAACAAAATTGTTCTATTACTTATTCACATCACATATTGTAAATGAACAATTCTACCACGAGTCTTCTAAAACAACTTCAAACATAATTACGTTTTTAGCGAATTTCCCCTATAGGGAATAAGCTATTACCGTAGTACTCATGGTAAGCAACTCGGTTTTCCCATTTTGACCCTAAAAACTTAAAATTTAGCATTTTTCTTTCTAAAACATTTTGTAGAGCTTAAAATAACAAATAATTTAGTATATTGAAGCGTTATGCGCCTAATGGTTACGGAGAAAATTCTAAAAAACTATAAATTTAAAATTCCCATGTTATTCTTATGGAGAATAAGTAAACTGTGTTAGTTTGCTTGTTTATGAATATATTTGATCAAATTTAGAAAATGGATTCATTTCATACTAAACTATTAACATTTTACAAAAAAACACCTTTTTACCCTCCCTGATGCAGCAAACCTAAGTACCATTTAATTTAAATAAGGAATAATTGTGATATTTTTAAGGACACATTTTAGTGTAAATCCAAATCAGGCAAATGGAAATTTGCTTAGTCTGCAGGTTTGCTTCGGCCGGGGTATTATACGTATAAAGCTGTGTACGTACATTATAACAGGTGTGAAAGCATTGTTGGGCAAACATTTTTTTTCAGAGCTGCCAACCTAAAATATCCAAACTTAAATTTCTCAACACCCTGTAGTTTTTATGATTTATTTTTTCGTATCCATGGATATGAGGGTTTTTAATATTATTATTTACTAGCATTCTTTATGTGAGTTTATTTATTAATTAGACCATTTTGAGTTAATAAATGAGAAATTAAATGGTAAAAAATGTGCGAAGGATTCATACGCTGCGGTTCGGTGCTCTTAACTTTATATCTATATTTCGGTCTAACTTTGCCAATCCAAAATCACGAATGATTTATATAATTGTTTCATTGATTTTAAAATTTTCTTGGATATATTTTTGGACAAAAATAACAAATAATAAGTTGGGGGTAGTAGCTGTCAAAAACTGAAATTCTCAGCAAAAACGCTTAAAATAACCTAAAATTTACTATAAAAATTTAAATATATAAAATAAAACGCCCTAAAGTGCTATGAAGTATTGTTGTGATGATTATTTAGCATGACTACTTTCATTCTGAATGATTTAAGACTAAAACCACTAAAATCGGTGACACTGGTGTCACTCAATAAGTATTTATGTATTTTTACATCACTTAGACCCTTTCTAGCCCTTTACTGGGTGAAGCAAGCGGAGGAAGTGAGGGGAACTTTCAGAAAATACTTACCTAATGACATACTAACACCACACCAAAAATCAGCTAGTTATTAATTTGTTCTATTTTAGGGCATTATTTTGTCTAAAATTCCTGGGCAAACATATAGATTGTTGTTAGTCACTGATGCCATTTATGTTTATGTTTTGTTTTGTTTGAATTTTAGTTAGTATGTGTGGTTTAATGAGAGATAATTCCACGGCCGCCTTTAACTCCCTGCCGCGGCCTTTGAAATGGCAACGTCGCAAGTAGGGTTGTAACAGCTGTTTTGTTTGGAAGCAGCTAATGGTATTTTTGTCTTTACGAAAGATTGGTTGGTCTAGAAAATTAATTATTGCCGTATAAATAGTTATTTGTGTAACTAGTGAGCAAAGTGGCACTTTGCTGCACACGAGGCAACACGTTTACGCACGAGCCGCAGGCGAGTGCGGAATGATTTTGAGTGCAGCAAAGGCCTTTTGCATTCGTGTTACACATTATATTTTTCCTACAGTCACTATAAAGCATATGAATAATTAGTCTTTCAAACACTACACAACACGTTTTATATTCAGCTGGCAACACAAATAGGGAACGCGCCAAGGCGCCACCACGTCAACCCGCCATCAAAAAGAAGAAGAAGTTTGAGGTGGCGGGTTGACGTGGTGGCTCGTTGTTGGGGTGGCACGTTGACTCTAGCGTGCACGACAACCCGCCACCTCGGAAAATTGTGTGGTAGCGGGTTGTCGTGGTGGCACGTTGTCCTGGTGGTGCTTAGACGTGTTCATACACGTCAACCAGCCACCTCTTTAGTGTGGTGGCGGGTTGACGTGGTGGCTGGTTGACGTCTACGTGTGAGGTGGTGGGTTGACGACACCGAACATTGAGCGTACACGACAACCCACCACCTCATAAAATAGTGATGGCGGGTTGACGCGGTGGCACGTTGTCGCTTACATGCGAGGTGGCGGGTTGACGAGAGTTAACATGGGGTGTTCAATGAAATATTTCCATGTGTAATTGTGATTAATTTATCCAGTGATAATATCTGGAGGAAGCACTGGTTTAAAATGTTCAAATACTTCAACAAAGTGTTTTAGTTGGTTTGTAAGTTATGTACTGTTACAATGGTGTGACATTATTAAACGTCAAAACATGGTTTTATGAGATTCATTATAAATCCTGACATAAAACTTTCCATAAACACAAAAGGTCATATAGTCCGTATATCTGACGGGGAGAATAAAATAGCCGTTAATTCGCAAGTCGTTCAATAATATTTAAAAGATAAATGGATTGAAAAGGTGACACCTGCAGCATTTCCCGTGTTCGGCCAGAAGAACAGGACTAACAACTGTCATGAAACACTTAATTAGTCCAGTCAAGGAATGAGGTGTATAGTGCGTGAGCAGGTAACTAAGCAATTCCTTCAGAAACTTGTTCAGGGGGCTTAGGGTGTTAACATACCAAAAGTCCTGACTCCTAGGTGGTGAGCCAGGGGGTGGAGGGGGGAAAAAGGTATGCATTATGGGTTTTTTTATTATATCTCGAAAACTATCAACTTTTTGTATACTATAGTAATTTATAAAATTGAAGAAGATTAAATTTTCTACAAGAAAAGTATATACTGTAATGTGTTTATTTTGGTTCAACAGATTACGAGTTATAACTTATTTAATTGATATCTTATTAAAATCTTCTTCCATAAGAAATACATGTAAATGAGTATGCGAAATGGGGCGAATCCTATCCGCCTAAATGAAATATAAATGATATTCTGGAAATCTTGACAAAATTTCCAGTAATTTGACACTTTAATAATTAAAATTGATCCAAAATTAAGGCGAGGGCGAGGTAACAAAATTTCGAGTTTTGGTGTTTTTTTATTGGAAATATAAAAAAAATCCTTAAATCATCCCATTTTTAAACGCTCACCCTCGCTTTAATTTTTGACAAAATTTCATGATTAAAGTGTCAAATTACTGGAAATTTTGTCAATATTTCCAGAATATCAGTTATATTTCCTTTGGGCGGATAGGATTCGCCCCATTTCGCATACTAATTTACATGTATTTCTTATGGAAGGAGTATTTTAATAAGATATCAATTAAATAAGTTATAACTCGTAATCTGTTGAACCAAAATAAAAACATTATATACTTTTCTTGTAGAAAATTTAATCTTCTTCAATTTTATAATTTACTATAGTATACAAAAAGTTGATAGTTTTCGAGATATAATCAAAAAACCCAAAATGCGTACCTTTTTCCCCCCTTTTTCCCCCCTCCACCCACTGGCTCACCACCTAGGAGTCAGGACTTTTGGTATGTTAACACCCTAAGCCCCCTGAACAAGTTTCTGAAGGAATCGCTTAGTTACCTGCTCACGCACTCTACACCTACTTTTGGATCATTCATTGACTGGACTAAATATGAACATTAATCGTAACATATAAACATTTTGCTGGGCCCGCTTGTGAGGTACAATTCTTCTTTCATTTCTCTTAGTCAGCTGGTGTCTTTGTTGATACGTGTTTTTTTTCATTTTGGCGAAATAAAAAAAGGCGTAATGACTAACTAAATGATCGAAGCATAACCAATTTATAATACATTTTAAAACTAGGGCGTAAAGTGACTAATTTCAACATGAGCTTAAGTTGCAATAGATATAATAGGTACAATCGATCGATTTAATCTAAAGAAAGCATCGTGTTAATTTCAGATCATATCAACTGTATTTTAGATTATTCAAATTTATTTTACAAAATATCAAATGAAGTTGAGAATTGCAAGATGTATGTGAGAAGGCATCTTTATTAATTTAAGATAAGTGAATTATACGTATTTTAGCATTCGAGAAATTGTGGTTCGATAATGAGGAAATAAAAATTCAGCTTAGTTAGTTTTGTGGTTTAAATCACAAAAGTTAATAATAACATTGACCATTCTTACATGATAATAACCATTGTACTGTAACTTCCACAGTCATGGGGGTTGTTTTGTACCATTTTGTTCAAAGTTAAAAGAGCCATAACTTCAGCACCTTGCCAGGGGTTGACCCCGACGTGATGTCAAACGGAGAAAAATCAGTAGACAGAATTTTCAAGTCAAGATTACCCCCCTTTCGGGCTCTCAGATCCAGAATTATTGTGGTTTGCACAAATTGAAACCAAGTTTTCTCTAGCGGGGATCATATGGTCGACGAAACTAAGTTCTTTCACGTCGGGGTCACCAAAATGAAGTTGTAAACTCACAAATTCAAGATGATAATAAAAAATACGTGTATTTAGTAGAAAGATAAAGTGAACAATAATTGAATGAATAGTAAAAAAATCATATCATATGTTAAATAAAAATTAATGTACAGGTATAGTGTTAGCAAAACGGGAGTGCCGATAGAGACCTGTGGGGGTGCGTGCGTTTGAAGGGACTTGACCTGGTCTCCATCGTAAATAATCCGTAAGTAGTCAGAAGTCACTACGGTGGAAACTGTGCAACGGAACCAGACTTACGATTTTTTTAAACTTGATCGACGAAGCAACAATCATCAGTGGTAAGTTTAAAGGTGAAATAGTCTAATCCACGAATACTGGAAAAATACCGGTATTTATCATAAACATAAACAAATTACGTTTTTGGCCAGAAATTAAACAAAACCCCTATACTAATGCATTAACTAAGATATGGTTTTGTTTAATTTCGGGATTAAAACATTATTTGTTTATGTTTATAATCCATACCGGGTCTTTTCTACTATTCGTGGTCTAATCACAGAATACCGATCATTTCACCCGATCATTTTACCTTTTGAATTCAAGTGAATACACTTTTCTTTGCGTCTTGCTTTCGCAATCACCATTATATGGCACATGGGCAATCCCTGACTATCACCGGTTTAAATTTATAAAATGCACGCTTTTCACATGTTGCGTGCGCACGTGGTGGTAGGTAAGCATAAAAACTTATATATATATATTTACAGTGTTGGGAAGTAGCGCGCTACAAGTAGCGACGCTACAGTAGCGCGCTACTTTTTTTGTAGCGTTAGCTGTAGCTACGCTACTTTTAAGATTTTGTAGCTTTAGCTGTAGCTAGCTACATTTTTAAAGTAGTTGTAGCGGAATTTTAGCTACTTTTCTCGCTACATTAACATTTGTTTGAGATAGTTATTTTTATCATAACCTCAACCTTACGTGAAACAACCTCTTTCAAACTGAGATTTTCAAAAAAATTAGGCCTACTTTCTTGGCTTTAAACAGCTGGTTGCAGCCGTTTCATTCCCTATTACAACGTTGTGTGGACACAGAGGCCATTAAATGAGTGTTATCCACATTTTTGGCTCTCATTTCCTTAATTTACTACTCTATGATTACTGTCAGATAAAATAAAATCGCTAGAGGCAGACGACGTTTAAACGGTACCGGTGACAAGAGAAGCTATTGAATTGAATGCTTGCAAGTGATTGACAGGACAGGGGAATTAGTAATCAGTTTAGTTTCTTTATTATATCGATAATGCTTCAACTTGGGGTTTAATGGAAACCAACACACCTTGAAGTAATGAGAAAGCTGGTCTATCAACCTTTGCTTCAGCTGTTGATTGTGGTTTATCATCACAAGCCCTTTCTTGGTTAGATTACGAAGATTTTTCAAAGGTTTACTAAATTAGCAAAGAGGAAATTACCTGATGAGATTTAAGATATGCCTAGACTACATGATAATTGTAATGAAAAAATCTCCATATAACATGAAACTTACATTGAAAAAATAGCATAGTTTGCTCCTGCTAACAGCTCTTGTTTAGGACTGAGGCTATGGTTTAAGACGAATACCAAGTTCAATTATTATGAATATATCTGTTTAGTCCTTGCAAGAACAAGCCTACTATAGCCAACTTGTTACATAGCCAAGTAGGCCTACATGTTATTTTTACTTTACAAATTTCATCATGCTTAAATTAAAAGCCGATTTCAGGATAAGTTGCTGAATACTGTTTTCTCTACCAACTAGGTTGAAGCACAATTTGCCCTATGCATAATGACAATAAAGGATGATTTCTTGACATTGAAAAGTGTTATTCGTAGAATAAGTAATTTATCACTTTAAAAAATATAGCAATGTTGTTTTTAACATTAAAAGTAAAGAAAGGCAATAAACTCCAATTTCGGTAGGCTAGGCTGTGTAACACAAAAAGTATTTTTAAATAATCTTTTTGCAGTTTTATTGGTCTTAATTGTTGATATAAAACATCTATAAATGAATCTATATTAAATTAATAAAATTAGCTTTTAAAATATAGTTTGGTTGTATGTCCTTAGAACTTAATGAAAATTACATTTTAAGATGCTTAAAAATAATGCAATATTTAAAAATAATTACTAAATATGATGGGACACCCAACTATTTGGTTCTGTTGTTGTAATGTTAGGTTTATAATGCCAACAAATTAAATACAATCTAGGAATAATTTGTTTTCCAAGTAATGTTAGATACAATACTGACATTTTTTTAAATGTTTGTTCAATAAAAATGTAGTTGCAATTAATTTTACATTTACCTAATGTGCGTGGAATAAAAATTAACGTCTTTGGAAAAGTAGCTAAAATTGTAGCTGTAGCTACATTTCATTGTAGTTGTAGTTGTAGCTAGCTACTTTTTCGGAACTGTAGCTGTAGCTGTAGCTAAGCTACTTTTTTGGAAATGTAGCAGTACTTGTGAAAATTAAAATAAATAACATTAAAAAACATTTTACATTTTTTACATTTTTTACATTTTTGCTACATTTTAAAAGTAGCTTCCCCAACACTGTATATTTATACGCCTAACGAAAAAAAAATGGTTTATTCTATTTTTGTTTTTGGTATACATTTTAGCGAATTTTCCTATAGGGAAGTAGTTATTACCGTAGGTGGCACGGTAAGACCTAGACCCGGGACCGATTTACTTTTTCATTTTGATGTCCCCAGAGGCCAAAAACACAATTCGTTCAAATTTTTATATATGTATATATATATAGACTTATATATATACATATACGTCCGTGAACGCGATAACTTGAGTAATTTTTGTCCGATTTTGATGAAATTTGGTTTAAAGGTGTAAAGCGGGATAAACTTGAATGAGTTCGCGAACCAGCACGATCGGACCATGGGAACGGGGCTTTACGGGGGGTTTTATGGGGTAAAAATTGTTTTTTCTCACTTTTGACCCTCAAAACACAAAATTTCCCGATTTCTCTGTAAACCTTTTTAAAGAGCTTAAAAAAACAAATAATTTAGTATATAAAAGTATTTTTGTTCGATTATTAGTAACGGAGAAAATAAAAAAATTGTAAATTTAAAATTCTCATGTTATTCTTATGGAGAATATTGTCAAATGTTGCAGTTTTCTTGTTTATGGATATATTTTGATCAAACTTGGCAAATTTATTTATTTTGTACTAAGCTATCAATATTTTACTCAAAAACACACTTTATTAGTTTCCTTGTAGCAGCAAACCTAGGTACTCGTTAAACATAATGTTATTAAAATATATTTAACTGAAAATCAATTCAGACAAATGGAAATTCGCTTAGTCGGCAGGTTTGCTGCGGCGGGGGTATTTATGATCTCTTATATCTCATGTATTAATATAAGAGATCATAAAAATGTATACTGTTTTTTATGAACACTATTCCTCCCTTATTTGTAGACAAATTTCAACGTTTAAGGTGTTAAAAGATTCGGCTCAATTCGTAGTTTTGAATTAAGGTTTTATACTTTTATAATTTAAAAGTTCCTACCCTTAAGGGCGTAAGACCCTATCAAATGTCTGGTTTTCACCATGTTAATAATTGTTTCCAGAAATGCTATTAAAGAGTTACATTAACTTTCTCTAAATTAACTGAATCCAAGTACAATATATTTAATGCTACAGAATATAAATCTAACCGATTTACGACAAGAGTGCATGGTGGCGGGTTGTCGAGGTGGCACGTTGTCGCCTATGATCGAGGTGGCACGTTGACGGCACCAAACACGGAGCGTACACGTCAACCCACCACCTCGTAAAAGAGTGGTGGCGGGTTGACGGGGTGGCACGTTGTCGCCTACGTGCGAGGTGGCGGGTTGCCGACATCGAACATGGAGCTTCACGACAACCCGCCACCTCTGATAAAAACTGGTGTTGGTGGGTTGTCGTGGTGGCATGTTGTCGTGGTGGCTTATTGACTTGAGTGTGTACGACAACCCGCCACCTTGGAAAATTGTGTGGTGGTGGGTTGTCGTGGTGGCCTGTTGTCGAGGTGGCGGGTTGACCTGTACGTACACGTCAACCCGCCACCTCGGTTTTTTTGTGGTGGCGGGTTGACGCCTCTGACCAAAACACCGAGGTGGCGGTTTGACGTGGTGGCGCATTGACAGCGACCCGCTCTGTCTGTACGCTCTGTATGACATAATTTCTGTCGTCGTCTTGTTCTTGTTCCTTGTTGTGTGGTTCGTTGTTTCACGTTTCGTGTTGTTCTGTTCGTTCAATATTCATTGTTTGTTCAGTCTTCAGTCTGCTCTGCTCAGTCAGTTCAGTCGTTCAGTCAAGTCAGAGCCCAGAGGGCGTTGTTAAAGTGTGTTTCGTGTTTTGAGTTTGACTTTGACTGTTTTGTGTTGTGTGTTGTGTTAGTTATAAAATAATTATTTTGAAAATAATCTATCCATGAATTGAAGGGTTATTTCTTTCACAAAGCTATATTCATTTAACCTTATTTCAAAGTTTCTCGTATGGTATCTTCTGTTCTTCGAAAATGAGTTTAACAAAGGGAATATTTAAATGCTGAGAGGAAGGATTTGCGTTTGTTTGACAGTTTTGCCATATTTTAGGTTAGTTACCGAGTCTTATGTTTGGAGATAGGTAATAATATGTTATCCAATGTTAACAGCTAAGCTAAAAACTTTTTATCATTGGAATAAATTATTAGAGCTAATACACAACCATACATAATAACATAATCCATTGTTACATAACCTCTGGTAGATGAGTAAGCCTAAGTAGATTCAGTAGGTAGAATAGGCTATAACGTAACTAGGCATATACCACGAATAATTAAAAAGAAGGTTTTATCCCAGTATTCATGGCTTATGCCCATAAGGCCACATCATATGGAAGTAAGCAACGAGATCATTTAAACAATGCAATCATTTTTGAAGTTGTTGCTATTTCAATAGGGAGAAAACGAAAACAGTAACTTAACTTAAGGGTTAGGCCTATACCTAAATAAACAACCCGCACATAACCTACTCATAAGCTGCTTCCTAATCTAACCTAACCTCTAGACAATAGACAGTTTCCTATATTTGTAATTTCGTCAAGAAATACAATGGTGTCACATAGCATATAACTTAGGCCTAAGTTCTTTTGGCTCCTCTAAACACTTAATTCCACTAATCCGCTTAAACTCCGGGTAATTATTTGGACGTAGTGACTACTCGCAAAAGTGAAATTTTTTTTTCATAATGACCTCAATTTCACGCTGAATCCGAAAATGACGTTTTTATTTTTCGGAAAATACCGGAAATTCCCTAAAAAAGGGGAAAACAGGAAAATTTATTATTAAATTATTAAATTTATTAAATTACTCAAAATACATCATGTGGGTACTTAAAATACGCGGAATATTGTGCAGATTAAGAATATGCAAGAATTTTTTTGATCCGATGAAAAACACCGGAGATAGGGCGAAAAAACTGAATAATCGGTAAGGTTAGGTTAGGTTTGGTTAGGTTGGGTTGGGTTAGGTAAGATTAGGTTTGGTTAGGTTAGGTTTGTAGTTAAGTTTAGGTTAGGTTAGTTTAGGTTAAGTTTGGTTAGGTTAGTTTATCAATATCATGAGTATTGTAAGTAAACTAACCTAACCTAACCTAACTTACCTAACCAAACCTTAGTTAGGTTTGGTTAGTTTAGGTTAAGTTTGGTTAGGTTAGTTTATCAATAACATGAGTGTTGTAAGTAAACTAACCAAACCTAACCTAACTAAGGTTTGGTTAGGTTAGGTTTGGTTTGGTTAGGTTAGGTTAGGTTAGTTTACTTACAATACTCATGTTATTGATAAACTAACCTAACCAAACTTAACCTAAACTAACCTAACCTAAACTTAACTACAAACCTAACCTAACCAAACCTAATCTTACCTAACCCAACCCAACCTAACCAAACCTAACCTAACCTAACCAAGCCTAACCTAACCTTACCGATTATTCAGTTTTTTCGCCCTATCTCATGTGTTTTTCATCGGATCAAAAAAATTCTTGCATATTCTTAATCTACACAATATTCCGCGTATTTTAAGTACCCACATGACGTATTTTGAGTAAAAAAATTTTTTCCCCGTTTTTCCCTTTTTTAGGGAATTTCCGGTATTTTCTGAAAAATAAAAACGTCATTTTCGGATTCAGCGTGAAATTTAGGTCATTATGAAAAAAAAAAAAATTTACTTTTGCGAGTAGTCACTATGTCCAAATAATTACCAAACTCCGACCTGCCTTTCCCATATTCCTAAATAAGATCAGTGGTCAATTTCTGTTTTCATTGAAGGCCTAAGTTATGCGTTTGATATTTTGTAACAATTATTGTGCTTTCAATGCCTTTGTAATTCACTTATTGATTGTCTCCCTGTCTGCTACTTTGTGAGTAGGCCTAGACATAACCACAGACCAAGCCTTGAGCATGACTTAGCCTATTGTACAGTTTGTATTTAATGGCCAAATAAAATGATTTATGACCAATAGCAACGCTCCAACAAACCAAGCGACATGACAGTAGTCCTACCATAATAACCAATGTTTAGGTTGGTATTGGCTAAATTTCCCAACACGGACAATTTTTTGAGTACACTTCCATATCTGTTGGCACAAACAACCGAATGAAAATATTGATCGATATATCGATTATTCGATACATGGTTTGGTTAGGCTAGGTTTGGTTGTACCTCACTAACCAAACCAAATATTGAATTAAACAATCGAATAATCAATCAGGTAGGCCTACTCATTCGGTTGTTTGTGCCAACAGATATGGAAGTGTACACAATTTTTTATTCTTCCCGGCTATTTAAGTTACCCATTCTTCCTGGATAAGTTAATTGAGATAGCTACTCATATAAGTCACCCTTTCACCCATCTAAATTAAACTTAGGTCTAACTTACCCTTTTCTCCTGATGATTGACCTTTGTTAGAGGCCATCCCACCGAAAACCCCCAATTCCTATCGGGTCATTAAATTTTCAAATTGAGGACCCTCTTGTGTCAGTTACTTTTCTGTTGTTTAAGCATGAAGAGACTACCGTTGACTAATGTTTTAGTGTACTGTCATGTTGTCCCAATCAATGTGGATTTTATCATTGATAACACTTTTGTAAAAAAAAGCGTCAGTCGTTCCCTGTCTGTCGTTATAAGCTCGAGTATTGTTTTCATATTGGTTCTTGCAGCAATATCTGTCTTGTTCCGCAAGCAAGTGGCTTAAGAGTTTATACGACAACCACGCTCAAAGAGTTTCTTATAAATGTTCTTGTTTGTGGTTTTTTTGCACTTTATGCGTTACTAAACCGGCCATCGGATCGTGATAAAACTTTGGGAAGTTTTTCTATACACTCGCGGGAAGGTTTCTGTCCCATTCCCGGTCTTGAACTCCCTTGGAGCTCTGTCCCAGTGGCTCTGGAATTTCCCATGTTTAGGCCTACCTTATGTGAATTCATGTTTTAAAAGAATCCATAGAGATGCATTTCGACAGGTGTTTCAAATAAGTAATAAACAAATAAGTGGGGCTCTATGATATTCAATAGCATTGAGTACAACAGTTTATTTTTTATCGGCCCCATTGCAAAGTACAGGTACAGCAGGTAGACCGAATAAAACCTGTAACTTCATAAAAATCATTGCAAATTTCCTATTCTAACCCTTTATCTTTAGTTTTAGCTGTTACCATTAGCTAACCTAAAGTAAAATAGTGATAGTTTTCGTTAAAAAAATTAATACCTGGTGGAATTAAAGCAAACCTGCTTCTTGTCCGATTCCCAACAGATTTTGATCAAGAAAGAGATAAAATCATTAGGTACAGCTAATCAGATGTCATGTTAAATTTTGCTCCTGTCAGAACACACTTTTCTATCTAGTTATCTTTGGAACTTGAAGACAACATGTTTTTAAATATACCAGAGAACATTATGTCACGAAATTAAGGAAATAAGTGAATGGAGATAGAACGGGAATAGTATTTTGGTTTAAAACATTATGATTTTGTTCCAGAGAGAGTATTGAAGCTCTTTGTAGAAAGGCAGTTAATTTTTCAAATAAAAAAAAAGTTGTCCCTTAGTTTGACTTTAGTTTCCCATAGGCTATGTCCAATTTAGCTTAGGTGATTAGGCTATAAGAATGGATTTAATCCTTAATAATAAAATGCAAAGCCCTCACTGACTGACTCACTCATCAATCACTAATTATCCTACTTCCCTTTTAACTAGGAAGCTGAAATTTGTTGCACTGATTCTTTAGGCATTAAATAGAAAAACTAAGTAGTTTTTATTCTGATCGGACTTTTGGGCTCCGCCCCAGTGGCTCTGGAGTTTCCTATGTTAACCTTATGAGTACGGTATATCTATTTTTAATTCCGTAAGCGAATCGGTCCCCACAAAATATTTCGAGCTAGGTAAAAGGTAGCATGACTGTTGAGGATTCATATAAAAGCTTAAGGTCCAAGGACGGTGGGAAAAATGTCAGAACTGTAAAAAATTACCCCTACAGACCCACATGCCGTCAAAGATCTGGTCATTTTCTAATGAAAGTACTGCTACAGTGTATAGGCCTAAGCTGCTTTAATCATACCAACCGATGTAAACATTACGTATTTGTATGTTTATTAATTTTAGTGTTCTGTTTTTAGGTTAGAATGGTAATGCAGTGTTGAAATGTATTGTGTTGGGGGTAGACCGCGACTAAATGTGTAAAAAATGCATTTCTTTTAAATTTGCATTCATAACTTCTATAAAGCAGCAATTGCAGCTATGGTCCCCTAGTTCATATTTAAAAGAAATTAATGCATCTTAACAGCTGTTACAGTTAAAACAAGTTGTTTCTGTGATTTTCAATAACATTATAAAGTCACAAGATTTACCAACAGGGTGCAGTTACCTATATAGGGTACTAGCTGTACCCGCGGGCTTTGCCCCGTTTAACTTCACAAGTGAGCTCGTTTGCGTGGCTCAATCACGCCCTGGTTGAAGTTCGTTCGCTACGCTCACTCACCTTTAGGTTGGAGCTCGTTCGCTCCGCTCACTTGCCTTCAGGTTAGCTCGTTCGCTACGCTAACTCGTTTCCAGGTTGAAGTTCGTTCGCTACGCTCACTCACCTTTTGGTTGCAAATTGGGGCTGTAGTCAAAAATTAAAAAAATATTAGTGCTGTACCCTGTTGGTAATCCTTGTAACTTTAATGCTATTGAACATCATAGAACAGAACCAAGTTATTTAATTGAAACAGCTGTTAGATTCATTAATTCCTTTTAAGTATGAAAAATCATAAGGTTAACATGGGAAACTCCAGAGCCACTGGGGCGGAGCCCGAAAGCCTGATCAGAATAAAAACTCCTTAGTTTTCCTGTTTAATGCCCAAAGAATTGGTGTACCGAATTTCAGCCTCCTAGGTAAATGGGAAGTGGGAGAATTAGTGATGAGTGAGTGATGAGTGAGTCAGTCAGTCCTCAGTGAGGGCTTTGCCTTTTATATATTTAGATGTTTGAATCAGCTGTGTGGAATTGTGAAATCAAAATGCATTTGACCGTTCTTCTTGTTGACATTGTGAGTTTGCTCTTTGTTGCAATGGAGACCAATCAATATTTGCTTTTAAAAGCCTCACATCAGAACTTTGAAAGCCCACGGGGAAGAGCCCTGAAGTCAATTTCAAAGCGGGAATAGCTCTAAACTGTTCCTGTGAAATTTAAATCAAATCTGCTCAGTAGTTTTTGCCTTTATCTCGTACAAACAGACATACACCACCTCTTCTTTATAATATTATATAGAATATAGATATAGATTAACAAATTTTTTTGTTTGATTCCAAAATAATTACTTTGTAGCAAATAGTTACGGCAATGATAAACCTGCTGAAATAAACTTTGCCAAATTATAAATTATGACTAAAAACTCTATATGTACCTTCACTAAGTATATCAACTCTGTTTACATTGTAGAACCGGATTTAATTTTTAGTTACTCATGCCAGTATTTATCTGCCTTTCTGACTTGAGACATATTTCATTATTGATAACATTATCAGTACAGAAAAGGGTCTTGGTAAATATGCTTACAACTCCATTTGTTGGTGGTGTTCATTTCTGCATGCTTAAATTTAACTTTTTATGTTATAGAAATACATACACGTCGGTTATTCATTCAAAAAATACATTTTATATTACAGTTATAAAAAAAACACATTTAACAAACATACTGACACAACAAAAATAGATAGGCCTACAGATTTTTCTAAAATAAGAACATGTCAAATTGACCGTTTACTGTAATGTTTCCATTGTAACATACTACATTGCACATACTTATTGCATGTTACAATTTGAAGAAGATCAATCAGAATACGTAGTTTTGAATAAGGAATTCATCCTAAACACTCAAAGCCATGCATTATTTGGCTCATAATTGATTTTGCAAGCTTATATTCTAGTTCATATCATGGTTTGAATAATGTTGAAACTCATCATAAAAAGTAGAAGATGATTAATTGTTTATAACAAAAAATCAACTGGAATTTGTTTAGTAAGTTGATTTTTTAATCTAGTTTTAACTCAAATAAAATTAAATAACTTTTTTTATTTAACAGAGATACGAGATAGTGTGTGTAGCCTATGTTAAGAAAATTTTTTCTTTACTTTATTTTTCTGTTCTAAAATGGGTTTTAAATAAGTTAGTTGACTTTTAGTTGTTAGTACAAGTTGTTTGTGTTTTTTCTTCAAGTATTTAGTGTGCACACTTTTGACAGTATTATTTCCAGGAGCAAAGCTAACATAGACCTAAGTTAGTATTAATGACCTCTTTTTTGTAATAGCTGAATTAACAATAAATACAAATATCACGGACAGTGTGCACTTTTTAAGTGATTCCATAAAAAAATATGTTTAGCGACTTCCAGGTAAAAATGAACATCAAACTCAATCACTGTTGACATGTAGCTATGTACCATGTTCAGCATTGTAATATCAACTGGGAGGTATGTACAAATAAGTTGTGATTTCAGGGCAAACAACAGAATGCCATTCCTATCCTAAAAAGGTAACTATTACTACTTGTATCTAGTCTCTCCATATGTGGATTACAGGTTGTCTGATAGGTATATAGTCATTGTAGCAGTTGTATAGGTCTCTGTTGTATTAGTGTCAGGTGTTCATGTCTCTGATATGTACAGGGGCAGTCCACGGAGATACAACAGCAGCATGGTCCAGCAGTCAGTCAAGCTACGGGTGGACAATGTGGTCAAGTCTGTGGAAGATAAACGCAGCTACCGAGGTCTGCAGCTGCAGAACGGCCTCCGGGTGTTGCTCATCAGCGATCCTACCACGGACAAATCAGCAGCAGCTATGGACGTCAATATTGGTACTGTCAAACTCTACTTTGCTATGTCCAATCTGAAATCAGTTTATAAACTGTTGATTTAAAATCGTCTTGTCAGAGTTATATAATCAACAAGTTTTTAGCAACTGCCCTGTTTATTGTGCTTTTTGAATATTTGTTTTATGGGCAGTGTCCTAAAAAAATACTTTACCAGTCCAACCAGAGAATTACACTTATTCCGGTAACAAATTGTGGTAATATTTTTCACATCTTATAAAAACAATTTCACATAAAATTGTATGTGTTTGCAGGTTTTATGTGTGACCCTAAAGAGCTACCAGGCCTGGCTCATTTCTGCGAGCACATGCTATTCTTGGGAAGTGAGAAATATCCTGTAGAGAACGAGTACAACAAGTACCTGTCAGAGCACGGTGGTAGCAGCAACGCGTCCACCTCAAGTGATCACACCAACTTCTACTTCGACATTGTACCTGAGCATCTGTCTGGCGCTCTGGACCGGTAATCTGTCACTGCTCACATATTGATGCCTATCAACAATATCTCCATAATAACATTAATAGCAGCCAAGCGAGCTATTTAAAATGTGACATCAGCACTGTGTTCTTTAGCCTACTTCTCCAACTACTATTCTAGCTGGTTCCGACACCTATGCAAAAGTTAGTCTTGTGTCAGTAGTTGGTAACAATATAAGGGAAAATATAGATTTGGGCCAGCCTGCTGAATCACGTTGTAGATGTTAATTCACAGACAACACTTGTATTATATAACCCCATAAAAAGTAAATAATTGTTAGTTTTGTGCATTTAAAAATTTTAAGTTTGTAATTTAATTTTGAAATAAGAAAATGCATGAGAAGGCCTATTCTGTTAACATTGTATATCCCAAACTGTTAGTAATGATATAACTGACTTTTAGCGAATTTCCCATATAGGGAATAAGCTATTACTGTAGTACCCATGGTAAGACCTGGACTCGGGACTGATGTACTTTTTCATGTTGAGGTCCCTAGAGGCAAAAAACACCATCCATTCAAATTCATATATATATATATATATATATATATATATATATATATATATATATATAAAGGGATAGTAAAAAGTCTGGCGACCCCCTGTTAATTTTTAATGGCCCATACTAGAAAAACTTAACTTGGCACACGTTTTTGGCATGTTATCAAGTACTTTTTGGGCATAACTGCCACTTGGTGTACATTCCCAAAATTGGGGATTTTGGGGGAAACTCAAAAATTTCAAATGGTGAGACCCCTCATTTTGAAAGTCCTAGTAAAAGAAAAACAACAACGCAAACTAGAGGTCTCTATCTCAATCCAGTAACAAATGACAGTCAATTGAAATTCTTAGAAGTTAAATTTAACTTACAGCTTTCCAAGTCTGGAGACCCCCTGAATATTTTGTAACGGCTCACAGTAGGAAAACCAAACTCTACACACCTTTATGGCATTATATGAAGTACTTTTTGAGCCTAATTGCTATTTGGTTCCCAAACCCAAAATAGGGGATTTTGGGGGAAACTCAAAATTTTTGAATGTTAAGCCCCATTGAATGACCCCTCATTTTGAAGGACGTGATAAAAGAAAACTAGCAACGCAAACTAGAGGTCTCTATCTTAACACAGTAAAATATGGCAGCTAATTGAATATAAAATTGCAAGTTAATTCTGATTTCTAAAGATTTCAATCAGCTGCCATTTTGTACTGGATTGAGATAGAGACCTCTAGTTTGCGTTGTTAGTTTTCTTTCATCACGACCTTCAAAATGAGGGGCCACTGGATGGGGCTTAACATTAAAAAGTTTTGAGTTTTCCCCAAAATCCCCCTTTTCGGGTTTGGGAACCAAGTAACAATTAGACTTAAAAAGTACTTCATAACATACCATAAAGTTGTGTAGAGTTTCGTTTTCCTAGTGTGAGCCGTTACAAAATTTACAGGGGGTCTTCAGACTTGGAAAGCTGTAAGTTAAATTTAACTTCTAAGAATTGCAATTGGCTACCATTTTTTACTGGATTGAGATAGAGACCTCTAGTATGCGTTGTTAGTTTTCATTTATCACGACCTTCAAAATGAGGGGTTACTAGATGGGTCTTACCATTAAAAATCTTTGAGTTGTATACTTTGAGTGTACACCAAGTTGCGGTTATGTTTAAAAAGCAGGGTGTCCCAGAAAGGAATGCACTTTTAAAACGAACAAAACACGAAATCGGCTTTATTTACAGCTATTTTCCCAATAATACCTGTTTGTACACTTCAGGGAAATTCTTTGTGAAAGATTATTTCATCCAGTTGTAAATCTCTACGGTGCCGGCACTCCACCACACGAAACCTTACACCTGCGAAAACTCGATGGCAGTTTCTGGTGTGATGGCTTAAATTTACTCGCGAATGTTTGGCTTTAGATGATCTTGGGTTGCAAGAACATTGTTGTACACCCGACTACCCACACAAAAAAAGTCTAGTGGAGCTAGGTCTGGGCCTCTCGAAGGAAATTTGGTGTCACCAAATCTGGAAATCACTTTCCCACGAAACAGCTGCCTTATTGTAGTCATGGAGACTCCTGCTGTATACCCATGCTGTATTTTTTTAATGCCTGTACTAATTGAATTTTGTACGGGTGTAACTTCAAATTCTGTTTCAAAATGCGGTGAATACTGGTTCAGGGTATATTGAAAACAGCAATGTATTCTTACCGATCAATGTCGATCATCCTCCACAGCATCTTAAACACGGTCAATATTTTATTCAGAATGCGCTTCTCTATGGTGACCAATGGGACGACGTTTCATAATTGGTCCTGTAGCTTCAAATTTGCGTACCCAGCATTTGAGATCAAGTCTGTATTGAGCGCAGAAATGTAGTCAAACTGTCTCATTAGAAAGCGTTTGGTAATAGTGTGTACACAGAAATCACGCTGCTCACCGGAAAAGATATCCATGGCAAATAAATTTCCACGGGCATGGCTACAAAGCCCTGATAAGCATCTTATCTTATCTCTCTTGGACATTCGGCTTTAGCCAAAATAAAAGTGCAATCCTTTCTGGGACACCCATTACTTCATAACATACCATAAAGGTGTGCCGAGTTTAGTTTTTCTAGTATGGGCCGTTAAAAAATTAACAGGGGGTCTCCAGACTTTTTACTAACTCTGTATAATATGTGTGTATCCGTTATCACGATAACTCAAGAAAAAATGATCCGATTTTAATGAAATTTAGTACAAACTTTTAAACCTACATTTATTCTAACGAGTTCGCAAACCAGCATGATCGGACTATGGGAACGGGGGTTTATGGGGGGTTTTATGGGGTAAAAATAGGTTTTTCCCATTTTTGACCCTAAAACACAAAATTTCACAATTTCTTTCCAAACCATTTTGTAGAGCTTAAAAGAACAAATAATTTAGCATATTGAAGCGTTGTTGTGCGCCTAATGGTTACGGAGAAAATTCCTAAAAATTGTAAATTTAAAATTCCCATGTTATTCTTATGGAGAATAAGTCAACTGTTGTAATTTGCTTGTTTATGAACATATTTTGATCGAATTTGGAAAATACATTCATTTCTTACTAACTATTAACATTTTACAAAAAAACTACCTTTTTACCCTCCCTGTTGCAGCAAACCTAAGTACTCATTAAACTAATTCTATTTAAAAAGGGAATAAAATGTGATATTTTTAAGGAGGCATTTTAGTTTAAATCCTTAGGCTAATGGAAATTTGCTTAGTCTGCAGGTTTGCTGCGGCGGGGGTGTTTTTAAATAATGATTTGTTACATTCCCAATATCAATTAATTTTCTGCCTGCTCCATCTAGCTACATTGTTTGAAAGAGTGACTACTTATCCAGTGACAATTTGCCGTATAGGCAATTTAATTTTTTTAAGAATTGATTAGTAGTGTACTTAAACCCGTTTGTTGAAACCGACTTTAGAACGCATGCAAGCTAACATAACATTATGATTGGGAAAATAAGAGCTAAATACCGGGTGTGCCATAATACTCCCAAATGGTTAATTTTTGAACAGCTCCATAATATTCAAACGAGCTTCAATACATGTTACTGAGTAATGTACTTTTTGTGGGTATTTGGAATTCATCTCCGCCCCCAAATAGTGTTGGGGGTAACTTAAAATTTTTAAATAACAACTCTTTTAAGTAACACATAATTTTAATGGCCATTAGGCCTAGTTCAAAAGAATATTGGTGAAAACCAGAGGTCTCTATCCCATTAAACTGACACCTTGGGTTGAGATAGGGACCTCTAGTTTTTACCAATATTCTTTTTAACTGATAGCCTTAAAATAATGTGTCACTTGATGGGGCTTTGTATTTAAAAATTTTGAACTGCCCCCAAAATATCCCATTTTGCAAAATTGCATACTGATCAAAAAGTAGTTTTTAATTTATTGTTACAATTATAATGAGTTTAGTTTCCCCGGTACAACCCAAAAAAACGCTAATAGGGGATATTGGTGTATATTTTCCCCTAAATGTCTCTAGAGACTTACAATTAATTGTGGCAATAAAGCTTAAAAACTATAATTTTGACTTAACTTCGTCACTAATCATTAATGCTTTTGTCATTAAATGAATTTTAATCGGGTTTAAAAGGATTTATTTTTAAGTAGAAAGTAGTATACATTTAGTAATTGAGATAGCCTTAGAATGTATTTTAAAATGGGGCTTCATAATAACAATTGAACTAATAAAATAACAAGCCAGGCACTTTTCTTGCATTAATACAACAGGGGCTTTTATTGAAGTAAAACTAAATCAAAACCTCCATACTTTTATGACGAGTACAATGGTGGAAACCACATTTAAATCGAATAAGTATCAACAAAGACATGACAGTTTATATCAATGACACGGTCTTCTCATATAAAGTGTATGTTATCAGCGGCGCGGTACACACGTTAGGTGGTGGGGGGAGCGCCGGACCTATATGAGTGTATCTCTGAGCAGTACAGTGCGCGATCCAGTTGTAGTAATAGAGATCGATGGTTGGGATAGAGACCTCTGGTTTTCGCCGATATTCTTTTGAACTAATGGCCTTTAAAAAGATGTGCTGCTTGATAAGGGTTGCTATTTAAAAATTTTAAGTTACTCCCAGGAACCTCTTTTTGAGGGTGGGGGGTGAATTGTAAAATACCCCCAAAAAGTACTTTACATTACCCTAGTAACATGTATCAAAGCTCGTTTGAATATATGAAGCCGTTCAAAAATTAACCAGGGGGACCTTTATGGGACACCCAGTATAAGCCTAACAAGTACTGTAACTGTTAAATGTTTCATCTAGGTTTGCCCAGTTCTTTCTGTGCCCATTGTTTACCGAAAGTGCCACAGAAAGAGAGGTAAATGCTGTCAATTCAGAACATGAGAAAAATTTACCAAACGACTCCTGGCGCCTGGATCAATTAGAGAAGTCCACGGCCAAGCCAGACCACCCTTACAATCAGTTTGGAACTGGTATGTATACTATCTATTTTATTATTTAATTAATACTAATTTTTTAGTTCAAAAATTAACCAGAAGTAAACAAATAATTTCAAAGTTATTAAATTACTACTTTAGATAAAATAAGAACTTCATAGGCTACTATTTTTATATTGTGTAGAGGACTTAAATTATTAGTTCTTCCTTATACATTTTCTCTAAACTAGGGATGGACAAGTTCCGAAATTTCAGGAAATTTTCAGGAAAAAAATTTTCCCGATTTGCGGGACGGGATTACATTTGATTTGGGAATTTTTCGGGACGGGATTTGATCCGATCGTCAGCGATTTTGCCGCTTCGCGAGTGACGATGACCCCGCTATCGTGACAGATGTTCGCGATAGTTCTGCGAACGCAGGAGGCGAAGGCAGTTTGACGATCGCGCCGTGACCGCGGAGTCGTACCGAAGATCATGCCGTGAAGCAGAATCATACCGACGATCGTGCCGTGACCGCGAATCATACCGACGATCACGCCGTGACCGCGGAGTCATTTCGACAATCACGCCGTGACCGCGGAGTCATTTCGACAATCACGCCGTGACCGCAGAGTCATACCGACGATTCCGCCGTGACCGTGAGTCATTTTGAAGATCGCACTGTGACCGCGAGTCACAAGTTTCTATACCTGTAAATTTTGACCCATTTTAGCGAATTTCCCATATAGGGAATATTAGCGAATTTCCCATATAGGGAATAAGCTATTACCGTAGTACTCATGGTAAGACCTTGTGATGAATTGGAGTAGTATGAGTGTAAATGAAGATACCTGGGCCCTATATATCTTCCTCTAACCACTGCCAAATCACGCACATTTCCTGTCCTAACCCAACTCTATTGCAAGGAATTAATCTAACTCGTCAAAGTGCACAATATTACCTTAGCTGCCTATCACAGCCAGCTTTTATGTTCTTAATGTATCTAATTATAATATAATGAACAGAGAAATATATATATATGGACTTATTCTAATTCGTGAAAAAGGTTACTAGACTTAGCAAATGTGAATTCTAATTTACGATATTAATTGCCAGACCACGACCCTTCGAGAACCTAATAAACTACATGATTGAATTACTTTTTGCCCCAACCTACACCCTTTCCCCAACCCCTACTTCTATTAGCTAGACATCTTAGGCTACAGTCTACTTATCCGATCAGATGTACAGCTCCAGGCGCTCGACACTACACTGTACTCGTCTCTTGGTTCGCTGCGCGTGCCTACCCGGGTCGACTGCGCGCGCATCGTGGTCACGTGACTTGCGCTATTGTAGCGGTCCGCTACATCCTCCCCCCGGTGGGGTTGTTTTTTTTTTTTCTTTTCCTAGTTTTGGGGTGATTTTGGGGTTTGGGAAAGATGAAGGACGAAGAAATTTTTTTTTTTTTTTTTTTTTTTTTTTTTTTTTTTTTTTTTTTTTTATTGTGCTCGCCGTGAGATTGTGTCGTTGTGACATCGGTGTCGGTGTGGGAATGTTCCAACAGTTTTCTGCACTCCTTTTGGTTTGACTCATTTGAGGTTATAATGTGTGTCGGTCTTGCTTATAAACTATTAACTATTTTTTTTTTTTTCTAAACTAAAGGTGACTATGGTTTTGAATGAATTTCTTATAACTATGTTTGGTGGGATTGCTTAATCTAAACCTGCTCTAAAAAAATGTGGGCGGGCGTATATCAGTGATAGATTTAATTAAGTTCGGTTGAGAAAGATCTGTTGGTTGATGAAGTTGGATATATGATTGATGATGATGAATTTGGGAATGTTGTCGAAATACTGAAGGTTGATGAAATTTGATGGTTGTATTGAATTCTAGTAATTGCTGGTAAATATGGAAGATTGCTGAAGTTTGATGATTTTCTTGAAGTTGAGCATTTGGAAGAATGAAGTTGTGTAAACTGAAGAATGAAGCTGAAGTAGTGTTCTGAAGTTCTTGAAGGTATACTGCTGTGAGGTGATGTGACGTAATTTCGTAATTAGCTCTTGAGCCCTTACTAAGTTCGGGGCGCTAATTATATCGCTGGACGCCTCTTAATGGTGGATGAAATGCGTTGGGTTTTGAAGTTGATATGAGGTTGATGATACGTTTACTCAGATGTGAATTTGGAGATTGTTTTGATTGATGATTAATTATTTTGATGTTAGTTATCACTGATATATTCCCTAAATATTCGGTAAAAATTGATCGCGACTACTCTACTTAAGTTTACTATTGATACTTATGATCTAAATGAATTTACTAATAATAAGAAATTGTTCTACTTAATTTAAAAAAAGGAATTTAATTTACTGAGTATAAAAGGGAAAAAATCTAATGTTTATCTACTTAAATGCTATGGATTTGATTGACTGGGAGATATATTACTAAGTTTCTGTTGATTTACTAATAATAAATTAATTAACTAGTGTGACACACATTATACACTCTTTCAGTTTGGATGCTATTCATGGTTGAATGGAGTTTCGAAAATCTGTTGGTTGATGTAAGGAATGATAGTGTTATTGTAAGTGTACATTCATTCGAAGCTCCTCTAGTGCCAATTATCAAGAATTATGCACAGAGGTATTAAATAATAATTATTTATTTCACCGACGGCTTAGCACAATTTAATTTTTTAAACAAATATTGTTTTAATATTTTCCTTCAATGTGAAGGATTGATCGGTGCTTGGTTTGATTATTTATATAGGGCGGAAGTAGAGGTTTGAATGGAACAGATGTTTGTACTGATAACGACGGTGTTATCTCGTGCCTGGCGCTTGCTATTGTCTGTTTCCTACTAGTCCATTTCCTTCTCTGTCGCTCAGCAACATAAATATATTTATCTATATTTTTGTATTTTATTTTAACGCATGCAAGTGTATAACACATAATAAACATTTAAATTACCCTTTACGAATATATAATACATAAACTCTTCTGCTACGCTCAGAATACTGCTTGTTATTTACAAACATATGTATTGTAATGTGCGCTGTTATCTACTTTGATAACGATTGTATTACGCTTAAATACCATTTATCTTATTTTAATATACGTGGATGACTTTACTTACTTAATACTTTTTATGAAATGTTGTATTTACCTTTGCGATTCAATTGCTTATATTGACACAGAAATACTTAATTTTACTTAATTCTACTTAGTTCTACTTAGCCTAATTACCATAGTTTAAGTCTAGCTTGGTCTGTAGTCAGTTGTCTGTATCGTTCCAGTGTTGTCATTTTTCAGTCCAGTACTTTTAGTGAGTGTTTGTTGTCGTAAGTAAGCTGTCGGCTGCACTATTCATATGACAGTTGCAATCTGTCATAAGAATGTGTTATGGCGAACGATTCCCGTCATAGCCAATTTGAGCAAATTAAAAATAAAAAATTACTTTAAAAAAAAAATTAGTCGTTTGCCCAGATTGTAGGTTTTAAGGGGATTGAAAAGGTTGTTGATTACTGGGGTATTGAAATGTAGGGGTGTGCGATGCATCGAAAATGCATCGAAATTTCGATTCGATTCGATTCGATGCATCGAATCGCGATTCGATTCAGTGGTGGTCAAAAAACGATTCGATTCACGAGGGAGTCAGTATCCATATACGAAAAACGCCTGCAGAAAGTCAATGCAATACCCGCAATACAGGAGCGCGTTGCTGTTGCGTTTCCTTTACGAAGGCGTTCTTATTTAATACATTCTTTGCATTAAATATAGCTTTAATTGTTTTATATTTTTTTGTTTTGACATTGCAAATGATTAGAGGTTTGTTTTTTGTCTTGATGTAAGCAGTGTGTGAAATATTTTACTACTGTGAACCTAGCCAAAACAAGGTAGGTTACTCCAAAATCATTTTAAAAATAAGTCTGAAAAATTGTTACTTAATACTTAACTAGTAAAATTAATGTTATAGACTGATTCATTTGGTATTTTTGTTAGGTGTCTGCCGGTCCCCGTCCCCGAATTTTTGTTGGGGCAAAAGAAAAAAAAAAGAATAATTTATTTCCAAAGAAACACTCTTATATTATTATATCTATTATTACAGAGGAATTAAAATGTTCAAATGAGAATTAAATATTAAGTTGGCTCACGACCTTTAAGAATAAAGACACAACAGAGCAATTGCCGCACTGCCACTAGCCAGAGCCAGGTCTAGTCGTCTACTGATAAGAGTAACAAGACAAAAGCCGTGACGCAACACTAACAGTGCAAAGAAAACAAAGTCAAAAGAATAGAAAGACTATTTATCCAGACATACTAGTATAATCATTTATTGTTTATTCAATACCTAATTAAAAATATATTTTATTATTTTACATAATAAATTATAAACAAAAGAAATATCTGATATAGTGAACAGATCTGTATCTTGGTTAGATGGGGTTAAAAAAATATATTTCTAAGATCCAATACAATATTTACAACTCACAAATTACATTGAATTAATTTCTTTGAAAATAATCTCTAACAGTTTTGTGTTTTTGAATAAAGAAATATATTTCTTTGTCTCTACTCCCTTGTTTCATCACTTGCATTTTGTCAGCAATTGAAGCAACTGGGTAGCAACCGGGTGGTGTAAGAGGGGAGGGGGAGGGTCTATGACCTTGAATTCACACATCGTTGCCCGGGCCTGGCTGGTGAGACTGATTCATTGTTTTTGTTGACATACTACTACCCTTCCTTAAGAGAAAAAGGCCCTGCTGTTCCAAAAACATTGAGGGTAGTTTAAAAACATTGACCTGTGTTGCCAAGGGCACTAGGCTAGAAGATAGCATTTAACTTTCTTGTCTCTTGATTTAATATTATTTTAATCTTCTATATATTATTTAAGAGTTACTTTTCGGGTACCTAATTAGTTGTGATATTGTTTGGCTTTATTTTATGGATTTTTAATTCTTTTCATTCATTAGCTATCAAAATCAGTTGTTTTAGGATTTTAATCTCTTGCAGTAGGTCTATACTACTGTATGACATGATATGCATTTTTTAGTCCTTATTAATTATACCATAAACAATGTTTGTATGTTATTTACTGTTTTTGAGTTTTATAGGAAATTAGTTTACACAATATCTTTTCTTCAATGAGTTCTCCACTTGACATGTTGCTTCTAGCCTATTACTATTTTAGGCCCTATAAAAATAATGCCTAGGTAAAGCTGTAGGCCTACTGATGCCAATAATAATTCTTTATTTATGATGATGTAACAAATAATGTAAGTGTGAGGTTATTATACTAAGGAGGTTAGGAGGCAGGGAATGAATGATACATATTGCATGGTGGAAACATATTATTTTTATTTTCTTCTTGCTTGCAGTCCTGAAGCCGGTCCACAGGCCCTAAACTTGTGATATGTAAATTTATTTCTTAATGGTCTTTTTATATTAAGTTCCATTCAAATTTGTTGTAATTTAGCTACCGGCACCTATTTAGTTATTTAAACAGTTATTAAAATGAGAATGAATGTCTTGATAAAAAAAATATTTTCTTCTTTCTTGCAGTTGAGCCAATTCAAGTAAAAATTATGAAATAGGCAAGTAAAGCAGCTCACTGGTATTTCCAGCAGTTATTCTAATACATATGATTGAAAATAAATATTTTTTCACCTAAAATTCATATGTAAAGTATGAAATAGGCCTAATACCACATCAACAAAAATTTGTATTACACAAATGTGATACATTTTAATTATTGTTAATCCACTCAATTGACAATTATGAATAGAAAAATACCGTATTGCTTCGAATCGAGTTGCATCGAATCGAATCGAAAATATTTTGAATCGAATCGTTGCTTCGAATCGAAAATTTTTTGCTGCTTCGCACACCCCTATTGAAATGCATATATTAAGTACAAACACTATGACGTGTTTCGCTGCCAACTTGCCATGTATTGTTGTTGTTGGTTTCCCGGTTCCGGCCAAGTAGTGCGCCTAGAACTGTAAGCGTGCCCTTGGTAAAGACACGCCTTAGACTCAACTCTCGACACTCTTATCAGCCGGTGCCGGGATTGTATTGTGTACCGTATTGTTGAGAAGTATTGTTGCGAAGTATTGTTGTAGTCAGTCAAGTTACTCGAGATTTCTTGCTGGGTTTTTACTTACAACTAATTAAACTAGGCTAAGGTTCTATTGTGCACTCCGACGACGTTTATTTAATAAACTGGCTGAAAAAATCGTTTCAATTGTGAAATGTGGGCTTTTGTCACAATCTTACCTGTTGAGGGGTTTATTAGCTTTACTGACACTGGTGATGAGAAACTGTCAATCACGCACGGTTTTGACCAGGCGTATTGGAGTTTATAATTGACGTTGTCTATTGCTTTGGACTGTGGGTGCATTTTATACATTACCCAATCGCCTACTTTGTAAGGATTGGGTTGACGACCGCTGTTATAATATTGTGTGCGTTTTTCTCTTGCCTTCCGTAGGTTATCAAGTGCATGTTGCCAGCGATTGTCTGTGGTTGGTTGAGATTCTTCCCCAATTAATTTATTTAAATCCCAGGCTAATTGTAGTGGATGGTTTATTTCTCTCCCCAAAAATAAGCTTGCAGGTGTCGAACCGGTGCTTTCATGTTGAGCGGAATTGAATGCTATTTGAAACCAATGAATGTTTTGATCCCATGTTTGGTTGTCGGAATTGTGATATATTCTCATAGCAACTTTGAGATTTTTGTTGACTCTCTCTACGTTGTTTGCGCTTGGGTTGTACGGTGATGTAAATATGTGTTTGATTCCGAAGTTTAAACACATTTCCTTCATTTGTTTTGATTTGAAAGATGGTGCGTTGTCTGATACTAAGTATTGCGGGAAACCGTAGTGTGAGAATATGTGTTTTGTGAGAAGTGTAGTTGTGGTGGCAGCTGTCGCGTTTCTAGCTGGTAAAAGAATTACAAACTTTGAAAATGCGTCCACCACAGATAGTAGGTATGAGTTGCCTGACTTTGTCCTAGGAAGTTTGCCTACGTAGTCAATGTACACTTTTTGGAATGGTTTTGTTGCTAGATCGGATGATAATTCGCCTACCCTGGTGTTCGGAGCTTGTTTGGATCTTTGGCAAGAGAGACATGTTCTGACTTTGTCGGCTATTATTTTGTTCAAATTTGGTGACCAAAAAAAATGATTTATTTTATGTATTGTTTTCTTGATTCCTAGGTGTGCTGATGTAGGTGCTAAATGGTAGTATGTGAAAATCATGTCAATTAGTTTCGTGGGGAGTACTATTCGTGGTGTCTTTTGGCCGGGTGCTAAATGCATTAACACTCCGTCCTTTACTGTATATGCCTGGTTTCTATGGGGGTCCCTAATAATTTTGATCAACGCGGGGTCGTCTCTTTGATGTTCGTCGATGTTTTTGAAAGCTTCTGGGATTTTCATCAAAATGTTTACTGAATGTGTATTAGTGTCATCGTTTAGTGTTACTACTGTTGGTTGTGTGTCGGCGTCCTCGTATAACCTAGATAGACAGTCGGCGACTGGATTATCACTGCCTTTTATGTGCTCAGAATGAAATTGGAAAGAGTTAATGAATGTTATCCATCGCGCAATTTTACCTACTTGTCGTGGATGATTTAGAAGCCAAGTTAATGCTGAACAATCTGTTTGAAGTGTAAACTCCCTGTGTTCGAGGTATTGTTGGAATTTTGTCAATCCGAACACGACTGCTAGGCATTCTAATTCAACTGTGGATTTGTTTGCTTCGTGTTTGCTTAGTGGTCTCGACGCGTAGGCTACTGGTAATAAACTACCTTCGTGTTCCTGTGCTAATTGCGCTCCTAGTCCTGTGCCTGAACCATCTGTTTGTAGGATGAATTTTTTATTGAAATCTGGGAGTCTTAAAACTGGTTGCGACGTTAGAGCTTTTTTAATACTTTGCAAGGCGGCTTCCTGTTCAGAGCCCCATTCAAATGGTGTATCTTTGCGTTTGAGTTTGTTTAATGGTGCCGAAATGTGTGAAAAATTCGGTATGAACCTCGCGTAATACGCTGTCATCCCGATTAGCCTAGAAATCTGTTTGACATTTTTGGGGATTGGGAAGTTAAGAATTGGTTGAATTTTTTGTGTGTCAAATGTAACTGTGCCGTTGCGAAAAATGTGGCCTAGGAATTCGATGTGATTAGATGCTACAGTCATTTTTTCTGGGTTGATCGTAAGACCTGCGTTTTGTAATCTAGTTATTACTTCCCTTATTTGATTGAGATGGTCTGAAAATGATCCATTTGAATAAATTACCAAGTCGTCGAAAAAATTGAAAATGTATTTGTATTTTATGTCTCCAAATATTTTATCTATTAACCGTGTCAAAACCTGTGATCCTGTGGCTAATCCAAATGGTACAACGTTGAACTCAAATTCCCCAAATGGGACGACGAATGCTGTGTATTTTTTGCTTTGTTCTGTCAACGGTATTTGCATGTATGCGCTGTTCAAATCCAACAATGTATACCACTTCGCTTGACCTAAATATTGAAATGCCGATTCGACGGTTGGCATTGGCGTAGACTCTAAATTAATCAAGTCGTTGAGCTTTTTGTAATTGACTACAAATCGCGTTTTGTTTCCTTTTTTGGGGACTACAAATCCTGGACTACTGTATTCGGAGGATGATGGTCTTATCACGCCCTTTTGTAATAGGTCGTCGATTTGTTTTCGTAATGCTTCGAGCTTTGGCGGTGCGAATTTGTACGGCCTACTCCTTACAACCTGCTGAGATTTTAATTTTATGTCGTAGTGTATCAATTTTGTTTGCCCTAATCGTTTCGATACTGTGTTTGGAAATGACTGTAATAATTTGTGTATCTGTTGTATCTGGTTTGGTGTCAAATTATCGCCCAAGGTGTAAGTTTTGTCTTCCTGTAGATTACTATCGTGTTGGTCTGTGTGTAATATGGCCATGACCGGTCTTGTACCGTATGGAAATGTTACATTGTGATTCGCCACGTCGATGATTGCTTTTGTTTTTGTGAGGAAATCTAACCCTAATACAATGTTTATTGGTAATTTAGGTGCTATTAGGAAACTGAATGTCCAAGAGAAGTGTCTAATTTTAAAGTGTAGCTTTGCCATGTGCGAGAACATTACCTTGTCGCCTGAGGCTGAAACAGCAAATTGATTGATCGGAGTGATTGATTTTGTAATTAATTGATTATTTTTGATTCTATCAAAAAAGGATCGTGAGCAAATTGACGTCGTAGACCCTGTATCTATAAGTGCATTTGTTTCAATGTCGCCGAAAAAAATTTGTATTGTACATGTTTTTAATTTAGGAAATTTTGGGGCATTTTTGTTTTTATGGCTATGTGTGTGTGTGTTTTGGTTGATTGTTGTGTGTGAATAGGCGCTATGACGTGTCGGAGGTGCGAGAGCGCCCATTATCGGCCTCCTCTGGAGTTTAACTGTGTATTGTGTGTAGGTGTGTGTTGGTTTGTAGTGTCGGTGGACGGGCGGTAGTGTCTGGGGTCATTGACCTGCCTCGGTGCGCCGTGATATGCACTGTTGTGCACTGGTGTCCTATAGTATGTACTTGGCTGCATGTGTGGTCGATGTGGGAATCTTGGTTGCCCATGTGGCTGTTGCATGTATCGTGGTGTGTATTGCTTATGTTGAGGTGTGAATTGCCTATTTTGAGGTGTGAATTGTCTATTTTGAGGTGTGAATTGCCTGTTTTGAGGTGTCAATTGCCTATTGTTTTCTGCTCTGGTTTCCCATCGGCGTGATTGCGAGTTGCTACCCTCCTCTAACTGTCTCACAACTTCTAATTTTGGGATAAGAGCTATTAAATCATCCAGTTTGGTCGGCGGCGGGAATCCTGCAAGACGTGCCCTATTTGTCGCGTTTATACCTGTCAATATTACCTCCAGTAAGTCGTATTCTGTTGGTATTAGGATTTCTGCTGACTCTTTTACCTGGATAATGAAATCTGAAAGTGACTCGAATTGACCCTGTACCCTATAAACTGTTTGAGTCAGGAGCTGTTGTTTTGCCCTTTCTGGCAGAAAGGTACTAATTATAGTAGGAATTGTTTTACCCTTGACCTCCCAGTTCTCCTGTAATGCCATGGTCCAAATATCCCTTAATTGCCCTGCTGTTTTGTGTAACAATGCTATTGTGATTGATTTGTCGTCGGCTAACTTTAATTTCTCAATTTGAATGGCCGTTTTCAAGAAGGCTAACAATTTGCTTGTGTCAGTGCCGTCGCAATTGGGGGCTTTCGACGCTAGATCGTCAACTAATTTCGGGTTTGTGTGGGCGTGTGTTGATTGTGTTACAGGTTTGTTTTGTGATAAGGCTTGGGCGATTGAATTGCCTATGGCTTGGGCTGTGATTCTGATCATTTCCGCCGTCTGATCCGCTAAGATGGGTGTGTTTTGTTCTGTGGGTTTTGGTGTGTCTGGTACCGTTGGCACCCGTGCTGTCACCGCGTTCTTTAAAATGACCCTATTTTCTTCCAGTGTCTTGGCTGCTACTAAGCCCCACTTCTCACACTGCTGAATTGCGCTTTGCGCGTTTAATTCCTGTATCCATGATACCCCTGTGGGTTTTGTTTCCCACTCGTAAATCTTGGACATCTTGCCTTGATCTACTATTATTTGAATAGTAAAAAATTCAATACCTAAAAAACCTTTTTGATATCAACTATTTTACCAAACAGGTGGGAAGAGTTTGGGCTGGGCAAATTGTAATTTAATAAGACAAAGAGAGAAATTATTTAAAAAAAAGGTGTGAATTTTGCCTAATGATTGTATTTTACTGCAATTGGTGTGTCAAATGTTTGACTAAGATCTGATTCCCTATATTGTTCAAATGTATGTCATCCCTACGATTTGAATGTCTGTACGTGTGTAAATAATATTTATTTGAATTTAAAACATGTGTTAGAAAAATTGGTTGGGTATTTTGATTTGACAATGTGTGTAAAAATGTGTTGAATCGAGTAATTTTATCTATTGTGTGTGGTGTATATTCTGACCTAGGGAAATATGGTAATCCTAACAGTATCAACCTGGTGCCTAGATAACGTTTCCTGATTACCCTGAGCAATGATACATATTGCTGTGTCATCATTGTTATTGATGTATTGCTGAATATGTCATTGGTTCCTATCCATAACAATAATGGTATTTCACTGTTGAAATATGGATTTGTGATTTTGATTTGTTTCTTTAATTGTCCAATTGTTGCGCCTGAAATTCCCATACTGTATTCTAATTTTAATTTACTACCTTCTCGGTTAACAAAATATTCCAGACGTTTAGTCAGTGAATCGCCGAGTATTTGAATTTGTATCATATTACGGTATCAAGGTGGTCGAAAGAGTGTAGCAGGGTAATGGCATGTCGGTATGTCGGAATTCTTTTGTTTGGTTGTAGTGTCGGGCCTGCATGTTCAAGGTCGCTGCGAGTGAATGAAACTTTGTGAACTGTAAAATATAAAACTGTAATGCATTTTATGTCTGACATCTATTGCTGTACTGATTGTTGTGTTATTGTTGTACTAAATTACATGAAATTTTATGTAAGATAATAATTTGTTAATGTGAACAATGAATTGACTCTGTGGTTTTGGCTCGATTCAGAAGGAATCAACACTGTCAATTAACGGCCTAAATTGACTGAAATGTTGCGAAGTGACGATTTACTCAAGCAAATGTTGTAAACAGGCTCTTGGCTTTCTTTTGATTATGTAGTACATTTTTTTTTTACATTTATTATTATTATATATTTTTTTTTACGTTTTAAATGTTTTTCTGTTTTTATATTTATTTTATATATTTATTTGTATTTTTGTTTAAGATGAGCCTGTAATAACTGTGTGTAATGTATATTTAAATCGTGTATGTTTGCTTGGAAATAACAAATCTGGCCTTAAATCGTCGCTTTATCTTTGAACTTCTGTTATCTAACATTCCAGTTCTGTTCTAAGTCTGTCTGGCCTATTAATGACATGGACTCTCAACTTCCACTAGCCCACCTCAAATATCAAAACTTTGCTGAACAACTTAAATTCTAAACACAACTTAAATTAAGGTGATGAGTTACAACTAAAATATGTCAGACTACGCTTTAAAATACTATTTTAATCATTAATTAATTCACTGCAGTACCCTTTCGGCTGTAAAAATTATGAAATAAAAATTTTTGGGGATATTTATGACTTTTTGGGGTTGGGGAGGTGACATACAAATGAATTTAAAATTCCCCCCAATTTTGAATTTTGATTTTTTGGTCGTGGCCTGTAAACTATACTGATGTGCACTTTGACTCCTAATATTTTGCTTTCGGTAATAAAAATATTCATCAAACACTCATTCGGCTTGTCGTCGAGGTATATTTAGTTTAATTACTGCCTTTCAGACTTGATGTCGAACTCGTGAGTGATTACATAAATGCATTTAAATATATTCATCAACTTGGTTTGGTAAAATATTAATAAAAAACATCAAAGTTTTCCTAGTTCTACTTTGAAATTAAAACATTCTCATTAAAATTGATTTTTAAATTTTCCTAGGAAATACAATAAATTGAATGATATTGATTCACATTTCATGACGTGCCTAGCTATGCATGCTCGTGCCTTCCAGGTCGCCACGTGGTGCCGACCTGTAGCCTGTCGATTTCCTGTCTGAACAAAGCACTTGGCTGGTCTGAGACACGTTTTAATCTATTCTATTTCTGTTAAAATTGCATTTTTGGCCGGATCGTGACGCTCTGCTACCAATATGTGATGAATTGGAGTAGTATGAGTGTAAATGAAGATACCTGGGCCCTATATATCTTCCTCTAACCACTGCCAAATCACGCACATTTCCTGTCCTAACCCAACTCTATTGCAAGGAATTAATCTAACTCGTCAAAGTGCACAATATTACCTTAGCTGCCTATCACAGCCAGCTTTTATGTTCTTAATGTATCTAATTATAATATAATGAACAGAGAAATATATATATATGGACTTATTCTAATTCGTGAAAAAGGTTACTAGACTTAGCAAATGTGAATTCTAATTTACGATATTAATTGCCAGACCACGACCCTTCGAGAACCTAATAAACTACATGATTGAATTACTTTTTGCCCCAACCTACACCCTTTCCCCAACCCCTACTTCTATTAGCTAGACATCTTAGGCTACAGTCTACTTATCCGATCAGATGTACAGCTCCAGGCGCTCGACACTACACTGTACTCGTCTCTTGGTTCGCTGCGCGTGCCTACCCGGGTCGACTGCGCGCGCATCGTGGTCACGTGACTTGCGCTATTGTAGCGGTCCGCTACAACCTGGACCCGAGACCAATCTAATTTTTCATTTTGAGGTCCCTAGAGGCCAAAAACACCATCCGTTCAAATTCATATATATATATATATATATATATCTAATATATAAAATTCTCGTGTCACAGTGTTTGTCTGCAAACTCCTCCGGAACGACTTCACCGATCGTTATGAAATTTGGTGTGTAAATTCTGTAGGTATGCGAATCGGACGTAAACTATTTCCCGTTTCGAAATTCTTAAAAGGGCTCCGCCCCAGTGGCTCTGGAGTTTCCCATGTTAACCTTATGAGAAATGGAATTAATGAATCTTAACAGCTGTTTCAATTAAACAAGTTGGTTCTGTTCTATGATGTTCAATAGCATTATAGTTACAAGGATTACCAACAGGGTGCAGCACTATTATTTCTTTTACATTTATGACAACAGCTAATTTGCAACCAAAAGGTGAGTGAGCGTAGCGAACGAACTTCAACCTGGAGGCGAGTTGGCGTAGCGAACGAGCTCCAACCCAAAGGTGAGTGAGCGTAGCGAACGAACCTCAACCAGGACGTGATTGAGCGATGCGAACGAGATCATCTTGAAAATTAAACGTAACGGTACTTTCTTTCCATCGGTCTGTCTTAGGGGAAACCTATAACTTAGGCGATACGAAGTTCGCCGGGTCAGCTAGTTTATATATATATATATGTGTCCGTTAGCGCGATAACTCGAGCAAAAATGATCCGATTTTGATTAAATTTGGTACAAACATGTAAACCTACGTTTATTCGAACGAGTTCGCGATCCAGCATAATCGGACCATGGGAACGGGGGATTATGGGGGGTTTTATGGGGTAAAAATGGGTTTTTCCCATTTTTGAACCTAAAAACTAAAAATTTTGCGATTTCTTTCTAAAACGTTTTGTAGAGCTTAAAAAAAGAAATAATTTAGTATATTGAAGCGCTGTTGTATGCCTAACGGTCACGGAGAAAATTCAAAAATAGTGTAATTAAAAATTCCCATGTTATTCTTATGGAGAAAATGAAAATTGTTGTAGTTTACTTGTTTATGAGTATATATTGATAAAATTTGGCAAATTTATTTATTTCATCCTATACTATTGATGTATGGTCAAAAAACACTTTTTACCTTTACCGTAGCAGCAAACCTAAGCACTTGTTAAATCTAATGTTATTTAAATAGGGAATAATATGTCTTATTTATGGAAACATTTTAGTAAAAATGTAATCAGACAAGTTGAAATTCGCTTAGTCTGCAGGTTTGCTGCGGCGGGGGTATTTAAGTTTTTATAGATCAGTGCCACAAATGGTAAAAATTGATTTTGTTTGTCTTTTTTGGTAACTTTAATACTCAAGACTTTCTTTTTATGCACAGGAAAAAATCCCGTCCCGAAGATCGGGAAGGAAATAAAAATCACGTCCCGAACTAAAAATTCAATCCTGTCCATCCCTACTCTTAACAGTTTTAAAAAGCAGCAATCCATAATAAATAGTTTTCAATAAAATTCCTATAGGTATATTTTATTTTTTGCATAGCATTCTCAAATATTTAGTTGGCTGTTTCTCTCACTATTTAACTGTATCACCCTTGTCTTTGTGATCACTTTGTTTTTTCATGTTTAATTTAATGATTTTTCTTGCAGGAAACAAACTCACCCTTAGTATTATTCCAAAAGAAAAAGGAATAAATGTTCGAGATGAACTTTTGAAATTCCATGACAAATGGTACTCCTCCAACATCATGTCTCTTGCCATATTAGGAAAAGGTATGTTTAATTAATGTTAATTGTATTTACATGTTCACTGCCCATGACGTGTAATCTCATCACCGCTAGCGCTTTCCAGTGGAGCACGACTAGTATACTTGTCAAAGCGCCGTTTCCAAACTATTGTCCCCTTGCGAGGTTGGCCACTGCCGTGAGACGTTGTTTCGCTTGCCGCTTATTGTGCTGGTGTTATACTTCAATCTGGTATCCGATTATTTTATCAGTGGTAGGCACTGTTAACAATTTATTGTAGTGTGGGCTTTAGGCATAGACATAGACATAGACATACTTTATTTGCACATAACATTCCATACATATCATAACATTTAGAATAGGTGCATTGTCAAAATTAAATCCATACATACAATATTTAACATTAAAACTTAACTTAAAATTAAACACTTAAAATAAAATAAAACTAGTGTACATTTTGCTCGAAATCGAGCAATTGCTAAGAAAAACTGGAGTTATTTATAAAGAAATAACTTGTTTAAAAACTAATAACAGCCATAATTTCCGATGATTTTAAAAGAGTCGACTAAAAGATTATTAACTAATGGAAATTCTCATAATTTACACAACAGTCCTACTCCAGTTTAAAGGGTTAATTTATAGCTATCAAACTGCCCATGGACGGGAAAAGGTAAGCTTACAATTTAAGTCAACGTAAACAGGCTGTCAGCTTTTAAAATGTACCGTACCTAAGTACCGTAAGTTATTTAGCCAATTTGTAGACAATAAGGTGTAGGCTACATTAAACTCTATAGAACTGAGTTAGGCAAAAACTGGCAGAACTCTGAAATGGTGTTATTTATCATAGGCATACTCATGGCAAATCCTTAAAATAAAAAATTCAATAATTAATAACTTATATCAATTAATACAAACTAACATCTAAAACTATACACATTTTTAATACGACATAGATAATTTACACATTAACTGTTTACAATATTCTTCTTCTCATTTTAGCGAATTTCCCTATAGGGAAGTAGCTATTACCGTAGGTGGCACGGTAAGACCTAGGCCCGGGACCGATTTACTTTTTCATTTTGATGTCCCCAGAGGCCAAAAACACTATTCGTTCAAATTTTTATATATGTATATATATATATAGATTTATATATATATATATATATATATACGTCCGTGAACGCGATAACTTGAGTAATTTTTGTCCGATTTTGATGAAATTTGGTTTGAAGGTGTAAGGCGGTATAAACTTGAATGAGTTCGCGAACCAGCATGATCGGACCATGGGAACAGTGTTTTACGGGGACTTTTATGGGGTAAAAAATGGTTTTTCTCATTTTTGACCCTCAAAACACAAAATTTCTCAATTTCTCTCTAGACCTTGTTAAAGAGCTTAAAAAAGCAAATAATTTAGTATATCAAAGTGTTTTTGTACGGTTATTGGTAACGGAGAAAATTCCAAAAATTGTAAATTTAAAATTCCCATGTTATTCTTATGGAGAATATTGTAAAATGATGTAGTTTGCTTGTTTATTGATAAATTTGGATTAAACTTGGCCAATTTATTTCTTTTATACTAAGCTATTAATATTTTACTAAAAAACTCGCTTAATTAGTTTTCTTGTAGCAGCAAACCTAGGTACTTGTTAAACCTAATGTTATTTAAATAGATTTAAATTGAAAATCAGTTCAGACAAATGGAAATTCGCTTAGTCGGCAGGTATGCTGCGGCGGGGGTATTTGATTTTTGCTTCGCAACGGGAAAAATATGTTTTATAATCATTGAAATAGATTTTTAATAAATAATCTATTAAAGTTTAAGATTAAATAAACCCAAGGCCCTACTACATAGTTGTTTTATTTTTTTGATCGGCTGTCTGAAATTGTAAAATAGGCATTTGACAGTTTTGGTTGTTTTTATTTAAATGTCAAAGCAAATGTAAACATGTGAATTTTCTCATGCTTCCATGGAGACAATTATTAATATTTAATTTCTAACAACAGCTGGAGTTTCAAAACAATGTTTGTTTCCCATGTTAATCTTATGGAGAAATATTAAACTTTAAAGGGCCCCAGGGCCTCACTCTCTAATTATTTACCTAAAAAGAAAGTTTCCTGCACAACTTTATGTTACGCTCTTTCCAATGACACCAAAAACATGTCAATCGGTTCAGTAGTTTCGGAGGAGTAATTGTCACAAAAATCCTGCTTGCGTATTAAATAAGTATAGAGTAATTTCTAAATTGTAGTTCTGTAAAAATCTTCAATTAAGTAAAAAGCCTTGTCAATAAGTAAATTATCTATTGTATCTTTAAATTTGGTTTTGCTTAATGACTTATAGCATGGCGGAAGCACATTGTACAATCTCAGCCAGTATACAATGGAGATTTTTCATGCAGGGTCAAACGGTGTCTGGGGAGTCTAAATTTATTTTCATTTCGGGTTTCATACCTGTGATTAAAATGTATTGTTTCTGGTAGCTAATTTTTAACTGAATAGAATGTATGTGATTTAATAATTCTAGAATATACAACCCCTAGGCTTGCATCTAATGACATCTAATGACAGATTAACGATAATGAATGTTTTGTACTGTAGCATTGTGGAAGGAACCTAACCTCAAATTGTGCTTGACTGCTTTTTTGCAAATTTTTTTGTGGTTTATCTGGGTACTTCGCCTCTGTTTTTTCCCTTCATTTGGTAATACTGAGGGCCGACTAGCTGTATTGTTTAGTGCTGCTATCTGTCGGGTTCTTGTAATACCCTGCCGCAGCAAACCTGCAGACTAAGCGAATTTCCATTTGCCTGATTGGATTTAGACGAAAATGTCTACTTAAAAATATAACATTTATTTGCTATTTAAATAGAATTAGTTTAACAAGTACTTAGGTTTGCTGCATCAGGGAGGGTAAAACGGTTTTTTTCTGTTTTTTTTTTTTTTTTTTGTAAAATGTTAATAGTTAGTAAGAAGTAAAAACATTTTCCAAATGTTATCAAAATCTTATCTTATCTTACTAATATTATGTGAAAGTTTGTGTGTATGTTTGTTTATTTGTTTATTTGTTTGTTTGTTTGTTTGTTTGAAGTTCAATCACGCATAAGCCACTGGACAGATTGGGCTGAAATTTGGCATGATGATAGATCACATTCCCGGTTAACATATAGGCATATTCTTATCTCAAAATTCCTTTCGGGCTCCGCCCCAGTGGCTCTGTAGTTCCCCATGTCAACCTTATGAGTATTCATATTTAAAGGGAATTAAAGAATTTAGTCAGCTGTTTCAACTAAAAAAGTTGGTTCTATGATATACATAAGCATTAAAAAGTTATAAGATTTACCAACAGGGTGTAGCACTATAATTTGTTTTGCTAAGCAGCAACAAAAAACTGTGATACGCAATGAGAACTGTCAAAGTAGGATTGTTTACAGTTTTGTTTATGTTTTTAATGTCATGAATAATTTGTGATTGTTTGTGAATTCGTAATAATTTATTTTTCTTTATTGTTTAGGTGAAGTGGTAGAACATTATGGCTATGGTAGATGTGTAATAAAATTAGTATACCGTCAATTTAAAGAAGCAAATTTTATCAAACTTTGTCCTCCCCCATTGCAAACGCAAAGCTTGAGTATAACTGCAATAAGCATTTTAAACTTACATGCCAACCCCGTACAAAGGACGGGTACTCTGCTAGTCTATAAAGCCAAAAGTACCCATGAACTTTTGAGAAAACTACAAGTCACACCCCCCATAAACCATACACTTAAAATGTTCGTCATGACGAGAAACTTTGTGTAAAACTATCCATTATTTCATAAATTGCCCTTTAAGGTCGTAATTCCTTTCTAAAGGGTACTTTCTATAGACCTAATGTTAAGAATACCTCAGCTGTACTTATTTTTTTTGTATTACTGTATTTTGTTTTGTTTTATTCAGCTTAACTTAACCAATCAATAATTTTATTAATACTTATGAAGTCAAACGGGGTGAAGCCCGTGGGTAAGAGCTAGTATGTTCATAAACAAGCAAACTACAACAGTTTACTTGTTCTCCATAAGAATAACATGGGAAGTTTAAATTTACATTTTTTTGGAATTTTCATAGATGGTTATGTGATGGACATTGGACATTGTGAGAAAACTTGACAAAAATTGGGTTTTTAAACGTCCGTCATTTTATTTACAAAGTAGTGACGCCATATTTTAATGGCTAAAGACAATCTCGCCAATCCAGTGAATACATTAAAATGATTTGGATCTTGATAGGTACTCTCGTTTTTTAGGAGAAGGCCGTGTAAAATGGCTCTTGGGCCGTGACAGACAGGAAGACAGACAAAAATTTAGATGAGACTTGTTTCGGTTTCTTTAATGTATAAAACATAAAAATAACCTAAAAGTTTATGATTCTGAGCAATGTACCAAACCAATTAAAACACCAACAGAATTTACCACATTGAATTCTTAACGCAAAGTTAGGTTAAGTTGAAAATTTTAAAAACATTATGGTTTTTGAGTTGTTAGACAAAACTCTAATTTTATAGATATAGATTTGTTTATAAACCATGTGTTATCTATCTGAACACCTAGGTCTACTACTAGTTAAATAAATATATCTGAATTATCATATGTTTCCATACAGTAAAATAATTCATATTCATCTCAAACAATACCATTTATCTATACTATTATATACAAATCTAATGGTGTCTGTCTGTATGTGTATTACTAATAGGTGCAAAAACTACTACACCAACTGGGCTTAAATTTTACAAAAATATAGCTACCATACCAAGGACCATTATAGGACTATTCACATTTCGATACTGACAGTAGGATTTTCCCCTTTGGCTTTAAAGTTCTGAGGTGAACATTTTAAAAGTAAATATTGATTGGTCTCCATGGCTGCGATGAGAACACTAACAATGTTTGTTTACTTGTTTGACATGTAAATGTAAACAAGAAGAACTGCTAAACTTAATATCTCACAATTTCAGACAGCTGATACAAAGAAATTAAATATAATATTTTCCATAACTATGAAGTAGGTTTATTTTCATCTAACCTTTTATCATGGATTATTTATTATAAAACTATGTCAATGATTATAAAAAAAAGATTCTATAACCGTTGCTGTATCAACTCCGGCTCTGCTTTGAGCGTAGCGAACGAGCTCCTACCTAAAGGTGAGTGAGCGTAGCGAACAAACTTCAACCAGGACGTGATTGAGCCATGCGAACGAGATAATCTTGAAAATTAAGAAGTTAAACGGGGCAAAGCCCGCGGGTTACAGCTAGTTATTTAATAAGCTAAAATTTGTTATAACTGGAAGTTATTTCTACATTTTAAATTCTTTTACAAAATTATTCTTCTTTTTCAATTTCTAAAATATGATTAAAATACTCTTGTTATAATATCAACCAACCATAACATTGAATAGTGACTGACACCAAGAAACCAGTGGTAACCAATGTTTTAAGAGATGTGAGTTAAATTTTACATAAAGATAATTCACTTCCTTTGTAATCCATGAAGAAGAAAGAATTTGAAAAATATTGAAATTTTAATTTGTGATTCAAACTTAAAAGTATTGCTCCACAATTGCTTATTATCATTTAAGCATCAAGAAATATATTTATTTGTGGTGAAGACAACTAAAAACTTTTGGGTGAGATCCAACTGAACTTTACCTAGGCCTACCTTGTTAAAATACATTTCAAGAATTTCCATTGACTTTTGCCAGTTTGTACCTGAACTAAATTACTAGGGGTGTGCGAGTATTCGAACATCGAGCTTTTTCGAGCCGAATAGCGTCCTATTCGGCTCGGCTCGTGATTTTCAAAAAGTTCGAAATGTTCGAGCCGAATACTTATTGAACTAGCAAATAAAAATTAAATTAATAAATAATGAACTAACTTTCATTTAAATTTACTCTCCGTTTCATAATTCTGTCTAGATAAGCAAGAACCTCAGCTCAGTCAAGACGCAATGATTATCGATCGTAATTTTGAGGAAACTACCACCTATCGCGTTGTCTTTCCAACACAACTATTCGTATCGTAATATACAACGCAGTGCGAGTGCGTGATTGGCTAAGTCGCTATGACGACACACGGTTGCCACGGCAACCTACATTGCGCACTGAGCACTGCGCCTTGTGTGGGAGGGGAGATTATACCAACAAATTATTTCAGGAATTCTATTTTGGGACGGATGAAAGATAAGGAAGAAACAAAGGTGGTCACGTGTGCAAATGTAGTGGGCGACACAATAAGGCTGTAAACGAGTATCGTCGTGTCGTTGTTCCTTGTTTGTTTACTTTTTAAGATTCCTTATCAAACGCCCCTATCTGCTATCTCTCTTTCTCTCTCTCTCTCTAACAATGTACTGATTAAACAAGATTGTGGTTGACGACTTTTCTACTTATAAGTTTCCCTGCGGTTATTTTAGTTCAATCAATCCCATAACCTTTCTAATGTTTATCAAAATAATTAATTAATATGTTTTGTATTTTATTTCCTTTAAACCAACCCCTATTTACCATCTGTATTTTATAGAATAAAATGTTTGTTTATAAAGTTTGACTGGCCACACAATTTTGTACCTATTTTATTTTGTATAAAAGTAACAGTTACTTTGAGGATTATATATATATCAATAAGTGGCGCGTGCTGTAATGAGTGCTTTTTATTTTCAAAATAAGTAATGAGTTATTAATTTTTGATAGTACGGGTCATTAAATACCATAATGTGATGTAGTTTCCTATTTGTATCTTGCAAATAATAATAATTGATAGTTAATTCTGGAAATGAAAAATAGTGATCGCATTCATAAACCTGTTGTCAAAACAGCAACGAGGGTGTAAGGGTTTATTGTTTCAGACGCAAGGGTGTTTCAAGGACAAAGTGTTGGGCCACCCGGATGGGGGGGGGGCGGTGAGACTGTGTGAAGGGGAGGAAACTGGTTTTGGCTATTTATTGATTAGTTCGCCGACCCTTCTAGATGACAAAATTGAGTGACAGTGTTAAATCATCGTGTTCTGCATTTCATTTCTTGTTTACTTTGTGTGTTATTCTATTAATTCTAGTGCTTTGGTCTATTTCCTCTATATGTCAATTATATATTTTTTAATATATAAGTAAAACTTGTCTCTCCACCTTTTTGGATCCAAACCAACCATGTTCTTTTTTGATTAATAGGATTCATTTAGAGGTTTGCGGATATCCGAAAAATCGGGTCGGATTCGGTTCGGATATCCGTATCCAAACCGGGCCCAAATTCGATATCCGACACTATCCGTTATTTATCCGACTTTTTCGGATATACAATATATTTTGACGTTTTGGACAGAAAACTAAATCTCCATAGCTACCATTAGTTTCCCAGGACAAAATTACAGCAATACGTTTCCAACGACCTAACAGCAAACGGCAAAGAAGCCGTATGATGCAATACTGATAACTAGTTTAGTCGTTATCGGCAGTTTTGCTTTACGATTAGATTCGTCTGGAATGAACAGGCATAAAGCAAAAAAGAACTACCATGGTCAAATGAAAGTCAACTCGTGCTTGTCTCGCTCCTGATACTAGGGGCGCTGTAATAGTTTATTTACAGTACTGTAAAGATAACAACGTCATTCTTTCTCTTTGTTCTTCTATTTCTTGGGTTTCCCTTCATCACGCATTCAACATGTTGTCATGGTTACTAATCACCCATGTCGTTATCAGCTTTTGTGACATAGCGCACAGCATGGGGTAAAACTTGACGAAAATCGGTTAATTTTTACCTACCAATTAAGTACTACTTTATTGGTATTTGGTACTGTATTAATAATCGGTCAAAATGGCCGATTTTTGTCAAATTTTACACCAAGTTTATTGAAATTTCAAGGTGAATATTACTAAAACAATTATTACCAAATATTTGTATTCATTTAAAAGATTGATTTGTTGTATTGGGTTCCCCACTGAGTGCAGCCGAGCGGCACTAATGAGGGTCGGACCTTCTTGCGGGTAAACAATAGACGGCTTATCAGACCCACCCCTCCCCCGTGGTCTGGAGAAAGCTTGTAAACAAACTATTGCACAAGCCATTGGGCTGCTTCAACTATAATTTTGTCAAATGAACTGTGATGTTTTAAAATCAAAAACAATAATTTGGGACCATACTGCTTAACAATAATGGACTGCAATTATTGTTAAACATACAATCCATTTTTACATTAAACAAAAATATTTTGTGTATGGAAAACAACAAGAATAATCACGTGTTTTTAAATTTATTTTGTATTTATTTATACAAAATAGAATTAAATATTCATAGTAGTTACAATATACATATGTAATCGACTTGCTAGTTGTTTTGTCGTCATTCAAGGTCGCGTTGCTGTTCTGTCATGAAAGACAATCTGATTGTCTCAGTCTGCACTGCATATCTCTTCAGGCCTTCAATCGATATCCTTTTATTTCTTGCATCTTCATTTAGTTCAGTTCAGTTCTTATCGTGATTATCTACTATTTGATGTCTTGACAATTCTCAATGTTTTTAAACATATTAAAATAACATTGTGTTTATTTAAAAATTGACTGATCATTATTATTATTATGCACTTTTTTAAGAAAAAAAAGTTTAATAATTAAGATAAGGTTAGGCCTACGCTAGGAAAAGCTCGGCTCGAAAAAGCTCGAGCTCGAACATTTTTTAAAAAGCTCGGCTCGGCTCGGCTCGAGGTTGAAAATCACTATTCGCACACCCCTATAAATTACCAATTATATTATTTTATTAGACTCAAAATTTGAACTTTAATCTTTCAGAAAGTGTCTAATTGGACTGTAATTGGTGATGAACATTAGGCCTATGCCTATCAAAAATCACATAAGTCTGCTTTGAGCCGGCACGATACCCCTAGTACCCTAAAATATAGAGAGTTTCATCATACAATTTACAATAACCCTATTTGTAAATTTTGATCGATACATGGTTTATGTGTTTATTATTGTAAACCCTGGACATTTATTTATTTATTTACTATATATAGATATGTTGAACTTTGCACATCATGTGTTGAAAAACTGAAAAGTTTTGTAAAGGATCTGATGATGGTATAATAATACTAAGACGCGTAATCCTGTTGGATGATCAAGGAACCTTTTATTTTGATTTGCATAAAGTGGCCTAGAAAAACAACTACAACATGAAAAGTAATTAAACGTTTTCGCACACTCATCCACACAGCCAGTGGCGGCTTTAAGAGCCCGTAGGGCCCCCCCGCAAGTTTGTTCGCCGAGCCCCCCTCTCCCAATAATCTTTTAAAACATTATCACATGTATACCTAAACTTACACTTTAGCTTGGCACGGCATCTCCCGAGGCCCCGAGGCGTTATCATCGTCTTCCATGATCCTGGCAAAATCGTTAATACTTCCCGTAGTCATTGAAGAAACATTATCATAGTCTACCGTGATTGCAACTAAACCTATGACATTATCAGATAACAACATCGTCGTCTCCCGCGTTCACGGCCCAATCCCTAATATATCCCGTGAGCCATGGTGACAGGGGAATCAAAACCCTAGATATATCTCTCGTGGAAAAAGAAACGTCATTATCGTCTTCCGCAATCGCGGTAAATTATTGAACATTTCCTGCGGCTGCAGAGACATCATCATCGTCACCCACGGAGAAATGTTCTCGTCGATATCCATGATCGCGGCAAAAACGTAGGCCTAATCTTTCAATTTCGTGAGCGTGATCTTTGCGGACATAAAATCTTTTACTTCCTTAATTGTGCATTATTGTATTGAGTACTGAGAAAATCGGCTCGAGCTTGATTTTCTGACTTGTGCTTGATCTCTCAAGCTTGTAGGCCAGGCTCTGCTCGGGTCGAAAATCGACATTGTATAATGATCAACAGTTTCCAAAGCAAACAGATTTTGAACCGATCTGATTTGGCCCGAAGCCTATAGGACAGTAACAATTTACCTGACTCGAAGTAAACAAATCTAAAGTGCAAAACAAATCTTTAGCATCAATGAAAGAATGGAATTATTTATTAGCTTGTGCCCTAGCCATCTAGGTTAATTCGCCGATTTGATCGTAAAAAAATTTCAAGTTCATTGAGTTGAATCAGTTTAGAGGGCCCTCTTTGGTGTGACCTGCCGGGGGCTAGGAGGATTAAAATAATTGTTTTATCCTCCTAGGCTGGGGGCCAGATTGGTTCTAAATACGGACGGCCCTATTATAGCGCCTTCCCACAGTCCACGAGGACAGTTGATGCAACCTGCATGACTGATGACATTCTTTTACTTAAGTTGGTAGAGAATTTATATCAATCAGGCAAGTAATAGTGTCAGTTTAGCTGTTAGTTTTAAACTAATTTTCCTAGTGCTCTTACTGGTTTTAACACATTTTTGTAATAAAAAACATATCATATTTCTCATATAAATATTGTTAGTTAGAAAAATCCAGGTCAAGGCTCATGGGTCCCCCTAGCTTACGGGCCCCCCTAGCTTGCGGGCCCCCCTAGCTTGCGGGCCCCCCTGCACCGCGCTGCAGGCCCGCTATCGCCGCCACTGCACGCAGCGCTTAGCTGTTCGCCCCACTGGCCACTGCGTAGCCGCATTGGACGTGTTAAAAGATCTAAATGTGCTAAATAATTCAATGATGTCTCATTAAGACTCAATCAAACATTGTGGATGTATTGGCAGCCTGATAAATGATCTTTGTAAGGATCTAATATTTTATCCTGCCAATACTGTAAAATCTCAATAACTTTTTTTTAGTTTTGACAGGTTCTCTCATCAGACAAGTGCTATACTCTTAACTTTTCAAAATGTGAATTCTAATATGGTTTTTGAAACCTAATTTTACATTTTTGTGTACCTTTAAATTATTTGTATTCTGTGTAATATTTTCAAACAATATAATTGTGATTACCTCTTTACTACAAACTAGGGATGAATGGGTCTAGAAATTTCAAGACATTTTCAGGAAATTTTAAATTTTGTTCTATGAGACGAGAATGAATTAATTTTTTTCAAGATTTTTTTGAGACGAGATTATATAAACGCCTGCAGAAAGTCAATGCAATACCCGCAATACAGGAGCGTGTCGTTGTTGCATTTCCTTTGCGAAGATGTTCTTATTTAATTGATTCTTTACATGTATATATTGCTTCAATTAATTATAATTTTTTGTTTGGACATCGCAAATGATGAGAAGTTTTTTTAAGTGTAAGCAGTGGGAGTCATGTTATACTACTGTAAATTTAGCCAAAACAAGTCAATCCAAAATCAATCTAAACATAACACAAACCTAAAATTTTTTTAGGCCCACTTGATATTTCTAGTAAGACAAGTTAAAATATTATGTTATGATATAATGTTATGAATGTTATGATATATACTACTTATTTTATATTTTAAGCTATATTGACAATTGCAATGCATGTATTTCCATGTTAAAAGCAATAAAGACATTTAATTTCATTTCATTTCATTAATTTTAAAAATGTGAAAGTATTAAATATCTATATATATATATATATATACTAGCAGAGTACCCGTCCTTCGTACGGAGTTGGCATATCAATTTAAAATGCGTAGTGCAGTTATACTCAAGCTTTGCATTTGCAATGGGGGAGGACACAGTTTGATAAAATTTGATTCTTTAAATTGACGATATACTATAGTATTACACATCTACCAACCATAATGTAACACTTAAACAATAAAGAAAAATAAATTATTAAAAATTCACAAAAAATTACAAATTATTCATGACATAAAAAAATAACTGTAACCAATCCTACTTTGACAGTTCTCATTGCGTATCACAGTTTTTTTGTTGATGCTTAGTTCAAATTAGCTGTTTACATAAATGCAAAAAAAATTATAGTGCTGCACCCTGTTGGTAAATCTTATAACTTTTTAATGCTTTTGTATGTCATAGAACCAACTTTTTTAGTTGAAACAGCTGACTAAATGCTTTCCCTTTATATATGAATACTCATAAGGTTAACATGGGGAACTGCAGAGCCACTGGGGCGGAGCCCGAAAGGATTTTTGAGATAATAATATACCTATATGTTAATCGGGAATGTAAGCTTTCATCATGCCAAATTTCAGCCCAATCCCTCCATTGGTTTATGCGTAATTGAACTTCAAACAAACAAACAAACAAAAAAACAAACAAACAAACACACAAACTTTCACATTTATAATATCAGTAAGATGTATATATATAAAATAAATATTTGTCTCAATATGTAGTTTTGCAATAGGGTTTTAAAATTTTAAAATTCCTACTCTTAAGGGCATGAGACCCTCTCAAAGGTCGGGTTTTCCCCATAAGAAATACACAGAACAAATTTAAAAACAAAAAGTCAGCTGCTAACAAAAAGAAACTCATTAGCTTTTTGGGAGTAAATATTAATGTTTATAATATTCAGTTAATCAGTTTTGTTGGAAGAACAGAAAATGCCTCAAGTTCAAAGAAGATATATTGAAAACGTGAGGAGGAGACAATTAATACAGTCTAACCTTGATATAACGAACCTCGATATAACGAATTCCTTGATATAACAAATTTTTTTTAAATCCCTAGAACTCTCCATAAGACACAATGTATATTTTACCTCTACATAACAAACAAACCATATAAACGACCTTGATTTAATGAATTTTTCATGATCCCGGCTAAAATAAGACACCTCAATATAACAAATTTATCATTGTCAGAAACCCTACATAGCGAATTTAACCTCTACTTAAAAAAAGAATTGTCTGCGTCTCTCCCTCGATACAACGAACCCCCCACCCCATTATTGTTTTTTTGAAAAATCAGTTTCATCATCAAATGAAATGGAAAGGTGACGTCAACGCTTGCGCTAACATTCGTTTGCTCCGTTTTATCCCTGTCTGCTGTCGTCGCTGCATGCGCGCTATGTTACAACTGAGAACTGATTTAATTCACTGAGGACTGATGATGACGTAATGTGTAGTAAGCTGTGATTGGGTGATAAGTAACTATGGTGACTTGTACAATTTTTGGATGAAGAGAAACCTAAGAAAGAAAAATAATAGAAGAACAAAGCAAAGAGAATAGCAACATCTATATCTTAACATTCCTTTTACGAGTGTTTTTATTAATCTTTAAGTTGGTTATGATTATACACTTTTATAACGACTTATCTAATATTTTTATTATTTTCAATACGATTTGTTTAAACTAAGGCAACACCAATGCTATAGTTGATGATTATTACAGTATTGACATTCCTCTGTTGTGATTTAAAGCAGCACTGTAGCCTACCGGCCTATCACGCAGTAGCTTACAAAACTCCCTACTGTTCTGTTTTGTTCAATACGTGGTTTATTGCTATACAATACAGTGTTTAGCTAGGTTTCAGGTGAATTAGATTAGAGTAAGCTGTGATTTTAAACTTACAGTTTGTAACCTGTACCAAGGTCAACGACTAGAAATGTCATGATTGCGCAATATTAAAGATCCCTCCCCTTTAGTAGGCCTACCCCGGATAATCGAGGTTCTACTTTACAATGTAAACAGTGTACTGTAAAGTATTGTGGCCTAGGCTACTTTAATTGTGTTTTAATGAGGTCAAATCCCGACCTATATTGACTGACGCTGGTTCTGAACCTCGACTTAGTGAAATTCCTGCAATGCAAACCTAACCTCAATATAACGAACCTCGTTTTAACGAAATCCTTGATATAAAGAATATTCAGTTCGGTCCCTTCAGATTCGTCATACCGAGGTTGGACTGTAATAAGATATCTTATGCGTATGAGGAGAGTAGAAAAAGAGAGACTTGGTCTAAACAGATACCCATCCAGATACAAATTCACTTGGTGAGATGAATAATATTTGACAGTTATGCTATGCAACTTACTTGGAAGTGGGAAGTGAAAAAATATACGAAACACATAGTGTTTTCACGGTGGTAAAGTAAACTTGCCTAATCACAGATCAAATGAATGCATGCAAGAAATGTTTACTTCTGATGAGAGGACAATAAACTGAGATTTGTTTGTTGCCTTTTCCCTGTAGGCCATTAGCAAAAGGGGTCCTTTCCGTACGTATACCTTTTTCCCAACTGGGTATTTCCCACGCAATTGATTGGGGATTCCTTTGCGATCAATTCGAACTGTGCCAGTTACATTAGTTGAGTTTGAAAAAAGGTATCTTGCAAGTTTTTTCGTTACGAAAAAATTGTCCAAGCCCTTATGTAACAAGTTGGCCATTTCTAGGAGTTTTACAACGACAGTGTATCCTAACCCAAACTGGTCAATCCTAGCCCGTTCAGTTTCATATCTGGCCCCCTTGTAACAATAAAATTGGTAGCAGTACTTGGTGTCGGCATCACAAAGGACCCAAAGTTTGATACCCCATTTATGGTGTTTTTTTTTTTTTTTTTTGGGATGTACTGCGTTAATGAGATCCTCTTTTTAGTTCCCACAAAAGATTCGTCAATTGATAGTTTTTCATATGGTGTGAAATGCGTTCGGAAAACTCTGTTACAATGGTCTATTAAACACTGAAACCGACCACATGGGTCGTTTGGGTCCCCAAGCTTTGGTAAGGTGTTTTTGTCAACAATGTGGAAGAACTTGAGCAAAATTTCAAACCTGTTCCGGCTAAACATCTTACTAAACCATGGGGTACTTGATGATGATGCGGTAAACCAGTACGATTCTATTGTTGGTTTTCGAATGACGCCCATGTTTAAGATCACAGCAATAAATCCTTTCATCTCCTCTAGTGTCACATTTACCCAGGATCTTAGGCGGCTTTTAGGGGACAGGTTGCCTTGTTGAGACCTTAAAAATTTGTTTGCATATTTGTTAGTTTCTAAAACAAAAGTGTTTAGTAAGACATTTGTAAAGAACAAATAAAAATATGACAAAGGACGTGAGTTACGGGGTGGACAGTGTTTTGGTCCAGACAACTCAGCAAAGTTGAAAGTTGCGGGAAATTCATGATCGTTACCGTCTTCAACCTCCTCCCATTCACTACTGTCAGAATCGTGATTATTCCTGGGCCCTACAGGCTGGGGCCTTCGAACATGACCCCTCCCCTGACTACGTCTGCCCCCCCGGTTCCCGATTTACGTGTCCGTTAAGCATTTGTGGCGTATTATTAGGTCTGGGCATTGGGGGATCATCAGGATCGCTATCATCAGAACTACTATAACTCACAGTAGGCTCGTGAACATCAGTTTGGTTGAAATTATGTTGTACAACCGTTTCTCTGGTTGAAGGCCCTGGAGCATTTATATCTAAATCTAAAACCCTAGGCCTATTCCTATCTGTTAAAAATCTAAAAGGATTGGGTCTTTCAGCTGGATCGTAGGTTGGGTCCTCGTCTGTGTCGTCAAAGATTTCATCTGAGGAAGAGGACAGGTCATCTAATGAGTTCACCTCACCATCGTCACTAGCGACGTCGTATCCACTTGCTAGAATTTCGTTTACTATAGCGTTTTCACTAAGTGGTGACGGCGGACACGGTCTTTTACTCATTTTACACCAAAAATGTACACAAAACTAGACTCTAAATAATGTTTTCTGCACTAAATAAAGTAAACTAACATCACAACATGTAATAGTAAACAAAACCTCATTGCAGACTGTTTGGCGCCAGTAAAAGCCGCGACAGACTGCGTGGCGCCAATCGCCAGTCTGCTCTTGGCACGGCCCACTTGATCGATGTCATTTGTGTTGTTGGGATACTATAATAAAAGCTTTAGATAATTTACGCTGCGGAACCAACTAGAATGGTCCTTAGGCTTTATAGTAATATGAAGTTTACGAGTATATTAGTAAAAATAACAGCGCAATATCAAAAATACGCCGAGCCGATCTGATCGGCCGGTGGCGGGGTTCGCTCGACATTGCAGAGCCGATGAGATCGGCCCGTGGCGGACTTCGAATACAATGTTTAAGCCGATGAGATCGGCCCTTGGCTGTCTTCACAACATATCGTAAGGCCGATCTAATCGGCCCGTGGCGGTAAAAGGGTTAAAACTGAGAGCAGAAATAATGTAGGTGAAACTTTTTCAACGCAAATAGAGATATTTAAGATTAGTTTCTAACAAGTGTTTAAACAACTGTAAGATGTAACTAGAATTACTCGAATTTAAGCATAACGTTTTCCTCGGAGTTATGTTTCATACTATGCGGCTCATTGAGCCACACGGGTTCTCTAGCTATTAAAATATGAATTGTTGTTTAATATTTCATAGGTAATTTATGTTTTATACTGATACATTTGGTATTTGTCAAAGTTCTACTATTGTAATTGAATACTTAACTAGGAAGACTGATGTTTCAGACTGATAAATTTTGTATTTTTCAAAGTTGAACTATATCCTAACTGATATTACCATGTTTTTTCCTATGGGTAAGAGTTATTTTTAATAAGGTATGCCTAGTTAACATTTGTATTTTCTTAACAGATGTTTTTTATTGATGTTCTTTAATAAAAGATTTTGAATATTCTTGCCTATTATTATTATTTTTGTTTTTAACCAGTCGTCTGTCGTAAATCAGTAGGTATTTAACAATGTTACAAAATCAGGTAAAAATGTCGAACGTGCATTTCCCGTTATGTATGAGAAGGAAAATCCCGTCTTGATCAAGTCTCGAAATTTTATGTGAACTTAAAACTCCCGTCTCGTCCCGAACTAAAAACCGAATATCGTCCATCCCTACTAGCCTACTACAAACAAGCCTATGTTATATTATTTGTGGTTTTCTTGGGTATAGAGTTAAATCATGAAGCGTGTACTATAACTTATTTATATTAGCTTATGTATTAGCTTATGCTGCGTGCGACATTCTGAGTTGAATAATAATAAACTTAATTAACTACTGAGCCAAACCACATCCATATCACAGCCATTTTGATGATCTAATATTTCTAATTCATCTAATATAATATAATAAGCCAAAGAACAAGTAAAACTTCCACTCATACCTTAAGGGTTACGAGTGTGCTCAAAACTAAAATTTACATATTAAGCTGAAATAGTTATTAGTTCCCTAAACCCCTTAATCCCCCCCCCCTTTCTAAATAGAACATATTTATTTAATTAATCAAACCTAAGATAACTTATCGTTCTTAGACCATGTCCAGCGTTGACCAGGTCGCCTACACACCACAAACTCCAGGAGACAACTACTACTCTGGCTTTGCGCTTCCTACCCCCTCCCCAAGTTCTCCAGTTATCAGCTGATTTACCGTATGATGCGTCTCCACTGTGGTGCAAGTGTCACAATCAAGCATTACTGTTACGATAAGCCCAGTAATCAAAACTATTTTTCATCCATCTAAACGGCTCCTGAATCCACACATCGATGTTTTGACAGTATACTATAGACATTAAACAATAAATTTTCAATTGTTTTAGAAATGATTTAAAAAAGTTTTTATGACATTTTATGCTTTAGTATTCTGTAGGAAACATTGTGATTCACCATTTAACTGCCTATTTATTTCACAGAGGACCTGGACACATTGGAGGAGATGGCTGCCAGTTTGTTTGCCAATGTTGAGAACAAGAACATCACAGCTCCAGTGTGGCTGGAACATCCGTACGGACCTCAACAACTGCAGATGAAGGGCTACGTTGTGCCTGTCAAGGATCTGCGCAACCTTAATATCAACTTTCCTATCCCAGACCTGCATGAGTACTACAAGTCTGGGGTAAGAGTTTGAAGTTGTCACTCAATTGCTGAGTTTTGTACAAAACTGTATAGCAGCAGACCCACCACTACTATTTACAAAAAACTAACTGAATTCAATGTTGACAAAGACATGGGCATTTTCCACACATAGCCTCTATTTCAGTTTATTTGTGATCTTCTCTGCATGTTTTAAACATAATTTACAAAACATTTTAGTTAAAAGATTAAATAATACATCATACAATATGTTCAATTTTCTTTGGATTCTAGCAAAGTAGGGGTCTGTGGAAGTTTTGGGGTTCATTACTATTATAAATGTAGCCTTATTTGGGACAGGCTCAAGATCCGATATCTAGAAGGTTATGATAATTGAAGGATATGTCATAATAGCTAACACTTTCTTCATGAACTCTTTGTAATCGAATCTTAACCCTCGAGTGATTTACGCCGCGGCTGAAATCAGGCGCATTTACATTGTCACAGAAATCGCCGATTTTTTCACGAAAATGAAACTAATTTCACTTAATATAGTTTTTATTCGGTTCAGAAATGAATAATCTGTCGATTGATGTCCATTTCAACTATTTATATGCCTTTGGGAAAACTTAAACTCTATGAAAATAACGCATCAGCTGACGACATCGTCATAATGAGCAGTCGCTTATTACCGGCGTCTGTTGTTGCTTATTTCGTGTTGGTGTTTGGTTGTTTTGGTGTTTTGTTGTTATAAGTTTTTTTTTTTTTTTTTTTTTTTTTTTTTTTTTAATGTGAGTTGAAATTAATTGAATTGAAATGGATTCTCTAGGTATGTAACTTCAATTCAATTCAAATTCTCTTTATTCATTCACAGTACAAGTTTTTATACAATGAATAGCGTCAAATAAATATAAAGATGAATTATGCCTTACTTATCGCTAAAACAATCATTATCTTTACAAAACAAATATCAAGCTTAAGAAGTATAAACAAAACAAAATTAAATGAAATCATCTTTCTAAACTATCATTTATGATTTATCTTGAATTCCAAAATTCATCCAAAGAATACAAAGACAATGTAAGGAGATAATCTTTCAATATTTTTTTAAAAACATCAAAGCTTTTTTCCTCTATTATAGTTTTAGGTAAATTAAATAAGAATTTTATGCCAATGAAACTACATTTCTTCTCAAAAAACTTGAGTATTTTATAAATTATTTCTTGTTAGACCTGAATGTTTTGCTTTAAGTATTTGTGTAGGTTGTACAACGAATATGTATATGGCAATAAAAGCCATAATATGTATTTTTTTTAGTAAAACAAGGTAGGTACATGTATTATGTAACATTCTTTTCCTCATAAAACTATGCAAATTTGTATATTTATAGTAATACCAGAAACAAAGGAACCCTGGGACGTTTCGAGCCGCGCAGGTTTGAATGCTACGCCACACCTACCTGCGCGAACCACGTGATCTTTTCGTTTCTGCGCAGGTTGTTTTGTTCTTGGGATATCATTAGAAAAATTATTTTGAGTTCATTGATTTGTGTTAAAAAAAATACGGAATATATATGCATATAAAAAAAATCCGCTTAGCAAAATACAAAATTTTTTTTTTTATTAAAATTTCATATCTAAAATTTATAGAATAATATTCCTTGTTTTTTGCTGAAAAGGTGATATATAATATGATATATTTACAAACTTATTTACTGTATAAAAATGTGTTATAAAAAATGTCGCTCGACCCATAAAAAAACCCTTGCCACCACAGCATAAAAAGGCCACCAGCTCGAGGGTTAAAATTGTAATGTCTGAAACCCCTTATAAATTAAACCCTGTCAGAAGTGTTTAAAAAAAGTCAATTATTAACAATTTAACCAAGCAATTTAACTAAATTGATTTAACTAAAAACTCAAGTTTAAAAAAGCTAGGGGTATAGAAGCAAGTTTCAAATGTTAACAAGTTCTTTAAAAAATGTTGTGAATAATTGTGTAGTTATCACAAATTCATCCTAACTATTATCTTCTGCGTTCGTAATAACATCATGATAATCTACTACATGTTGGAAAGATTTGACAAAAACGAATAATTGGTTAGGTTGGCCCTTTGCATATTGTGGCAATAATGTAAATTTTTGGTCGCAAAATCTTTGAATACATGTCCTTTGATCCCATTATTTGATCGTTATTCACACCAAAGGTCCAAAAACAATTCAAATCCTCACATGAAAATTGGGAATGCAAATTTCACAAACAATTAGCATTTAAAATTTCTAGTTTAAACTAATATAGGTTTAAATTACCTGTTTTCTGTCAAAACGATCAGTTTGGTAGTATGATGACTACAGCTGTTTCATGCTTTTTAAAAATAGCACATCTTCAGGTCCAGAATGTCTTGCTAATCCCTCATGTGGAGTTCGTCAAAAATATAAACAAATAAATAAACGGGACACACATACGGATATGACACACACGAAAATACATTTAATAAACTGGTCGACCAGATGCTGATTCACGGGACACGGCGCCGGTGGAAGGTTTTGTTCATACACCTTTATTATTAATCACTCCTCAGAAAGGCTGTCCTAATATTCATTTTCCTAATTTATATAATTTCATTAATCTGTTCAATTAATCATTAATAATATTCATTCCATAGCCTAGCCTATATATATATTTTTACAAAGCCCACAACTTAATTATTTATTTAATTTGTAAGAGAATTGCAATACATCAAAATTTCTTATAATATCATTTAAAAATTTGTCCTTAAGGAATCAAAATTCAAGAAGCAGTGAAACTGATCCATGTGTTTGTAGCGAGTCGCTACAATAGCGCAAGTCACGTGACGCGGATGCGCGCGCAGTCGGCCCGGGTAGGCACGCGCAGCGAGCCAAGAGACCAGTAGTGTGTGTCGAGTGCCCGGAGCTGTACAACTTAACCGGATAAGTAACTGTAGCCTAAGATGTCTAGCTAATAGAAGTAGGGGTTGGGGAAGGGTGTAGGTTAGGGTAGATAGTAATTCAATTATGTAATTTATTAGGTTCTCGAAAGGTCGTGGTCTGGCAATTATTATCACTAATTTGGAATTCACATTTGCTAAGTCTAGTAACCTTTTTCACGAATTAGAATAAGTCCATATATATATATTTCTCTGTACATTATATTATAATTAGATACATTATGAACATAAAAGCTGGCTGTGATAGGCAGCTAAGGTAATATTGTGCACTTTGACGAGTTAGATTAATTCTTGCAATAGAGTTGGGTTACGACAGGAAATGTGCGTGATTTGGCAGTGGTTAGAGGAAGATATATAGGGCCCAGGTATCTTCATTTACACTCATACTACTCCACATCATCACATATTGGTAGCAGAGCGTCAAGATCCGGCCAAAAATGCAATTTTAACAGAAATAGAATAGATTAAAGCGTGTCTCAGACCAGCCAAGTGCTTTGTTCAGACAGGAAATCGACAGGCTACAGGTCGGCACCACGTGGCGGCCTGGAACGCACGAGCATGCATAGCTAGGCACGTCATGAAATGTGAATCAATATCATTCAGTTTATTTTATTTTCAAAGGAAATTTAAAAATCAATTTTAATGTGAATTTTTTAATTTCAAAGTAGAATTAGGAGAACTTGGATATTTTTGATTAATATTTTACCAAACCAAGTTGATGAATATATTTAAATGCATTTATGTAATCACTCACGAGTTCGACATCAAGTCTGAAAGGCAGTAATTGAACTAAATATACCTCGACGACAGGCCGAATGAGTGTTTGATGAATATTTTTATTACGGAAAGCAAAATATTAGGAGTCAAAGTGCACATCGGTATAGTTGACAGGCCACGACCAACAAATCAAAATTTCAAAATTGGGGGGATTTTAAATTCATCTGTATGTCACCTCCCCAACCCCAAAAGGTCATAAATATCCCCAAAAAATTTTTATTTCATAATTTTTACAGCCAAAAGGGTACTGCAGTGAATTAATTAGTAATTAAAGTAGTATTTTAAAACTTAGTCTGACATATTTTAGTTGTAACTCATCACCTTAATTTAAGTTGTGTTTAGAATTTATGTTGTCCAGCAAAGTTTTGATATTTGAGGTGGCTAGTGAAAGTTGAGAGTCCATGTCATTAATAGGCCAGACAGACTTAGAAGATAACTGGAATGTTAGATAACAGAATTCAAAGATAAAGCGACGATTTAAGGCCAGATTTGTTATTTCCAAGCAAACATACACGATTTAAATATACATTACACACAGTTATTACAGGCTCATCTTAAACAAAAATACAAATAAATATATAAAATAAATATAAAAACAGAAAAACATTTAAAACGTAAAAAAAATATATAATAATAATAAATGTAAAAAAAAATGTACTACATAATTAAAAGAAAGCCAAGAGCCTGTGTACAACATTTGCTTGAGTAAATCGTCACTTCACAACATTTCAGTTAATTTAGGCCGTTAATTGACAATGTTGATTCCTTCTGAATCAAGCCAAAATCACAAGGTCAATTCATTGTTCACATCAACGAATTATTATCTTACATAAAATTTCATGTAATTTCGTACAACAATAACACAACAATCAGTACAGCAATAGATGTCAGACATAAAATGCATTACAGTTTTATATTTTACAGTTCACAAAATTTCATTCACTCGCAGCGACCTTGAACATGCAGGTCCGACACTACAACCAAACAAAAGAATTCCGACATACCGACATGCCATTACCCTGCTACACTCTTTCGACCACCTTGATACCGTAATATGATACAAATTCAAATACTCGGCGATTCGCTGACTAAACGTCCGGAATATTTTGTTAACCGAGAAGGTAGTAAATTAAAATTAGAATACAGTATGGGAATTTCAGGCGCAACAATTGGACAATTAAAGAAACAAATCAAAATCACAAATCCATATTTCAACAGTGAAATACCATTATTGTTATGGATAGGAACCAATGACATATTCAGCAATACATCAATAACAATGATGACACAGCAATATGTATCATTGCTCAGGGTAATCAGGAAGCGTTATCTAGGCACCAGGTTGATACTGTTAGGATTACCATATTTCCCTAGGTCAGAATATACACCACACACAATAGATAAAATTACTCAATTCAACACATTTTTACACACATTGTCAAATCAAAATACCCAACCAATTTTTCTAACACATGTATTAAATTCAAATACATATTATTTACACACATATAGGCATTCAAATCGTAGGGATGACATACATTTGAACAATATAGGGAATCAGATCTTAGTCAAACATTTGACACACCAATTACAGTAAAATACAATCATAAGTCCAAATTCACACCATTTTTTAAATAATTTCTCTCTTTTTCTTATTAAATTACAATTTGCCCAGCCCAAACTCTTCCCACCTGTTTGGTCAAATAGTTGATATTAAAGAAGTTGTTAAGGATTGAATTTTTGTTTACTATTCAAATAAGAGTAGATCAAGGCAAGATGTCCAAGATTTACGAGTGGGAAACAAAACCCACGGGGGTATCATGGATACGAGAATTTGATGCGCAAAGCGCAATTCTACAGTGCGAGAAGTGGGGCTTAACCCCAGCCAAGACACTGGAAGAGAATAGGGTCATTTTAAAGAACGCGGTGACAACACAGGTGCCAAGTGTACCAGACACACCAAAACCCACAGAACAAAACACACCCATCTTAGCGGATCAGACGGCGGAAATGATTAGAATCACAGCCCAAGCCATAGGCAATTCAATCGCTCAAGCCTTATCACAAAACAAACCTGTAACACAATCAACACACACCCACACAAACCCGAGATTAGTTGACGATCTAGCGTCGAAAGCTCCCAATTGCGACGGCACTGACACAAGCAAATTGTTAGCCTTCTTGAAAACGGCCATTCAAATTGAGAAATTAAAGTTAGCCGACGACAAATCAATCACAATAGCATTGTTACACAAAACAGCAGGGCAATTAAGGGATATTTGGACCATGGCATTGCAGGAGAGCTGGGAAGTCAAAGGTAAAACAATTCCTACTATAATTAGTACCTTTCTGCCAGAAAGGGCAAAGCAACAGCTCCTGACGCAAACAGTTTATAGGGTGCAGGGTCAATTCGAGTCACTTTCAGATTTCATTATCCAGGTGAAAGAGTCAGCAGAAATCCTAATACCAACAGAATACGACCTACTGGAGGTAATATTGACAGGTATAAACGCGACAAATAGGGCACGTCTTGCAGGGTTCCCGCCGCCGACCAAACTTGATGATTTAATAGCGCTTATCCCAAAATTAGAAGTTGTGAGACAGTTAGAAGAGGGTAGCAACTCGCAATCACGCCGATGGGAAACCAGAGCAGAAAATAATAGGCAATTCACACCTCAAAATAGGCAATTCACACCTCAAAATAGGCAATTCACACCTCAAAATAGGCAATTTACACCTCAACATAGGCAATACACACCACAATACATGCAACAGCCACATGGGCAACCAAGATTTCCACATCGACCACACACGCAGCCAAATACATACTATAGGGCACCAGTGCACAGCAGTGCATATCACGGCGCACCGAGGCAGGTCAATGACCCCAGACACTACCGTCCGCCCACCAACCCTACAGACCAACACACACCTACACACAATACACAGTTAAACTCCAGAGGAGGCCGATAATTGGCGCTCTCGCACCTCCGACACCTCACAGCGCCTATTCACACACACCAATCAACCAAAACACACACACACATAGCCATAAAAACAAAAATGCTCCAAAATTTCCTAAATTAAAAACATGTACAATACCAATTTTTTTCGGCGACATTGAAGCAAATGCACTCATAGATACAGGTTCTACGACGTCAATTTGCTCACGATCCTTTTTTGATAGAATCAAAAATAATCACTTAATTACAAAATCAATCACTCCGATCAATCAATTCGCTATTTCAGCCTCAGGCGACAAGGTAATGTTCTCACACATGGCAAAGCTACACTTTAAAATTAGACACTTCTCTTGGACATTCAATTTCCTAATAGCACCTAAACTGCCAATAAACATTGTATTAGGGTTAGATTTCCTCACAAAAACAAAAGCAATCATAGACGTGGCGAATCACAATGTAACATTTCCATACGGTACAAGACCGGTCATGGCCATATTACACACAGACCAACACGATAGTAATCTACAAGAAGACAAAACTTACACCTTGGGCGATAAATTGACACCAAACCAGATACAACAAATACACAAATTATTACAGTCATTTCCAAACACAGTATCGAAAAGATTAGGGCAAACAAAATTGATACACTACGACATAAAATTAAAATCTCAGCAGGTTGTAAGGAGTAGGCCGTACCAATTCGCACCGCCAAAGCTCGAAGCATTACGAAAACAAATCGACGACCTATTACAAAAGGGCGTGATAAGACCATCATCCTCCGAATACAGTAGTCCAGGATTTGTAGTCCCAAAAAAAGGAAACAAAACGCGATTTGTAGTCAATTACAAAAAGCTCAACGACTTGATTAACTTAGAGTCTACGCCAATGCCAACCGTCGAATCAGCATTTCAGTATCTAGGTCAAGCGAAGTGGTATACATTATTGGATTTGAACAGCGCATACATGCAAATACCGTTGACAGAACAAAGCAAAAAATACACAGCATTCGTCGTCCCATTTGGGGAATTCGAGTTCAACGTGGTACCATTTGGATTAGCCACAGGATCACAGGTTTTGACAAGGTTAATAGATAAAATATTTGGAGACATAAAATACAAATACATTTTCAATTTTTTCGACGACTTGGTAATTTATTCAAATGGGTCATTTTCAGACCATCTCAATCAAATAAAGGAAGTAATAACTAGATTACAAAACGCAGGTCTCACGATCAACCCAGAAAAAATGACTGTAGCATCTAATCACATCGAATTCCTAGGCCACATTTTTCGCAACGGCACAGTTACATTTGACACACAAAAAATTAAACCAATTCTTAACTTCCCAACCCCCAAAAATGTCAAACAGATTTCTAGGCTAATCGGGATGACAGCGTATTACGCGAGGTTCATACCGAATTTTTCACACATTTCGGCACCATTAAACAAACTCAAACGCAAAGATACACCATTTGAATGGGGCTCTGAACAGGAAGCCGCATTGCAAAGTATTAAAAAGGCTCTAACGTCACAACCAGTTTTGAGACTCCCAGATTTCAATAAAAAATTCATCCTACAAACAGATGATTCAGGCACAGGACTAGGAGCGCAATTAGCACAGGAACACGAAGGTAGTTTATTACCAATAGCCTACGCGTCGAGACCACTGAGCAAACACGAAGTAAACAAATCCACAGTCGAATTAGAATGCCTAGCAGTCGTGTTCGGATTGACAAAATTCCAACAATACCTCGAACACAGGGAGTTTACACTTCAAACAGATTGTTCAGCATTAACTTGGCTTCTAAATCATCCACGACAAGTAGGTAAAATTGTGCGATGGATAACATTCATTAACTCTTTCCAATTTCACTCAGAGCACATAAAAGGCAGTGATAATCCAGTCGCCGACTGTCTATCTAGGCTATACGAGGACGCCGACACACAACCAACAGTAGTAACACTAAAAGAAGACACTAACACACATTCAGTAAACATTTTGATGAGAATCCCAGAGGCTTTCAAAAACATCGACGAACATCAAAGAGACGACCCCGCGTTGATCAAAATTACATAGAAACCAGGCATATACAGTAAAGGACGGAGTGTTAATGCATTTAGCACCCGGCCAAAAGACACCACGAATAGTACTCCCCACGAAACTAATTGACATGATTTTTACATACTACCATTTAGCACCTACATCAGCACACCTAGGAATCAAGAAAACTATACATAAAATAAATCAATTTTTTTGGTCACCAAATTTAAACAAAATAATAGCCGACAAAGTCAGAACATGTCTCTCTTGCCAAAGATCCAAACAAGCTCCGAACACCAGGGTAGGCGAATTATCATCCGATCTAGCAACCAAACCATTCCAAAAAGTGTACATTGACTACGTAGGCAAACTTCCTAGGACAAAGTCAGGCAACTCATACCTACTATCTGTGGTAGACGCATTTTCAAAGTTTGTAATTCTTTTACCAGCTAGAAACGCGACAGCTGCCACCACAACTACACTTCTCACAAAACACATATTCTCACACTACGGTTTCCCGCAATACTTAGTATCAGACAACGCACCATCTTTCAAATCGAAACAAATGAAGGAAATGTGTTTAAACTTCGGAATCAAACACATATTTACGTCACCGTACAACCCAAGCGCAAACAACGTAGAGAGAGTCAATAAAAATCTTAAAGTTGCTATGAGGATATATCACAATTCTGACAACCAAACATGGGATCAAAACATTAATTGGTTTCAAATAGCATTTAACTCCGCTCAACATGAAAGCACCGGTTCGACACCTGCAAGCTTATTTTTGGGGAGAGAAATTAACCATCCACTACAACTAGCCTGGGATTTAAATAAATTAATTGGGGAAGAATCTCAACCAACCACAGACAATCGCTGGCAACATGCACTTGATAATCTACGGAAGGCAAGAGAAAAACGCACACAATACTATAACAGCGGTCGTCAACCCAATCCTTACAAAGTGGGCGATTGGGTAATGTATAAAATGCACCCACAGTCCAAATCAATAGACAACGTCAATTATAAACTCCAATACGCCTGGTCAAAACCGTGCGTGATTGACAGTTTCTCATCACCAGTGTCAGTAAAACTAGTAAATCCCTCAACAGGTAAGATTGTGACAAAAGCCCACATTTCACAATTGAAACGATTTTTTCAGCCAATTTATTAAAAAAAAACGTCGTCAAAGTGCACAATAGAACCTTAGCCTAGTTTAATTAGTTATAAGTAAAATATCTAGCAAGAAATCTCGAGTAACTTGACTGACTACAACAATACTTCACAACAATACTGTACACAATACAACTCCGGCCCCGGCTGATAGGGTGTTGGGAGTTGAGTCTAAGCCGTACTTTCACAGAGGGTGCGGCTACACCTCTCGACGCACCGCTTGGCCGGAAAGCCGGAAGCGACAACACATGGCAAGTTGGCAGCGAAACACGTCATAGTGTTTGTACTTAATGTATGCATTTCAAGACCCCCGTAATCAACAACCTTTTCAATCCCCTTAAAACCTACAATCTGAGCAAACGACTAATTTTTTTTTAAGTAATTTTTTATTTTTAATTTGCTCAAATTGGCTATGACGGGAATCGTTCGCCATAACACATTCTTATGACAGATTGCAACTGTCATATGAATAGTGCAGCCGATAGCTTACTTATGACAACAAACACTCACTAACAGTACTGGACTGAAAAATGACAGCACATGAACGAGACAACTGACTACAGACCAAGCTAGACTTTAAACTATGGTAATTAGGCTAAGTGGGACTAAGTGGAACTAAGTAGAACTAAGTAGAATTAAGTAAAATTAAGTATTTCAGTGTTAATGTAAACAATTGAGTCACAAAGATAAATACGAGATAGCATAAAAAGTATTAAGTAAGCAAAGTCATCCATGTATATTAAAATAAGATATATGGTATTTAGGCGTAATACAATCGTTATCAAAGTAGATAACAGCGCACACTACAATCCATATGTTTGTAAATAACAAGCAGAATTCTGAGCGTAGAAGAAGAGTTTGTGTACTATATTTATAAAGGGTAATTTAAATGTTTATTATGTGTTATACACTTTTGCATGCGTTAAAATAAAATACAAAATATATATAAATATATTTATGTTGCTGAGTGACAGAGAAGAAATGGACTAGTAGGGAACAGACAATAGCAAGCGCCAGGCACGAGATAACACCGTCGTTATCAGTACAAACATCTGTTCCATTCATACCTCTACTTCCGCCCTATATAAATAATCAAACCAAGCACCGATCAATCCTTCACATTGAAGGAACATATTAAAACAATATTTGTGGAAATATGGTGGAATAAATAATTATTATTTAATACCTCTGTGCATAATTGTTGACAATTGGCACTAGAGGAGCTTCGAATGAATGTACACTTACAATAACACTATCATTCCTTACATCAACCAACAGACTTTCGAAACTCCATTCAACCACGAATAGCATCCAAACTGAAAGAGTGTATAATGTGTGTCACACTAGTTAATTAATTAATTATTAGTAAATCAACAGAAATTTAGTAATATATCTCCCAGTCAATCAAATCCATAGCATTTAAGTAGATAAACATTAGATTTTTTCCCTTTTATCCTCAGTAAATTAAATTTCTTTTTATTAGGTAGAACAATTTCTTATTGTTAGTAAATTCATTTAGATCATAAGTATCAATAGTAAAATTAAGTAGAGTAGTCGCGATGAATTTTTACCGAATATCCAGGGAATATATCAGTGATAACAAAGACCAAAATAATTAAACATCAAACGAACAATCTCCAAATTCACATCTGAGTCAACGTATCATCAACCGCATATCAACTTCAAAACTCAACATCATTTATTCAACAGTAAGAGACGACCAGCGATATAATTAGCGCCCCGAACTTAGTAAGGGCTCAAGAGCTAATTACGAAACTACGTCACATCACATCACAACAGTATACCTTCAAGAACTTCAAAACATTGCTCCAGCTTCATTCTTCAATTACACAGCTTCATTCTTCCAACTACTCAACTTCAAGAAACTCATCAAACTTCAGCAACCTTCCATATTTACCAGCAATTACCAAACTTCAGTACATCCATCGAATTTCATCAACCTTCAGTATTTCGACAACATTCCCAAATTCATCATCATCAGCCATATATCCAGTTTCATCAGCAAACAGATCCTTCTCAACCCAACTTAATGAAATCTATCACTGATATACGCCCGCCCACATTTTTTTAGCGCAGGGTTAGATTAAGCAATCCCACCAAACATAGTTATAAGAAATTCATTCAAAACCATAGTTACCTTTAGTTTAGAAAAAAAAAATAGTTAATAGTTTATAAGCAAAACCGACACACATTATAACCTCAAATGAGCCAAACCAAAAGGAGTGCAGAAAACTGTTGGAACATTTCCACACCGACACCGATGTCACAACGACACAATCTCACGGCGAGCACAATAAAAAAAAAAAAAAAAAAAAAATTCTTTGTCCTTCATCTTTCCCAAAACCCAAAATCACCCCAAAACAAGAAAAGAAAAGAAAAAAAAACAACCCCGCCGGGGGGAGGATGTAGCAAGTCGCTACAATAGCGCAAGTCACGTGACGCGGATGCGCGCGCAGTCGGCCCGGGTAGGCACGCGCAGCGAGCCAAGAGACCAGTAGTGTGTGTCGAGTGCCCGGAGCTGTACAACTTAACCGGATAAGTAACTGTAGCCTAAGATGTCTAGCTAATAGAAGTAGGGGTTGGGGAAGGGTGTAGGTTAGGGTAGATAGTAATTCAATTATGTAATTTATTAGGTTCTCGAAAGGTCGTGGTCTGGCAATTATTATCACTAATTTGGAATTCACATTTGCTAAGTCTAGTAACCTTTTTCACGAATTAGAATAAGTCCATATATATATATATATTTCTCTGTACATTATATTATAATTAGATACATTATGAACATAAAAGCTGGCTGTGATAGGCAGCTAAGGTAATATTGTGCACTTTGACGAGTTAGATTAATTCTTGCTATAGAGTTGGGTTACGACAGGAAATGTGCGTGATTTGGCAGTGGTTAGAGGAAGATATATAGGGCCCAGGTATCTTCATTTACACTCATACTACTCCACATCATCACATGTTCAACAATGAATTATGTGAACAATGAGATTGGAGAGAGAAGGAAGCCATAGTGGAAGTTGAAACTGTTAGTTAAAAGAAGGATTCTAGATTTTATCTAAATTAAATTAATTAATGTCAACAAGAAAACCAGTTTATATCAAGTTATATAACAGTAAACCACAAGAGGACTCAACTCCATCATTGTTATTTTCAAAATTAAGTATAAACTTTTCTTTTAAACTCTTTTAAATTCAGTGCTAATTGGACTTACCTTTTGGACAACATCAAAATTAGATTTTTTCATTGTTGGGATTTTGTAAGTTTATCACCTTAATTAGGGCTATTTTAGGGATGGACGGGATTGAATTTTTAGTTCGGGACGGGACGGGACGGGATTTTTATTTCCTTCCCGATTTTCGGGACGGGACAAGACGGGATTTTTTTCTGTGCATAAAAAGAAAGTACTGTATTGCAGTTACCAAAAAAGACGTACGAAATCAATTTTTACCATTTGTGGCACTGATCTATAAAAACAAAAAAATGGGTAACAATTTACAGGTACCTATAGAAACTTGTGACTCGCGGGTCACGGGGTGATCGTCTGTATGACTCACGGTCACGGCGCGATCGTCGTCATGACTCGCGGTCACGGCGCGATCGTCGTCATGACTCGCGGTCACGGCGCGATCGTCGGTATGACTCGCGGTCACGGCGCGATCGTTGGTATGACTCCGCGGTCACGGGGATATCGTCGGTATGACTCCACGGTCACGGCGCGATCGTCGGTATGACTCGTGGTCACGGCGCGATCGTCGTCATGACTCGCGGTCACGGGGTTATCGTCGGTATGACTCCACGGTCACGGCGCGATCGTCGTCATGACTCGCGGTCACGGGGTTGTCGTCGGTATGACTCCACGGTCACGGCGCGATCGTCGTCATGACTCGCGGTCTCAGCGCAATCGTCGGTATGACTCGCGGTCACGGCGCGATCGTTGGTATGACTTGCGGTCACGGCGCGATCGTCGGTATGACTCCGCGGTCACGGGGTTATCGTCGGTAGGACTCCGCTGTCATGTCGTGATCGTCGGTATGACTCACCATCACGGCATGATCGTCAGTATGACTCCGCGGTCATGTCGTGATCGTCAGTATGACTCTGCGGTAACGGCGCGATCGTCGGTAGGACTCCGCGGTCACGGCGCGATTGTCGGTATGACTCGCGGTCACGGCGTGATCGTCGGTAGGACTCGTGGTCGCAGCGCGATCGTCGGTAGGACTCCGCGGTCAAGGCGCGATTGTCGGTATGACTCGCGGTCACGGCGTGATCGTCGGTATGACTCGTGGTCACAGCACGATCGTCGGTAGGACTTCGTGGTCACGGCGCGATCGTCGTTATGACTCCGCGGTCACGGCGTGACTGTCGGTATGACTCCGCGGTCACAGCCCGATCGTCGTTATGACTCGCGGTCACGGTGCGATCGTCGGTGCAATAATCGCGGCCACGGCGCGATCGTCGTTATGACTCCGCGGTCACGGCGTAATCGTCGAAATGACTTCGTCTCCTGCGTTCGCGGACCTATCGCTCGCAATAACAGCGATATCGGCACTCGCGAAGCGGAAAAATCGCCGACGATCGGACCAAATCCCGTCCCGAAAAATTCCCTAGTCAAATGTAATCCCGTCCCGATAATCGGGAATATTTTTTTCCTGAAAAATTCCCGAAATTTCGGGACCCGTCCATCCCTAGCCTATTTGGATAGCCTACTATTAAATTTATTAATTCTTAGCATTCGAGCCAGCACGACACCCTACCCTGAGATATATTACATCTAAATTATTTGAGCCTTTATTATTCAAACTTATCTTTTATTTCATTTGAATTTCAACCCCACACACCATTGTCAGTCCTTTCATTGTAACGTTAAGCCTTTTAAATCTCATTGCATATTTGTTCATTTGTTTAAATAAAACACCTTTTGTAATTCATATATTCTTGTTAACTTATTAACTTTAAACATTTATAGAATAGGCCTAGCCTAAATGAATATTGTGAGGTGAGTTTACAGTGGTGATCGATTTACATGAAGTCGTCAGTGAAGAGGTTGAAGACGCCATGGACTGGAAATATTCACAAATAAACGACAAATTAGACAAGCTCGTAGAGAAGAACACACCTATTGAAGACTTGGATAGGACCACTACAGGACACAAGTTCCAGAAGAGAGTCATCAACCTTACAGATATTCAATTCAGTGAAGGAGAAACGAAAATACTGAACTACGGAATGAAGTACAATTTCCCAATGAAGATGATGGACGAAAACAAACTACTAGCTACTGACGTTGAAGCAAATGTAAAATCACTCAGAGAAGTAGACCATTATGCCGTTCGGAAGGAAGTGACAGCCAACGCTTTCACCAGCCAAGGACCCATAAATCCCAGCAGAAAGGAAGAACTGAAGACATGCAACAAAATAAAGAAGAAACTGGAAGAGAATAGTTCAATCGTTGTAAAAGCGGACAAAAGCAACACCATCATAGTGCTTGAAAAAGAAGAATATATAAAGAAGACTGAAGATTTCATCAAAGAAAATAACTTCAAAGAGCTGAAAAAGGATCCAACCCAGAGGTACCAATAAGAGCTGTCCGACGTTGTGAAGAGATGCATCAGAGTGAGTGAAGAGATGCATCAGAGTGATTACCGAAGAATGTCGACAGAAGATGAACATCCTAAATTCCAAACCGCCCTTGATGAAAGGGATCCCGAAAATACACATGAAGAATGTTCCCATCAGACCCTTAGTTAACTTTAAATCATCGATCTCTATTATTACTACAGCTGGATCGCGCGCTGTGTGCTGGGTTTTCGGTCCGACCGCTCGCCGCTTCCCCCACCACGTAGTGTTGTTACTGTCATATACCATAATCTCCGCAATTTCATGCAGATTACAACTGTGTAAACAAATTGACAATCGAGCCACTATGAACAGAGATATAGCGTATTTTGTGAGCACAAACGCGGAATCGCCAAAAGACGTAATGAGTAAGAGAGAGACAGTAACAACACTACTTGGTGGGGGAAGCGGCGGACCAATACGTGTGTATCTCTGAGCAGTACAGCTCGCGATCCAGTTGTAATAATAGAGATTGATGCTTTAAATGTGCTCCTACCTACAATGTTTCAAAATTGTTAGCAAGTAAGCTGAGCAATGATTTAGAATTAGAATATATATACAATGTAAAGAATAGTTATGAATTTGTTGAACGTGTAAAGAACATAGATATAGATTCAAATAGTAGGCTAGTCTCATTTGATATCTCAAATCTGTACACCAACATACCTGTATCTGAAACTGTAGATCTTGTTAAATGTAGGCTTTTACAGAATAGTTTAGAAAATGAATATGTCAATCGGATTGTAAAATTGCTTGTGACTGTTTTTGAAACAAAATTATTTTACTAATATAGGTTTAAATTACCTGTTTTCTGTCAAAACGATCAGTTTAGTAGTATGATGACTACAGCTGTTTCGTGCTTAAAAAATAGCACATCTTCAGGTCCAGAATGTCTTGCTAATCCCTCATGTAGAGTTCGTCAAAAACATAAACAAATAAATAAACAGGACACACATACGGATATGACACACACGAAAATACATTTAATAAACTGGTCGACCAGACGCTGATTCACGAGACACGGCGCCGGTGGAAGGTAAGTCGCGACAGTCGCTTAAAAACAATTCTTACAAGACTTACCTTCCACCGGCGCCGTGTCTCGTGAATCAGCGTCTGGTCGACCAGTTTATTAAATGTATTTTCGTGTGTGTCATATCCGTATGTGTGTCCTGTTTATTTATTTGTTTATGTTTTTGACGAACTCTACATGAGGGATTAGCAAGACATTCTGGACCTGAAGATGTGCTATTTTTTAAGCACGAAACAGCTGTAGTCATCATACTACTAAACTGATCGTTTTGACAGAAAACAGGTAATTTAAACCTATATTAGTTTATTCAGACGATCTAGAGGCCATTCCATCATGAAAATTATTTTATATTTAACAATAGATTTTACGAACAAACAGATGGTTTAGCTATGAGAAGTCCACTTTCGGCAATTTTGTCAGAAATATTTTTCAGAATCAGGAAAAAAAATGTTAACGAATTTAAGAAAGAATCATGATGTAAAACTGTATGTTAAATATGCAGACGACATTCTGGTTATCTTCAGACAAACCCAGGAGCGAGAGTACGAAACGATGATGCAGACACTTAACAGCCACCATCCGAACCTCACCTTTACCAACGAGTTTGAAGAAAACGAAAAGATCAACTTCCTGGACCTCACATTAGAGAGAAAAGACAGCAAGATCGAGTTTGACATCTACAGAAAACCTAAGCAAACGGACGCTACAATAAACAGCAAGTCTATCTGTCCGACAATCCACAAGACCGCAGCCTTTAGATCTATGCTGTACCGAGCCTATAAGATCCCACTTAGCTAAGCCAATAGGAAGAAAGAACTGGACACCATTAAGAAGATCGCTCAAGTTAATGGATTTCGAACCAAGACAATAGAGGACATCGCGATGAAAGACGAGAAGAAAAATCAATAGGCAGAATACACTACACAGCAGAACAACATTAGAAGAGATAAAAGAGGAAAACACCACATATGTCACGTTTAGTTACACGGGGACTACAACACAAAGGTCTGCTAACAGATTCAAGAAATACGGATTTTCAATAGCCTACAGGACTCAGAACACCATGAGTAAAATACTGCATCCAAAAATAGAAGATTGTAACAGATTCGATGCTTCGGGCATCTATAAAATTAATTGTAACGATTGTGATAGCTTCTACATTGGACAGACTGTGAACTTCGTCAACCACTTCAAAAACCACATATCTGCATGGAGAAACAACAAACCGGAAAGATCAAATGTCGCACATCACCTGTTAATGGACACTCAATAGGAAAAATGGAGGATAGGATAATCTATGTATTTTGAAGAATTGTAAGAAAGGATATGTAATGAATGCTTGGGGAGAATTGTATATTTATAAGGAAAAATGTAAAAATAGAAATAAGTTGATTAATCAACAAGTAAATTTTGATTCCAGTTGTACTTATAAAAATGTATTGGCCGGTGCTTCCGGTAGCCAATAGGGTATAAGTAGGGACGCCATTCAAGATTCTTGTCATTTGCCTATTAGGTCTGATGATGATTGGAGTGTCCAATCAAAATCCATCACCACTTACCATCTTTTTTGTATATTTACCGTTTTGTGAGTAACAGTATAAGCGTAAATATATGTTTAAGTGTTATAAGACGTATCTTTAATTTACTTTCCATTAATTTTATGGACACTCAGCGCATCTGGAACAGCTTATTGTGCACCCTCATTCTCTGTCAAATCCCAGGTCCTTTGTGAACCATGAGATCCTTTTGACTATGGTGACCTGTTCTTCCCTTTGATCTCCAGTCGATAGGCCGAGGGATCTCATGCGCAGCCCTTTTAGGGCTGGCCACATAAATATCACGTGGAATGCTGTCTCCTCCTCCTCTCCACATTTCCTACATAAGAGGCTTTCAACTTGAATTCCCATCTTGTGTAGATACCCAATGGCCGCTAATGAAGCGAACCACCTTCCGCAGGGTCTTCCTATTCAGCCCAAGGGCATCTGCTGCTATCGCACCAGTAGGTGTCTGCAGCATTCTCTTTGACTGTACATTGCTTTCTGTTCTTTCCCAGCTCCTTCGATGCTCTATGCCCACCCACTGGTGGACAGATCTCCGTCCTGTGTTGTAACCAATACCACACGTCGGCTCTGGACCCATAAGCGGGCTTTCAGCTCCTTTGTTTGCCCACTTGTCAGCTCCCTCATTGCCAGCAATACCTTTGTGCCCTGGAACCCAACTAAGGATAATCTTGTTGTTCTTTCCCATGGCCTGATGACAGTCCCATACAGCCTTGGAGGTAAAGTCAAAACTGTCAAGTGCCATTAGTGCTGCTTTGCTGTCTGAGTTCATGTATACAGTGTGGCCTGTAAGACCACGCTTCAAACACACTCTTGCACACTTGGACAGGGCAACAATTTCTGCCTGGAATACAGTGACCATTTTCCCCAGGCTTACGCAGAACTGCGCCATGGGTCTGACTCCATATATTCCAGCCCCCGTGCCCGTTAGCTTTTTCGAGCCATCCGTATACCAAGTGATCCCCCTTTTCATGTATTCAGATTCACCCTTGTCCCAGGCAGCCCTGTCAACAATGTTGACATTGGCTTTTCTAGATCTGTGATCTTCACCATCGTGTCTGGTAACATTTCCAAGGTGTTCATCTGCACCTTGTCCACAATTCTTGTGTGCTCACTGGAGGCATTAAACTTCCAGTTGCCACTGCAAGCCATTCTGTAGGCTGCCATCCTTGCCTCTCCTTTCATAATAATGTCAAGAGGTGGCAGGTTTAGCACTACTTCAAGGGCAGCAGTTGGAGTGCCTCTCATGGCTCCTGTGTTGCTGAGGCATGCCACTCGCTGGATCTTTTGTAGTCTCTTTACAGCGGTAGTTTGCATTACCTTGGTCCACCAGACCACCGAGCCCATACACCATCAACGGTCTTGCAACCCTAGTGTATTTGTCATTTGTGGGCTTAAGACCCCAGGTCTTCTCAACAGCCCGTCTCATCATCATAAGTTTGGTCTGAGAGCGTTACGTTATAAGTGCCAAATGGCTGTTCCATGTGAGCTTGTCGTCCAGCCTTATTCCTATCCTAGGTACTTGAACTCCCTCTTAACCTGGATCTGATTACCAAAGAGAGTTGGTACTCTAGTGATATCAACATTTTTCTTCCTTGTAAATGGCACCATTACGGTCTTAATTGGATTGACCCTTAGACCTTCCTGGTTACACCACCTCTCCACTATGGACAATGCCTTCTGCATGAGTATGGTTCATTCCTCAGCACCAAATCTAAAAACTAATGGATAACAATAGAATCACAGTCTCATTCAAAACTGATAATAAACTTGGATCTTTGTTAACAAAAACCTCCCCAGACACTTACAGCAACCTTAAAAAAACTGGTGTGTACCAAATCAATTGTAGTGATTGTCCAAAATATTACATAGGCCAGACATCCCGCTCTTTTAGTAAAAGGTTTAAAGAACATCTGCCGAAAAGGACTACAGCTGCACAAACTTCGACCATCACAGAACACCTGGTTTCTCTCAACCACAATTACAATAGTATTGACAGTAATATGAAAATCCTACATCTATCAAACGACCGATTCAATAGAAACACAATGGAAGAATTCAAAATCTATAGGGCCGTTAAATTTGACAGCCCTAACATCATCAACTACAAGATTTCATTCCAATCGAATTACATATACGACACTGCAATTAAGATACTGGAGCTAGGGACAGTTGTGAATGAAACTATCAGCTGATCGGGAAATCCAGGCACGACGTCATCACTGACCACGTTGATCCTGACCGGCAGTCTAGACATAACTCCCGCCCAATCACGTCGTGTCCCGTCGGCCTACCGTTTCAGTATTTTTCAGCCCTAAATGTTCATATTTATGTTCGTGTACATGTTTGTGTTTTGTTTATTTATTTACTATCTATTGACGACCTTCGAATGAAGCGAGAAGACATCTTTAACAGCCTGAAGAAGACTCCTATGTGAGTTGAAACCGGTAGCAACTAAACTACAAACAGGATCGCTAAAATGCAGGTATTTATACCAATTTATAGTAAACAATTTAAGATGATAACATTGTGTGTTGCAGCCGGGCCACTACCTGAGCCATCTGTTTGGCCACGAGGGCCCTGGCAGTCTGTTGTCAGAGCTCAGGTCCCGAGGTTGGTGCAATAGTCTCGTAGGTGGTGTCCGCCATGGCTCCAGAGGCTTCTCATTCTTTGGCATCAACGTTGATCTCACAGAAGAGGGTATTGAGCATGTGGACAGCATTGTGAAACTGGTGTTTCAGGTTTGTCTATTATGTCTATATATAAATCTATTTGCTGTCAATTGTTTGCTATCTTCCTCTACATAGTCTACCAATACAGTACAAAGGTGTGTTTTTAACAATTCATAGCAAAATGATAAAATCCTTATAGTTGTTAAATTACAGTACTTACAAGTCTTCAAAACGAACTAGTAATATTGTAATGAATACAATTTAAAATAAGAACATCACTAATATTTAATGACCAGGAGACCGAGCTTTGCTCGGATTCAATAAGCGTTTATTAAAAGGGTTGATTATTAAATCAAAACTTTTGCAAACCTTTTCATTTCCCAGTAGCGTTCGGATAATTTTGTTGTTTATCTTCCCAGTTTCAGCATTAAGTATAGCAAGGATAGCACGGTATTTCAAATTTTCGAATATTGTTCGCCTATAATATATCTCATCTGCCGACATGGCGACTTTATAGGTTTGAGGAATTTTAAACTTCACTGCGCTGACGTTCTTCCAAATGTCGAGCAGCGATTGGTCGACTCTGAAAATGATCAGCCTGTTAGTTGTTCATCATATCATATAGTTGCTCGGCCATAAGATCTGAAATTATTTCACTACTTTTGTTCTTCGATACGTGACTTGGGCCGAGGTTCTGAGATATTTGGTGAGATATATGAGCTGGTTGGATCTGGTTCCGTTGTAGACGAAGTGGTAAAATTTGTTTCTCGATGCAGCTTCTATCCCTTGCAGATTCTGTAATTTTTTTCTTTGGAATTCTTCTGCGTTTCATTTTAAATCTTGAAAATTAAACTTGAAAACATTTAACACTAATATTATGTACCTAACAACCTAAATAATACAACTATTCTTAAAAATGTTTAATCCAAACTAACCAATATAGTTATTTTTGTTTACACGTCAAATCAAATTATGACAATAAAAATAACCCGTAACAGCTGTTTTTGTTAACTGCCGCTACAAAAAGGTGTTGCCGATAACATGGGAACTGTCAAGGGCTGTAGGATGGAAACTGGATTTTTCCCAGCCTTGTGAGCAACTCCAATCAATTTCTTGTGGCCAAATACCTCATACTCAACAAAAAAATCTAAGATCCTCAGGAGAAAATAAAAGTTTGCCTGTACTTGCGCTTGTTTTAGAGTAAGTATAGGCTTTAATGTAGGAGCTATAGAAATATTTTTTTTGTTTTTTTTTTTTATTACCTATATTAAAATATCCAAGGTGATCCAATGAAATAACACAGATTAGTAATTGAAAACCTTTTAAAAGCCCCTTTTTGAATATGGATCACTGAGCATGACTGTGTATTACAGATAGCCACAACCCACAACCAATATTTTGGTCTCTCTCAATACAACAATTAATTAAATATTGGTGTTGTTTTTATTTTAAATACAATACAAAATAATGTTTCACAGCTGTGTGTCTGCCTCTGCAGTTTTGAGTAGTATCTGTAATTGCCACTGAGAGCAATTGTATAGTAATTAAATTTGAGACTTACTTTGTCTTCAGACCCTTGTACAGGACCTGGTGCTTGCTACTCCCACAACAAATTGTGACCGCTGATTCTATTTTCTTAAATCTTCACTCAAATTATGGTTATTTTTTACTCTAAGGGAAAAAGTACATTATTAATCTACTGTTACGTTTTACAGTATGTGTCACTGCTGAAGAAAGAAGGACCTAAGGAATGGATTTTTGAAGAATATAAAGATATAATGGCTATGCACTTTAGATTTAAAGATAAGGAAATGCCCAGAAGCTATGTTACAAACATTTGTGGCAATTTGCATGTGAGTATATTCAATCCAATCTATTACTGGTTGATTTTAATTTCTGGAAATTTTTTATACAGTTTACTCTAAATAAACATATCAAACAACTTACTTTTTAGTGAACAAATAATTTTTTCCACAAAATAAAAAAAGACGGATGAATCTGTTCATTAATGTCAAGAAACTCATCAGAAAACTGTCATTACAAATACAACAGGTTATGAAGCAATTATAAAAAGCAATTTGACAAAATTTTAGTAAAACAATGAATTACAGTATATGGTTGATCTGAAGAAGATTTTTGATCTTGAAAGATCTTAAATTAAAAAAAACTAGTGTATTAAGCATTGGAAGTACATTGTGACTTACAAGTTCACAGGGCTTCTACAGATCGAGGAAAAGTAGTGCAAACATGAGACCAGTCTGTTTACAGAATTGGAGGAAATATCTGCTTTCTGTCCCCAATTTTCAACCATCAAGCGGATTTATCCGTCAAACGTCCTTCAACGCCAAAAAATCAAGAGAATGTGACATCTACAATATGACTTTTTAGAGACATATATTTAATGAAATCTGCATGTAAAAATATTCAGCCAAAACTGAATTCAACCCCTCTTTTGTGGTTGAGATGGGGGAACTCGCTACTCAACTATCAATTTTAGAATAACATAAAACTGTCATTCTCAAACTTAAAAAGTTGCTCTTTGGATTAGCCACATTTTGCCACCTCTAAATGAGACATCAGGAATAGATTTCCTTGGTTCAAAATTCCGATTCAATGCATCGAATCACGATCACACAAAACTTGGTCACAAAAGTGGTCATAAAACGATTTGATTCATGAGGGAGTCAGTATCCATATACGAAAAACGCCTGCAGAAAGTCAATGCAATACCGGCAATACAGGAGCGCGTTGATGTTGCGTTTCCTTTACGAAGGCGTTCTTATTTAATTAATTCTTTGCATGTACATATTGCTTTAATTGTTTTATAATTTTTTGTTTTGACATTGCAAATGAGGAGAGGTTTTGTTTTTTGTCTTGATGTAAGCAGCGTGAGGAATGTTTTACTACTGTAAACATAGCCAAAACAAGATAGGCTACTCCAAAATCATCCTAAAAATAACACAAGTCTGAAAAATTGTTACTTGATACTTAACAAGTAAGATTGTTTTAGACTGATAAATTTGGTATTTTTGTAGGTCTGATTCTATCCTCTCATCAATGCAAACCAATTGAAAGTTTCAGTATAAATCTTACAAATGTTTTGATTTGTTTACACCAAAACATATCTTTATTTGTAAAATCAATATTATAAAATAGGTAACATGCTTCAATATGATTCGGAAAGTAAAAATTATAAAATAGGCAAGTAAAGCAGCTCACTGACATTTCCAGCAATACGGTTTCTTCTAATATATGATTGAAAATAAATATTTTTTCACCTAAATTTCATATGTTATGTATGAATAGGCCTACCACATCAACAAAAATTTGCATTACACAAATGTGGTAAATTTATTATTGTTAATCCACTCTATTGACAAGTATGAATAGAAAAATGCCGTATTGATTTGAATCGAGTTGCATAGAATGGATTCGAAAATCTTTTGAATGGAATCATTGCTTCAAATCGAAGATTTTCTGCTACTTCGTCCCTATTGGTTTTTGTTTTTATATTAGTGTTCATTATTTTTTGATCAATGAAATCAGTTCAACAATATTGAATGGATTATTTTAAAATGTAATTGTCGTCTTTGAGATTACTTTTGTACTATTATTGTTTATCGTTTGTAACTTTTACTAAATTAACATACAAAACTAATCAGTGTTTTCTTGAGATTAGCTTTAGTTAGTTGATGTTTGCAGGACTATCCCATTGATGAGGTTCTAAGTGGAGGCTATTTACTTAGTGTCTGGCGTCCAGATCTGATTGAAAAAGTCCTTGGATACTTAAATCCAGATAATGTCAGGTAATATTAATATCAAACCTTTTCAGTTGTATTAGTCCATGTTGTATTGTTGTCAGTTGTATTTAGTTCAGTTTTAGTGGCCATTATTAATTGGTGGGAAGGACAGTACCTTAAGTCAACCTTGGCAGAAAAGAAAAGGTGTGGTCTATATTGTAGTTTGGTCTATGTTCACCAAAGACACCCAACTAAAATAGGTGGCTTTTTTCTGTATAATTTATTCTTAGTGGACCAATTGTTGTTGATTTTAGTAACATTTATTTTTTGAGTTTTACTAAGTTGATCAAAAGTTTGTGACAATATATTTTTAGACCCAAGATTTTTTAATCAAATAAATGTCCTAACTTTCAGGGTTGCTGTCATTGGAAAGAAATTTGAAAGTGAAACAAAAGAAGAGGAAAAGTGGTATGGGACCAAGTATAAATTGGAAAAGATCCCTGCTGATGTAATAAAGGTATGTTACAAAGATGCATGAACATCAACTAGCATTTACAATATGTTATTTTATAGGGTTTTTAATGTTTTTATTAATTTACAAGACAGAGATTGTGATATTTTGCAAGAAGAACCCTCACAACACATTAAAGGTTGTGCCACACTGCCATCTGCGCCGTAACGTTACAAATATTTTACTAAAAACCCACTTTATTAGCCTCCTTGAAGCTGCAAACCTAGGTACTCATTAAACCTAATGTTATTTAAATAGATTGAATTGAAAATCCTGTGTAGGCTGATATGAGAAAACCCTGAGGGAGTATGTTTTGTCTACTATGGAAAAACCTAGCAAATTTTCAAATAACGTTTTCACATACATGATATACCTTCATCTCCCTTATTTACATATCTTTTTTCTTTATTTTTGCCATTTTTGCCATTTTTAATTTTAATCTTGAAGTTTCAAAACTACTAATTATTAAATGTAAATGAACAATTTTAGCAAATTTCCCTATAGGGAAGTAGCTATTACCATAGGTGGCATGGTAAGACCTAGGACTGGACCGATTTACTTTTTCATTTTGATGTCCCCAGAGGCCAAAAACACTATTCGTTCAAATTTTTATATATATATAATTATATATATATAGATATACTAGCTGTGTGCCCGTTCTACGCTTGGGGATCTTATCGTAATCAATTGAAACCTTCTTATATTAAGAACAGCAGTTGGTTTGCATATTTTCAAATATGCTGGCAAAACTAAACCTTCGCAAATACAGTATCCGACAGTTTCAAGCCAAAACAAATGCTTCGCAGTTATATGTCCCCCGGATCGTGTTGGTCCATATGTTAAATCCAATGATTAAACAAAAAAATGCTATGAGGCATAGCCCTAAGGTAGGCCTATAATTGAAAGTTACTTTCCACAATGGTTAAAAGTTTTTAAGGTACTACCTCAACCTCACAATTTAACACTTTATTTGGGTTGACATTTTCATTATCAGGGTGCTCTTGTCCTTTCCGTGAAACACTGAGAAATAAGGATATTAATGCGTTACCAACAGACATACACACAAAAATACAGAACTTGATTAAAGGGAATTTGCTACGCTTTAAGCATAACAAAGTATCTATAAAATTAGTATTTTAAATCTTTGTTAATGTCATCAAATTTTATCATAAAAATTTATATTTGCTTGGACCGAAGATGACCCGAAATGCTGTAGAAATTACAGCTTACTATATGAAATGAAGTACTATAGACGATTTAGATTGGTAATTTATAATAAAAATAACCAAAATAGGCCACGAACTATTGATACACAAACAACATAAAGCGTTTAAACAATTCATGATGGTTTGCTGAGTAAATGTTTTACTAAAACGCGTTATAGTTTTCTTAGCATAAACTAACATATTGGAATCCAGGCAGAAAAAGCAAAACTTATACAGTTAAGAGTAAGACATCAATTAAATTGAATACACCTGTAATAAATAAGGTGCAACACCAATGATAACTAATTTGTAAACTACAGTGATGTGTCGGTACGTAAAAATGATTCTTGCCAACGGTTCTATGATTAAAAGAACCAGTACCAAAAACCAAAATTTACAGTTACGAACTATATTACATCCGACCAATTATATGCATTAATCAAGGTTATTGATGTCTTGGTTTTGGATTTTCTCGTAAAAAGTTATCGGCAATCAAAGTTATTTCCCATTAATTGCTTTATTTGTGAACAACTTTTAATGTAAACTTATCAGTGTCAGTTTGAAAAAAAACAACCTTATACAAACAACTTTTTATTTTTAATAGATTACGTATTCTCTAAACAATGATAGGTATATCTTAGGGGTGGGCGAGTACTCGACCTTCGAGTAATTACTCAAGTTTTTTCAAATACTCGACCTCGAGTCGAGTAGTAATTACTACTCAAAAAGTCGAGTCGAGTAGTTATAAATATTGCCACTTCACGATTTTCTACACCCATATTTAATAAATTATATTTTGTTGTGTGTTGATGAAATCAGAAATCAGAAATCCTTTATTGTCCTTAAGCAAAACAATCTTGCAATAGACATAGTCACATATTATGGTAAAATAGGGTTACACAGTAACCCAGTCAGACTAGATTAATAAGCTAATATCACAGACAGGTAAAAATTTAAAAGTTTAAAAGTAAAAAGAAGGCTGTAGGCTGGGTGGAGAATATACTAAATAAACTATTAAACATCAAAACTTAACAACTTTTACATAAAAAAACTCAAGGAACAAAAAGGATGTTCAACAAGCCAGTTGTATAGCCTATCTTTAAAAACCAACTCAGGCAACGCTCTTGACTCAGGATGCAATACATTGAATAACTTTAAGCTCATGATTGAATGGTTACTGGCACATTTACTTAGTCTATGGGATGGAATTTCAAGTAGAGAGTTAGATCTAGTGTAATGAGAATGGAAATCTTTTCTAACAGCCAAGTCTCCTAATTTTAATTTAACATCAAGTAAACACACATATATGTACAGGTTAATGACAGTCAATATCCTAGTTTTTATAAACAAAGGTCTACAATGGGTCTTTGGGAGCTGATTTGGTTACTATTCTAAGTGCCTTTTTCTGAAGTAACAAAACATCACTTATATTACTACCGTTACCCCAGAGAATCAGACCATAGCTTAACACTGACTGAAAAAATGCAAAATAGGCTACTCGGATATATTTCTCAGAAACAACAGTTTTTAACCTATTCACTAAATAAATAACTCTTGACAGTTTTGAACATACTAAATCAATGTGAGCTGACCAAGAAAGGCTGCTGTCAATCAACACACCCAGGACTTTTATGGGCCTAACCTCTTTACAAATTACACCTGAGCCCAAATCTTTGTTTTTAGTATGGCAAACTAGGTGTTGTGTCTTGTCTACATTAAGAAGGAGTTTATTGGCACTAAACCAATCCCCAGCTTGTTTCATTGTATGTTCTACAGATAACTTCAATCTATTGAGATCAGGGTGAACAGTTAGGAACGTTGTATCATCTGCAAACATTGTGGTTTGAGAACCCTCAATACTAAGTGGTAAATCATTGACAGAAATCAAAAAGAGTAGGGGACCAAGGACCGAGCCTTGGGGAACCCCAGTTTTAACTTCAATGCACCAACAATGCAACTTCGATGCCTTATTTAATCCCCATTCCTACAAAAACAACTATCTAACCTCATATAGGTTAGACCAGCGTAAACCAAATGTCCAACTAACACCCATCGTCATTCGGCAGAGCTAGCAAGAGGACTACTAACAGAAACAGACTTTCACTTTCCTACAACAGTCAACAATACGTCTCGATAACGATACAGTAAGTTGAAATAAAGCATTGATTGAATATATCGAAGTGCAATAGTCGATAGTCAACAAGGGAGTCTCGTGACTAGTATAACAATGGCAGACGATTCTTGAAGATATTATAAAGTAAAGTACAGTATCAGATTTAGTTTGAACTGCCATAAAAATATTTTAAACCAAAATATAGAAATAACAAAATATTTTAAACCAAAATATAGAAATAACAAAATATTTTATACCAAAATATAGAAATACAACAAATAAAAATAACCTGTTGTAGCATAATATTTTTTCACATTAATCGGTATTGGTGTTTAGTTTTACAAACCGATAAGTTACTACAAGGAACATCGATGGATCTGAATGACGCAATCTCATTGGATCTTGGCAGAAAGAAAAGATCAGTTCCACTTTAAACTCAGTTCAGTGTTGCCAGATGGACGATAAATTGTTGTACTTTTACAACTGTGGTATTGGCGTAAACAAACTATAAGTATAATTTATTTTCTAATCAGTTTACATAAACACGATTAAAATTAGTCAAACTATTATTTATTTTTTACGAAATAAAAGCTATAGCAATTTTGTGCTAATTTTACCGACATTCACCATAATGGTGTAATGATAAATATGGCAACGTCAGCCCTGCAAAACAGCTGTTTGATGGGAAAACAAAGAAGAAGCAGAATGAGCAGACTGACTAGAGAGGAGAGAGTGAGAGAGAGAGAGAGTGAGAGAGAGCAGATATGGTGACAGCTGGCGTAACAACAACAAAACAATGGATTGGAGTGATTGAAGTTATGTCAATGTCAGTTTTGAATGTTTTTACTTTGAAGTGAATTTGTAACTTAAAATAAAATTGATTTTTCCTACAGTTACCTAACAATGTAGGCTACATGTTCTCTCACTGATTTGAGAAAGCAAAGTGGCCAATTCGCTCATCAGTGAGACAATGTTAACATTGTCTCACTCTAATTACTTTGTCTCACTCCAGATTTGCAACGTGAAGGCACGAAATAGTGAGCGCGTAACATGCAGGCAATGTCGTATGCGCGCGAAATACGTTGGCAGCACTGGCTGTAAATCAGCTGGTCAGCTGTTGTACTGTTGTATTTGTCACTTCACATTAAATGTTATATTAAAAGTTCACTTCTGTGTAAAAATAGGTTATGTTTCTTCACAAATTTATTTGTTTTATGGTAACTGTAGGAAAAGTATAATGTGCAACTAGAGTTCAAAGTACAATTGCCTCACTCAAGAAACCATTCCTCACTCGCCTACGGCTCGTGAGTAAGGATTTCTCTCGAGTGAGTCAATTGCTCACTTTTCTCACTAGTTGCACAAATAACTATTGTTAGTGCAAGTTTAATAGAAAGTAAAATAAACATATTCTGTTTGTGATTTTGATTGTGCAATTTTCAATCTGGTGGCAGAAACATGATAACGACAGTTTGAATTGTAACTTAACCTAGAAAATGTGAGTTTATAAAGAAAGGCCAAATATGCTATACCGGGCTACAGTGAAATGTGTTTCATTTTAAATTAAGTGTTTAATGTGGGATTTTATTTCGAGATAATAGGCCTACTATGTTTTTGTTTGATATTTTCAGTCTGTCAGAGACGAGTGACTTGATCATTTTTATAAATGTACTGAGTGAAGAGGATAGCCCTAGTACCCATAACCTTTAAACTTAAGACAGATGAAGTGCTTATCTAAGTGATTATTTTTAAATACCTAATTGCATATTGATGTTTTTAACTTGTGATACAATATGTAGTTTGATATTAGTTTTCTGTTTTATAAATAAATTTATTTTTATAAATTCTGTTTCTTATTTGAATTGAAATTAATTCTTAAAGTTACCTTATTAAGTTAGTTAGTTAGGTTGATTATCATGTTAGTGAGGAGGAATTAAAGGCAAGGAAAAATAAAACACACAAGAACAAGTTATGTGAAGGCCTAAATAATTTAATGCTGCAACCAACAAGTAGTCTAGGCCAAATTTTGTATTAGGCCTAAGGTAGGAGGTACTAATAATTAGTAACCATATAACTTAGAAAATTTTGTATAAGTACTTAAACTACCTATTTAGGCCTAGGCAGGGTTTAGGCTAGGATGAAATTTGTTTCAGCAAAATGCTGCAAACTCTCTGCAAAGACAAAAACTAAGTTAGGCTAACTTAACTGTAGAAAAAATATTATTCAATAACTTAAGCATTTAAAACAAAAAATTCCAGTAGGCTAATATTTTATTTGTTTGAACATTACATCTTTCAATTTTATTTGTAGAAAATTTGCCATAGGCCTAGCCTGCAAAACAATGTAACCTTAGAATTTTTAAGTTGTGAAAAGCAAGATGCTAAAAATACTACCGCAGCTTAAACCCAAATGATTCAAATGATTTATTAGGCCATTCAGTGCATACAGGACAATAGGCTACGTCAACAATACAATAAATAATAAATAACATGCCAATATTTGTCCCCCCCTGGGCCTTGGCCTACTTAACGCGCAACTACTCGACTCGACTCGATACTCGAGTTTTTACTCAAATACTCGACTCGACTCGAATTGAAAAATCACTACTCGCCCACCCCTAGTATATCTATTAACATTAGAAGGAAATGTGACAAAAATCACACAACGTTGGGTTTTTGGACGTTTGTAATTTCATTTCTTGAGTAGGTAGACCGTGTATTCTAGGGAAAAGTACCGTTAACAAGGATTGTCATCGAAAAGGTTGTTATGAATAATTGGAAATCCAATCATTGCGCTTAACTAAAAAATGCTTTATAGATCTATAAGGCATAGCCCTAAGGTAGGCCTAATTACATAATATATACAAACCAGTTCTTTTAATCAACTCCATAGCCTTAACATTTTCACTCTTACCATTAAGTAAAAATAGTTACAGATTTTTAATTGATTTTAGAAACAAAAAACAGTGTACAGCTTAGTTTTATAATATTTTCCTTGGTTTAATTTAATCAGTGGTGTAACAAAAAACAAATAAATTTATCAAGCGCAATAAAGTAAACAAGTGCTCGCCTCGTGGCCGAAAACTCGATTAAAAGTATGTATTGTGCAATCTTCTCTATTTTCACCCCACACTGTAAATAAAAAATGTGATTGGAATTTCTTCCACTTGTTTTGATTTTCTGTTTATATTTTGTTATATAGTATTATATTGTATATAGTTAGGTACACACATACCACAGATTTAAGAACACAAAAATCAACGGCGTACAATTTAGTTATTTATCATATTCTTTAGTTTTAGGCAAAGGTGTAGCAAATAACAATTACTAAATTTACCTAAATAATATCTATAATATTGAAACATGACAGGGTTTATTTATTTGCCGTAACAGCTGTAAACATTACGCGTTTGTGACACAAATTCAGAATTTGGATAATAATGACATGCATAGGGTTGACTTATTTATACTATGTGTAATGCTATAGTCATTGATACGTTCATTTAATTGGTAAGAGGATGACAGACTATTTAAATAGGTATACATGGTAAAATGGTAGATGTTCTAATTTATTTTTTAGATCATTCTTTTAAATTGTAAGTATGTTTTAGTGCAATATAGTTTGTTTTAACTAACAGCTGGTTGAATATAAAAATATTCTAATTAACTATCTGGTTTGTTTATTATTCTGTGATTTTGACATTGATTATAGGAAATGAGAAAGATTCTATAACCACTGATGTATACAAATTGAGGCTCTGCCCCCGAGTCTTCAGAGGAAAGTTTATGCAAATTATTTTTCTGTTCGACTTTTTGAGGAAAGAATAGGAAAATAACAATATTTACATGTTTTAATTCATCTTGGCAGCTTTTTGTTTACAATAAATGTTTAACCGCTTAAACTTTGCTTGGATTAGAAATGGAAATATTAACATAACTTCAGTTTTAGTTGACTACTCACTTCCTGTACGTAGGACGGGCCAACAGCCCATTTATATTATAAAAAAAGTCAATTTGAAGTGCACACTATGTCAAGTTAATCCAACACATGTTAAGCAGTTCAAATTTATAATAAATCCAAATGCATACAAAATATCTATACATTTTAATTTTCATACTGTTTCCATGAAAATATATCAATAACATTATTTTCATAACTTAAACTTTTTTTATAGAAAGCAGAGCCTGAGTTAACAGCATCGGTTATAGAATTTTTTTTTTATTTCTATAATCAAATCATTGACATAGTCTATATATATAAAAGGCAAAGCCCTCACTGACTGACTGACTGACTCACTCACTCATTCATTCATCACTAATTCTCCCACTTCCCATTTACCTAGTAGGCTGAAATTTGGTACACTGATTCTTTAGGCATTAAATAGGAAAACTAAGTGGTTTTTATTCTGATCGGACTCTCGGGCTCCGCCCCAGTGGCTCTGGAGTTTCCCATGTTAATCTAATGAGTACTCACATTTAAATGGAATTAATGAATCATAACAGCTGTTTCAATTAAACAAGTTGGTTCTGTTCTATGACGTTCAATAGCATTAAAGGTACAAGGATAACCAACAGAGTGCAGCACTATTATTTTTTTTTAATATTTGACAACAGCTAATTTGAAACCAAAAGGTGAGTGTGCGTAGCGAACGAACTTCAACCCGGAGGCGAGGTAGCGTAGCGAACTAGCTAACCTGAAGGCAAGTGAGCGCAGCGAACGAGCTCCAACCAAAAAGGTGAGTGAGCGTAGCGAACGAACTTCAACCAGGACGTGATTGAGCCATGCGAACGAGCTCACATATGAAGTTAAACGGGGCAAAGCCCGCGGGTACAGCTAGTTTTAGAATAAATAAACCTACACATAGTTGTGTAAAAAATATTATATTTAACTTCTTTGGATCAGCTGTCTGAAATTGTGAAATATGCAATTTGGCAGTTCAAGTTTGTTTACATTAAAATGTCAAACGAAAACTAAACATTGTGACTATTCTCTTTGCAGCCATGGAGACCAATCAATATTTACTTTTAAAATTTAAAATCCTCACCTCAGAACTTTTATAAGCATCTAGACTGCCAGTGCAACTCCTAGGAACGGCCGATCGGTAGGATCGTGGATCAGATCGAAAAACCCCCCACCACCGCTCAGTGCCGATGGCGTGACGTCAACCATTACTGCAACGATACTGAACCGAACTGAGTCATGAGCCTTTGTGGTGTAGTGGATAGCGTGTCGGGCTGATAATCTGATGGTGCCGGGTTCGAATCCCACTGGGAGCACTAACTTTTTGTCAACAATTTTTTTCATATCAGCAAGTTTGGTTGGTTTGGTTAGGTTATGACAGTTTAATTTTATAATTAAAAGATTGTAAAATTGAATTTGAGACATTTTTAATTTTTATTTTTAGAACAGAGCTATTTTTCGATTAGTAAACCTTCATTCGAGTTTATCATTATCAGCAAGTTTGGTTAGTTTGGTTAGGTTTGATAGTTTAATTATATTTAATTCAAATTTAATCTACAAATTATACGTTTTGACAGCAACAGTGATACAGATAACAATTTTCCGCGAACAGTTAGATAAGCTATGCTGATGCGCCGGTATGATCTGATCCACGATCCTCCGTTCCTTGGACTTGCACTGGCAGTCTAGACGCTAGTAGAACTTTTAAAGCTAAAGGGGCAAAGCCCACAGTCAGTATTGAAGTGTGAGTGTGGTTCTATTATTACCATTCTTGGTATGGTAGGTATAATGTAAGCTTTTGTAAAATGTAAGCCCATTTGGTTAAGTAGTTTTTACGCCTATTAGTAACAGAAATACACCATTAGATTTGTATATAATAGTATAGATAGATGGATATAGATAGTGAGTTTTTCCTCCTTTCTGAAAAATTTTCCTTTAATGTAATTTTTATTAACCCTAGCAGTGGCCAATGTTAGAAGTGGGGAATGGCCAACCCATTTGGGCGATTTTGCAGACCTTTTTTTGAAAATTCGTAAAAATTCAACCGTACAAGTAAACCTAGCCGACCTCATATTCATTTTGTTCGGGAAGAATAGGAGAATCTAGAAATAGTAATATAATAATGATTTAGATAGTTTATTTTTTCGGTAAAGTAAAAAAAAATAAAAAGAAATTGATTTTTTTTAAATTTCAAAAGCGGCCTTGGTATTTTTTTTTCTACGGACTTTTTAATGGTAAATTCATTTATACATTTTGTAGACAATCTAATTCCCTACATAGAAAAATATAACATGTTAGAAAATATTTTTTTTATAAGTCTTTGGGGCGAAATATAATAACAAACGGAGAACCGAAAAAATTGAAAACCGTACAGTGTTAGTTTGTGTTGTAAAAAGTTATATAATATATGTGTATACTAATAATGATATATACATGTTTGTAAAGCTAATGAAGTAAGGAATCAAAAAAGTTATAAAGTTTATGGTAAAAATATTTTTAAATTATAAATTAAATAATGTTTTTGTATTTTAGCGATTTTGTGAGAAAAAAAATCATAGTATTTAGTATAAAACTTTTGTACCAAATGTTTTTACTTCAAACCAACATAAACATCTTGTAGTGTATTCAATTACCTACATAAAATTTTATAACATGTTGGGTAAACATTTTTGTTTTTTTACGTGCTAGGGACATAATAATATAAATAAACGGAAAACCTCAAAATACAACCAAAAGAAATATACAACCTTTTATAAACACAATTTGACACTATTCAGTAAATATTCATGCGTAATAAAATACATGAAGATTACTGTTATATACACATACACATTTCCCAAATAATACGAAATAATAAAGAGTTTAGTAATCAATCGTGGATATAACGAGAGCGAAAACTCACCGGCAACAACACGCAATCGCGTCGCAATGGCTAATACAAGGCACTTTGTGTATGAGATCTTGACAGTAGTGACACACTTTCGTCGTCTTAGTGAGAAACCGAAAATAACCCTGAGCGCAGGGCTGCCACTATCACAAGCTACATTTCTTCCTCTTCAAAATGACATATTATATGACTAGTAATAATAACTTACACTGTATGTAATTTGTATTTTCCATACAGTCACCTGACGACGGTTGGCCATTTTATAAATTTCGAAAACAGCTGTTTTCATAAAATCATAGAAAAAACATAATCAATATTTAGTTCTAAAATATCACTACCGCAATGAAGATAAAATCAATGGCTATCCAGTGGTACCACCCGCAACATCCCAAGACGATAATTACCTGAGCAGGGTAATGCCAAACAAGACGTGTTTTGCCAGTTCCCAAGGGTCGGCTGCTAAAGTCGTGTCGCGCCAAAAATTCATTTGATTTCTAATTGTCGTGACATTGTTATATACCTGCTACAGGGTTTGTTTATGTAATAAAACGAAAGTCCAGAATGTGATCTTTCGAATGGTATATATATTATTCTCATCTGAGTTGATTATAAGTGTTTTTTTTTTACGTTAAAATAATTTTGGCCCATACCGTCACCAGACAACGGCTGGCCATTCTGAGCATCAACGTCAAACCGTCACCAGACGACGGTTGGCCACTGCTAGGGTTAAAACAAGAATTATAAATTAAGTAATCTTAAATATTTTCAATAGGACTGGAGCGATGGAAGTTTGTGTGATTCCTTACATCTACCTTTAGTCAATGAGTTCATCCCGACTGATTTTAATATTCTACCCAGAGACGAGAATGTAAGTATTATTTTATTTTTTCTATCAGGCTTTTTGTAGTATTTATGATAATGTATTAAATTTTCTCAGTGCTTGATTAGTTCAAATCATAAATTAATAAAACGATTAATATAATACATATATTTTAGGGGTCTGCGGGTCTCCGAATTTTTCGGGTCGGGCCAGCGGAAGGTCCCTGTGAGACCGGGTCGGGTCAGAGATTTGTTCCGGCCCAGGTCGGGTCAAAAAAAGAATATTAATTTATTTTCAAAGAAACACTCTTATATTATATCTATTATTGCAGAGGAATTAAAATGTTCAAATGAATGAGAATTAAAATAATAAGTTTGCTCACGCAGGGCCGTCCGTAGGGGGGGGGGGGGGGGGCAACTGAGGCAAGCTGCCCCGGGCGTTGTGGCTGAGGGGGTGCCGTGCTGCGGCTATTATTGTATTAACATAGTATTAAAATATGTGAATGCAACTATTTACTACTGGGGGGGGGGAGGAGGCGCCACGACCACGTTTGCTCTGGGCGCCGCCAACCCTAATGAATGCCCTGTGCTCACGTTTAAGAATAAAGACACAACAGAGCAATTCAGCACTGCCACTGGCCAGAGCCAGTCATCTACTGACAAAAGCCGTGATGCAACAGTGCAAAGAAAACAAAGCCAAAAGAAAGACTATTTATCCAGAGGTACTAGTTTAATTATTTATTGTTTATTCCATACCTAATTAAAAATATGTTTTAGTATTTTACATAATAAATTATAAAGAAAAGAAATATCTGATATAGTGTACAGATCTGTATCTTGTTCTTTTATTTTCCTATTGTCCTTTTTGTCATTGAGTAACAAGACTACTTCTGATTGTCTGGTTCGGCATCAGCAAGTAATTGTCAACAAAGAGGTTAGGCCTAAATGTTTTATAATTTTAGGAAAGTTTCATAACAGTAAAATTACTTTTTTCTTAAGTTAGATGGAGTTTCAAAAAACATATCTCCAGTGTTGTGAAGTAGCGCGCTACCAAGTAGCGACGCTACAGTAGCGCGCTACTTTTTTTGCAGCGTTAGCTGTAGCTACGCTACTTTTAAGATTTTGTAGCTTTAGCTGTAGCTAGCTACATTTTTAAAGTAGTTGTAGCGGATCTTTAGCTACTTTTCTCGCTACATTAACATTGTTTGAGATAGTGATTTTTACCATAACCTCAACCTTACGTGAAACAACCTCTTTCAAACTGAGATTTTCAAAAAAATTAAGCCTACTTTCTTGGCTTCATACAGCTGGTTGCAGCCGTTTCATTCCCTATTACAACGTTGTGTGGACATGGAGGCCATTAAATGAGTGTTATCCACATTTTTGGCTCTCATTTCCTTAATTTACTACTCTATGATTACTGTCAGATAAAATAAAATCGCTAGTTGCAGACGATGTTTAAACGTTACCACGTTACCGGTGACAAGAGAAGCTATAGAATGCTTGCAAGTGATTGACAGGGAAATTAGTAATCAATTTAGTTTCTTTATTATATTGGTAGTGTTTCAATTTGGGTTTTAATGGAAACCAACGCTAAACCTTAAAATAATGAGAAAGCTAGTCTAGCTTCAGCTGTTGATTGTGGTTCATCATCACAAGCCCTTCCTTGGTTAGATTATGAAGATTGTTCAAAGGTTTACTAAATTAACAAAGAGGAAATTGCCTGATGAGATTTAAGATATGCCTAGACTACATGATAATTGTAACGAAAAAATCTCCATATAACATGAAACTTAATTTTTGCCATATAATAAGTTTTTTTGATTGAAAAAATAGCATAGTTTACTCCTGCTAACAGCTCTTGTATAGGACTATTCCTAGGCTATGCTATGGGTTAAGACGAATACCAAGTTCCAAGTTCAATTATTAGGAATATATCTGTTTAGGCCTTTGCAAGAACAAGCCTACTATAGCCAACTTGTTACATAGCCAAGTATGTCTACATGTTATTTTTACTTTACAAATTTCAACATGTTTAAATCAAAAGCCGATTTCAGGATAACTTAAGTTGCTGAATACTGTTTTCTGTACCAACTAGGTTGAAGCACAATTTTCCCTATGCATAATGACAATAAAGGACGATTTCTTGACATTAAAAAGTGTTATTCATAGAACAAGTAACTTATCACTATGGTTAAAAGTTATAGCAATGTCGTTTTTAACATAAAAAGTAAAGAAAGACATTAACTCCAATTTTAGTAGGCTAGGCTCTGTAACACAAAAAAGTATTTTTAAATAATCGTTTTACAGTTTTATTGGTCTTAATTGTTGATATAAGACATCTATAAATGAATAAATGAATGTTAAAGAAATAAAATGCGCTTTTAAAATATAGTTTTGTTGTATGTCCTTTGAACTTAATGAAATTTACATATAAGATGCTTAAAAATAATGCAATATTTAAAAATAAGTACTAAATATGATGGGACACCCAACTATTTGGTTCTGTTGTTGTAATTTTAGGTTTATAATGCCAACAAATTAAATACAATCTAGGAATAATTTGTTTTCCAAGTAATGTTAGATACAATACTGTCATTTTTTGTTTAAATGTTTGTTCAATAAAAATATAGTTGCAATTGATTTTACATTTACCTAATGTGCGTGGAATAAAAAGTAACGTCTTTGGAAAAGTAGCTAAAATTGTAGCTGTAGCTACATTTCATTGTAGCTGTAGTTGTAGCTAGCTACTTTTTCGGATCTGTAGCTGTCGCTGTAGCTAAGCTACTTTTTCGGAAATGTAGCAGTAGTTGTAGCTAGCTACATTTTAAATGTAGCTTCCCCAACACTGGAAGATCAAATAAAATATTTACAAGACACAAACTACCATGAATTAATTTCTGAAAATAATCTGTAACTGTTTTATTATGTTTTTTAATAAAGAAATATATATATTTGTCTCTACTTCCTTGTTTGGTTATACAATTTTGTCAGCAATTTGAGCAACCAGTTGGTGTAAGAGGGGAGGGGGAGGGTCTATGACCTTGAGTGCCCCCTGGCCTGGCTGGTGAGAGTGATTCGTGGTTTTTTGTTTACATCCTACTACCATTCCTTCCGAGAAAAAGACCCTGCAGTTTCAAAAACATTGACTTACAGTTTAAAAACATGTACTTGTGTTGCTAATTAGGGCGTTACTGTCGGGGAAATAAATATGTGCACTCGAGTTTGAGCCTAAATATCTCTGAGATGAATTATCAGATTTTGTTGAAACAAAAATTAAATGTAAGTTTGTTTAAATACATTTTACGTGGTAACAATTTAAAAATTTTCCGTTTACCAGAAAAATTTATATAGTTGAAAGATCCTAAAAAGTACCGGTTTTTAAGGAACTCTGCACTAACACTGAACTTTAAAAATTAATTGTAAACAAACCACTGAGCCAATCTTTCTGAAATTTTTATGGCTTATTGGTAGGTTTATTGTTAACATTTCCATGCATTTTAAAATTTTTACTCACAAAAGTTTTTATGCTGCTGTTAGTTTTTAAAACCTATGCTAACATCGTTAATAAGACGCTAAAAATTTCGTTCAAAATACCATCGTGTTTGTCGTGACACAAGAAATAACACCAATATGATAGATTTATAATGCGAACAAAGGCGTTTTTTAAACAGATTTATATTTGTAAACAAAAATTTCTCCCGCGACTGGCAGCGGGCCGCCTGGTGTGCGTACGATATTTCCCAGCCGGGCGGGGGCGCGGCGAATCTGCGACGTTGCCGATGTGTATCTGGCCAGTGGCCACCACACTGACATTGCATCGGTATTAACTCACGGCAAACAACTGTGTATATCAATATTTAGTTTGAAATTTACATAAATTTACTAACAATATATTCTAATTAACTAGTCATGAAACAAATACATTATAATAAGTTAACTATGGTGGTATGAAAAATTAATTTTGTATTACAAGCAACAAGCCAACTGTTTTGTGTTGATTGAGCTAGTTAAAAAATTATAACAGCTAAACGCCAAGTAAATATTTTCCACCAGTATTTATTTTATGGTTTCTTTAATTTGCCACTTTTAAATATACAACTGAGAGTATAAATCGGAGCGGTCATCACCCTTTCCGGGAAGTGTTGCGTTCAGCTGGAATATCCGATGAGTAATGGAATGTAAACATTAGCTCCCACCTTTCTTGAACTATGGTCGCTATGAGAGATGACTAACCAAGCTAACCAGTTCGTCTTAGATTTTTACACCGGTCGGTAACATCTATTCGAAAATGGCTCCTCGCCGGAATTTTTTCGATGGTGAAATACAGATGATAGTTAGTGCGATTTGTTTCTTTCATGCGGAAAAAGAAAAGTGCTGTGACAAACGTTATCCCGTGTATGATCATGTGGCCAATTGTTTTAACATCGGAACAAGGATAAATGTGGACCAATTTACCGTGGGAGCGATACGAAGGTACTTATATGATTTTTACGTGCAAAAAATGTTTCCAACGATCGAAAAATTAAGGCAGAAGCTAAATATTGATTTTCAAAGTTGTTTGCCGTGAGTGAATAGGCTGCCCATGCAATGTCAGTGTGGTGGCCACTGGCCAGGTACACATCGGCAACGTCGCAGATTCGCCGCGCTCCCGCCCGGCTGGGAAATATCGTACGCACACCAGGCGGCCCGCTGCCAGTCGCGGGAGAAATTTTTGTTTACAAATATAAATCTGTTTAAAAAACACCTTTGTTCGCATTATAAATCTATCATATTGGTGTTATTTCTTGTGTCACGACAAACACGATGGTATTTTGAACGAAATTTTTAGCGTCTTATTAACGATGTTAGCATAGGTTTTAAAAACTAACAGCAGCATAAAAACTTTTGTGAGTAAAAATTTTAAAATGCATGGAAATGTTAACAATAAACCTACCAATAAGCCATAAAAATTTCAGAAAGATTGGCTCAGTGGTTTGTTTACAATTAATTTTTAAACTTCAGTGTTAGTGCAGAGTTCCTTAAAAACCGGTACTTTTTAGGATCTTTCAACTATATAAATTTTTCTGGTAAACGGAAAATTTTTAAATTGTTACCACGTAAAATATATTTAAACAAGCTTACATTTAATTTTTGTTTCAACAAAATCGGATAATTAATCTCAGAGATATTTAGGCTCAAACTCGAGTGCACATATTTATTTCCCCGACAGTAGTGGCTCTGCTTATGTTGCCAAGTTGGCATTTAATTTTCTTTTCTCTTTTACCTTCTATATAGTAGTTAAGAGTTCCTTTTTGTGTACCTAATTAATAGTGATATTGTTTGACTTTAGTTTATGGATTTTTAATTCTTTTCATTTATTAGCTAACAAAATCAGTTGTTTTTAGATTTTAATCTCTTGCAGTAGGTCTATCTATACACTACTGTATGACATGACATGCAATTTTTTCAGTCCTTACTTACTAATTAATTATATCATAAGCAATGTGTGTGTTAATTACTGTTTTTGAGTTTTATAGTAAATCAGTTTACACAACATATTTTCTTCAATGAGTTTTCCACTTGTCATGTTGCTTAGTCTATTACTATTTAGGCCCTATTAAAAATAATTCTTATGTAAAGTTGTAGGCCTACTAATGCCAATAACAGATAAATTATGTATTTATCATGATGTAACTAATAATGCTATTGCAAGTGTGAGGTTTTTATACTTAAGAGAAGTGATGGGTCGGTACTTCATGTCAAATGTCGGTTCTGCCGGTTCTTGGCAACGAACCGGAACCGAGAACCGATGGTGAAATGTTGGTACCGGTACCTTTGGTACCAATAATACCGGAAAATAACTGTTATTGCCGCGATCGTGCAAAACAACGATGACGTTTCCGTGACCGCGGGAGATGATTTTGCCCCAATCGCGATCACGGATGACAACAATGACGTTACCGCGATCCTGGGAGACGACGGTGACGTTTCTATGGCCACAAGAGATGCTCATGATTATGCCGCAATCGTGGACGATGACGAAGATGTTTCTGTGACCGCGGGAATTCATGATATTGTCTACAAGGCCGCAGGAGATGTTCATGATTTTGCCGCAATCACGGGAGACGATGATGACGTTTCCGTGACTGCGGGAGTCAATGATGATGTTTACAGGGCCGCGGATGATGATTTGGCTGCCATCGCAATCGCGGATGACGACGATTATGTTACTACGATCCCGGAAGACGACGATGACATCTACATGACTGCAAGAGATGTTCATGATTACAGTGTTGGGAAGTAGCGCGCTACAAGTAGCGACGCTACAGTAGCTTAGCTGTAGCTACGCTACTTTTAAGATTTTGTAGCTTTAGCTTTAACTAGCTACATCTTTAAAGTAGTAGTAACGGAATTTTAGCTACTTTTCTCACTACATTATCAATTGAGATAGTGATATTTCTCACAACCTTTTTCAAACTGAGATTTTCAAGAAAATTAGGCCTACTTTTTTGGCTTCATACAGCTGGTCACAGTCGTTTCATTACCTATTACAACGTTGCGTGGACATGGAGGCCATTATCTGAGTGTTATCCACATTTTTGGCTCTCATTTCCTTCATTTGCTACTCTATGATTACTGTCAGATAAAATAAAATCGTTAGATGCAGACGACGTTTAAACGTTACCGGTGGCAAGAGAAGCTATTGAATGCTTGCAAGTGATTGACAGGGAAATTATTAATCAATTTGGTTTCTTTTTTGTATCAATTTAGTTTAAGCTTGGGTTTTACTGGAAACCAACGCTAAACCTTAAAATAATGAAAAAGCTGGTCTATCAACCTTTGGCTTCAGCTGTTGATTGTGGTTCAAATCATATCATTTATTGCCGTAAAACATACAAAACATACGTATGGCATCGTCATATTTTACAATAAATTTCTATTTACAAAACTGGACACCTTAAATAAGTGATAAATTCATCATCATCATACACACTTAATTCTATCAAAAGAGATTTCAAATGCACTTTGAATTTTTTATCATCTAAGCATTTTACATTATGTGGCAGCAAATTAAAGATTTTCTTACCTAATTCAAAAGTAGATTTAATGGTAGTCTGATAATTACATTGGTGAATTCTGATAAAATGGCTCTGTCTGGTAAAGTATGAATGTACTGAATTGTTGGCAGGAATATTATTAAGATTTTCTTTAATGTACAACAAAGAATCCAGTAAGTATAATGAAGGTACAGTTAGCACACCAAGTTTTCTAAACAAAGGTTTACAGTGAGTTTTTCTTATTACTTTACAAATGATTCTTAAAGCTTTCTTCTGCAAAATCAGTAATTTTTTAACGCTGCTGTCACATCTCCACACTACAATTCCATACGATAGGTGACTCTGAATGTGAGCAAAGCATATTGACATCAGAACATCAAAATCAACCTGAGACGTCTAATCATAAAAATACCTTTACACACTTTTTTGCACACACTGACAACATGATTATTCCATTTAATGTTAGGTTGCAGAACTATACCTAGAAATTTAACCTCTTCAGGTGTGTAGTGAGAACAAGAACTTAGGTTAAATTTGAGGATTTGAGTTTTCTTCTTGTTGAGACACAGAAAATTTGCAGCCGTCCAGTCCTCAACAGTCATGTTGATATTATTGAGAATCTGATTCGCTAAATTATCATTTGAGCAACTTATCTGAACTGCAAGGTCATCAGCGTACATGTATGGCGATACACAAACATTACTTAAAGCTACTGGTAAATCATTAACATATATTGTAAACATAGTTGGACCAAAAATTGAACCTTGAGGAACACCTGTGTCAACCTTTAAATACTGAGAGGAACTAGCCCATATTCATCATCACAAGCCCTTCCTTGGTTAGATTACAAAGATTTTTCAAAGGTTTACTAAATGAACGAAGAGGAAATTCCCTGATAAGATTTAATATATGCCTAGAATACATAATAATTGTAACAAAAAAATCTCCATAGCATGAAATGTGCATTGAAAAAGTAGCATACAGTAGTTTGCTCCTGCTAACAGCTCTTGACAAGGACTATTCCTAGGCTATGCTATTGGATTAATACGAATACCAAGTTCAATTAATAGGAATATATCTGTTTAGTCCTTGTAAGAACAAGCCTACTATAGCCAACTTGTTACAAAGCCAAGTACGCCTAAATGTTATTTTTACTTAACAATTTTCAACATGTTTAAATTAAAAGCCGATTTCAGGATAAGTTGCCGAATACTGTTTTCTGCACCAACGTTTGTTGAAGCACAATTTGACCTATGCTTAATGACAAAGGACGATTTCTTGACATTGAAAAGTGTTATTCATAGAACAAGTAACATATTACTATGGTTAAAGTTAAAAGTTATAGCAATGTCGTTTTTAACATTACAAATAAAGAAAGGCAATTAACTCCAATTTCAGTAGGCTAGGCTCTGTAACACAAAAAAATATTTTTAAATAATCGTTTTACAGTTTTATTGTTTTTAATAGTTGATAAAAGACATCTATAAATGAATGTATATTAAAGAAATAAAATGGGTTTTAAAATATAGTTTGGTTGTATGTCCTCTGAAAATTTACATGTAAGATGCTTAAAAATAATGCAATATTTAAAAATAAGTACTAAATATGATGGAACACCCAACTAACTTATTTTGGTTCTGTTGTTGTAATGTTAGGTTTATATAGTTGCAATTAATTTTACATTTACCTAATGTGCGTGGAATAAAAGTAACGTCGTTGGAAAAGTAGCTAAAATTGTAGCTATAGCTACATTTCATTGTAGCTGTAGTTGTAGCTAGCTACTTTCTCGGAACTGTAGCTGTAGCTAAGCTACTTTTTTGGAAATGTAGCAGTAGTTGTAGCTAGCTACATTTTAAAAGTAGCTTCCCCAACACTGCATGATTATGCCGCGATTGTGGACGACGACGAAGACGTTTCCGTGACTGCGGGATTCAATGATGATGTTTGCATGGCCGCAGAAGATGATTTTGCCGCGATCGCAATATTGGATGATGACAATGACTTTACCGCAATCCCGGGAGACTTAAATAACAACAACAATAAATAATTGTAGCAATAAGTAACAAATAAGAGTGACTAAGAATAACACATATAAATAATATAGGAAGCAAACCATGAGACACACGATAACTGATAACTGATGAAGGTGAGAGAAATAAATAACAGTAACCATTATGTGAGACTAAAGATTTTTTATAAGAGGCTAGGCTCGAGTTAAAAATATCAATGTTGTTCGATATTGAATTATTTAGTCTCATCATCGTGTTGATGGGTGATTGAGCCCCTAGATATCTGAGGAATTTGATATTTATTTGCTCAATCATCTCGACAAGATAGGTTTGATGAGGATACCACACAGTTGCTCCAAACTCATGTTTAGGCCGTACTAGGGTGCAATAATAAAGTTTGAGGCTTTAAATGTTTGTTATAAAACTTCCTGATCTAAATATGATGCCAAGAATTTGATACACTGATCTACAAGACTCGATTACATGATTAGAAAAAGACAACTTGCTATCAATTGTAACACCAAAATCTGTGACACTACTGCGACTACCCAGTAAATCACCATACATGGATTATTGGAAGTTAACAGCATTATCTGGTGTATCTGACAACAAAAAATTTATCGGAATGGAATTTTAAACCCACATCACTCCAAGCCACTGGTTTATCCAGGTCTTTTAGCAATTGAAGACAACCACTAACGTCGTTTATTTCTCCAAAGATCTTTTTTAGGTCATCAGCATAAAGAAGGACTTTACTATTCAACACACTGTTAACAATGTCATTAATGAAGATTGTGAAAAATACAGGACTAAGGTTCGATCCCGGGGGAACCCCTGAAGATACAACAAATCCAGAAGATGAACTTGCCTGAAAATAAACAAACTGTTTTCTGTTATGTAAGTAGGTCGAAAAAATGCAAACCATTACAGGAGATGCCAAGATAATTCAGTTTTGACAATAGTGATAGATGGTTGTCTTTGTCAAACGCTTTTTCAAAATCAGTATAAATGACATCAACCTGACCTCCTTTGTACAAAAAAGAAATACAAAAATCAGAAAAATTCATCAGATTAGTATTGATAGACATCCGAGGATAAAAAAAACATGTTGGAAATGCGTAATCCAAAACTTCACATGATTGAAAACCCTGTCATACAACACGGCTTCGAACAGCTTCGCTGGTGTGGACAAAATAGCAACCGGCCTGTAGTTTTTTGTATCACTCTTTTTCCCCTTCTTGTGAATAGGGACAACTTTTGTATTCTTCCAAAGATTAGGAAAATACGACTCACCTATAGTAGACAAATTGAAAATCTAGGAAGAGGCTTAACTAACAGTTCAGCACAACCTTTGAATATGAAATAAGGGACACCATCAGGGCCAACAGAGCGTTTGGCTTTAAGATTTTTAATGCCAACAATAACTCCTCCTCATTGACATCACCAAATGCGAGACAACCAGAGTGTGCATGGACAGGTGAGCAGACCGTCTGGCGATACAACTCCTCATTATCAAGATGTGTGGGAACTTTAACAGATTGGAAGTGAGTAGCAAATGCCTCCGTTATCGCAACGCTCCCCTCCACCTCCTCCCCGTCCAGAGTCATCGCAGCCACACGACTATCACTCGATCTTAGCCCCATAATAATACTCCAAAATGAATTAGGATTTACCTTAATAGTATTTTCAATGTCGTTCAAATATTTTAAGTAAAATGTCTTAATACTACGTTTGGACTGACAACGCAATTCCTTATATTCCTCTGCAAAACACTTATCTATATATTTCTTTCATTTCCTTCTCGCCTTTTCTCTGTCTTTAATTAATTTAATCCTAACAGGAGAATACCAAATAGGATATTTTTGTTTATGATTCTTAGGCAATGGGACATTTGAATCTAGGGCTTAATATAACCTACTATAAAAATTATCAACTGCTAAATCTACATTTGAACAACTATGTACAGAATCCCACTCAATATACTTTACACCAGTGTACAGCTTAAATAATCCACATTCTTAAAATTGTAAAATTTTCCCCCTTGATTATTACAACTAATTAGTTGTTTTTTTTATCAATAATTCAAAGTCAATACCTAATGGAGGGTGATACTTGTCTTTTTTTACTAGGTACGGGATGTTCTTCCTTAACACCCATATTGATAATAATCAATATTACTTAACACTAAATCACGAGTCCTATTATCACAGTTTAGAATATATTTTTTTTTTTACTACATTATGTAAATTACAAAAAAGCATAAGTTGCTTGACCTTGACGATGATATTCCTAGTGATATTGTCCTTTTTGTTGGGAGCTAAACGGTGCGCTGTGTCTATCATCCAAGGCTGAAGAGAACACCTGCAACTCTTCTCACCAGATCCAGAACATCTTCATATTTACTCTCCGGTACTCCCTGTATTTCCAAACAGTTCGCCCTAGAATATTGATCTGCTGCATTTATTTTCTTTTTAAAAAAGCGAACTTCAGCCTTAAGTTTATTGTTTTCACTTTACAGAAGATTGATGTTTTTGTGATGTTCACTAAATTTATTATCATTTTCTCAGAGTTTTGTTTTAATATCCTTAATCTCATCAAAACGAAATTCAGTGCTGCGACTCAAGTCATCCTTAAACTCTTGTAGGCCCTTCTTAATTTGAATAACATCACCCTTGATTGTGTTGCTGTCCGATTTAACCTCACCAAGTTGTGAAATAATTAGATAGAGTTTCTTATCCAATGCTTGATAATCACTTACACTTTGCGCACGGGCACTTACAGTGTTTGAGTTGTCCGGTGGTGGCGGCGACATGACGCTTGACTACCAGATGGCGGCACCGTATAGACGAATGGTCACGTAGAAAAACCCTAACCCCACTTCTGAAATTAGGCACTTTAGATACGCGAGAATAAGTTCACAAAACTATTAAATACACTCAATTATCGTGAGTATAGTAGAACAGTGTTTTTTAGTAAACGTATCCAGAAATTTACGACAAATCACTCACGTTAAACACTAAAGAGGTAAGAGCCGATGTAACGTGTGTTTAGCACTCTAGCATGTTCTCTCCAGAAAAATAGAAATAAAAAATAATTCCCACTGATAGCCATAGATGATAACCAATAGGCAAGAACCTACAAGCTACACACTATCGGGCATCAGCAAAAGAGAAGATGGAATAGAAAATATAAGTGGATCATGAGGAAAGAGATAGTAACAATTAAGGATATAATAAAGTGTGCAGTTAAAGTTTAACGAGAAACCAATCATTTATGATTTCGGTTTTCTATGAAATGGTCCAATCATGTTGATAACCTGGCTGCCATAACACACTTTTGCACTTAACTCCCTTTTCCTGGATCTTGTATTTATTAGACCTATATCCATCCTCTCATTATCAAATCCCTGACACAGCATGTGGCCTGTAGGTTATCTTTTCTCTTTCTTGTAATTCCACCCTCTGGGAGAGTATTTTGACATTTATCACCCTACTTCTTTACCCACTTATTTACTCATTCCTAAGTGTTGTTCTTATGTTGCAGCCTACCCAGTACCCCACAGTCATCAGAGATACACCTCTCATCAGAGTATGGTACAAGCAAGATGATGAGTTCCTGCTCCCCAAGGCTAATCTCAGTTTTGAGTTTGTCAGGTAAAGACAAACATTATTTTCTTGCTCAAACTAGGTATCCTATAGTTATTTGTGCAACTAGTGAGCAAAGTGAGCAATTGCACTTTGCACTCGAGTTGCACATTATATTTTTCCTATACAGTTATCATAAAACAAATAAATTGGTAAAGAAACGTAACATATTTTTACACAGAAGTGAACTTTTAATATGATATTTAATGTGAAGTGACAAATACAACAGTACAACAGCTGACCAGCTGATTTTGCAACAATAAACCTCATTGGTATTTGATTTCCATGATTGGTACTATTTGTTTGACAGTCCGCTGGCCTACATGGACCCTCACTGTTGCAACATGACCTACATGTTTGTGTTGCTGTTCAAAGACGCCCTCAACGAGTATGTGTATGCGGCTGAGCTAGCTGGCATGAGGTGGGAACTCACCAACACCAAGTACGGCATGGTGGTAAGCTAACTCTAATCAAGTGAGTAGAATATAGCATTTCGGTTTGTTCACTTCTTCTATTTAGAAGGTTGTTAGAAAGATGTCTTCTAAGCTTAAAAATAAAATTAATAATAATTGTCAAATACAGTAATAAAGTTTTGTATAAGAATATTTTTTAATACTAAAAATAAATCTCTGATGCTATTAAAACTACCGAAGTAATATTTTGGTCAGAATCAGAATAGTTTCATCTCAATCGCTAAGTAATATATATATTATTTCCTTATTGATTTGAATGTTAATTTGTTAATTTTTTTTGTATTTACCTATTTACTTAAAAATAAACAAAATTATAGTTTTTTTGGGCTGCAAAGAAGTTTTGTGTTAGGTTTGATCTTATTCGTGGAGTCCGTTTCTATATACTTCTCTCAGAACAGTTTATCTATCAACACTTTTCATTTATATTTCTAACAATAGTATGTATAATTTCAGTTGGGCATTGGAGGATACAACAACAAGCAACATGTGCTACTCAACAAAATAATTGAAAAATTGACTAACTTCAAGATTGACCCTAAACGATTTGAAATCCTCAAAGAAAACGTAAGTTCCTTTAATCATTGATTGTTATTTTTGGTGGTTTATCACTACACAATTACTTGTTAGTTATTTGACATATTTGTCAAACAAATTGTATCCAGTTTATTATTTTTTTCTTCATTGCTGTTGTAGTACATTAGAGGCTTGAAGAATTTTGAAGCTGAACAGCCGTACCAACATGCTGTCTACTTCTTAGCTGTGATCCTGGCAGAACAGGCTTGGACTAAAGAAGAGTTGCTTATTGCAGCGGCAGGTATGTTAAATCACCCAGCAACCACAAACCACCTGTAGTGGACTGACTAGACCAAAAAAGACTATTAATAGACTTGAATATAACAGATATGTATTCAACAAAATTGGTCAATAATATTTACCAAATCATAATAAATAATAAAACATATGTTATGTCAATTAATCATAAAACAAAAAGGCAGGCATAAGTTATAACACTACCTGCTTATTCTAAAGAGTAGAGCTATGACCACTGTGTCAAATAAATCAAATTAGCTGAACCAAAGGGAGTGTTGCACAACGTCCAAATATCACGATATCCAATGATGTAAGTCAGTGTCATGACGTCCAAGATATAATTTTTGAGCTGTCTCACGACATCAAATACGAACTATTCGAATGTTGTACGACGTCCAAATCTCATCATGTCCAAAATTACAGTAACTGCAAGAAACATAGTCTTTCTACAAGCTTTGGTCATCGTGTGACAGCACACTTTATACTATTAAAAACTTAGCAGTAGCACCACATCCAAAACATCTACCAGTTGCAAAAATTCCAATAGCTCAGCACTGTCGCACGACGTCCAGAGCTCCTGCATGCGAAGCTACTGAAGCTAGATTAGGTTAGGTTAGATTAGTATGCACTACAGTCGGTAAAACAGTATTCAGAGTGTGCAGGCACTCTGGACGTTGTGGGATAGCACTGAGCTATCGGACGTTGTGCAATCGGCAGCGGCTATGGACGTGGTGCAACTGCTACTTTTTTTAAGAGTGTAAAGTGCGCCGTTTCTGACGTCTAGACGTCCAAAGCTTGTAGAAAGACTATGTTTATTGCAGTTACTGTACTTTTGGACATGATGATATTTGGATGTCGAGCAACAGTCAAATATTTTATATTGGAGGTCGTGAGACAGCTCTAGAATTATATTTTGGACGTCGTGAGACAGCTCAAGAATTATATTTTGGACGTCGTGACACTGACTTAAATCATTTGACGTCGTGACACATGGACGTTGTGCAATGCATCCGAATCAAATACAGATTGGGTAAATATACTGCAGGGCAAGACTTTTTGATTAATTCTTGCAATACTGTTGGACACAGATGTAGGTACATTATAAATTTTGTTATCTGCTTGATGTGGAGAAAGCAAATATTTTTTTTTAAATACAAGCCTATAATCTGTGTACAACTGTAAAGTCTCATTCAAATTTATAATCTTGGTACTGTATGTTCATTCAGTGTTGGTGTTTGGATGTGAGCATGCACAAAATCTTTATGGATCATGTAGCCACTGGTGATATAGTAATCTTAGAATGAGATGATCAATGATCATGTAGCCACTGGTGATATAGTAATCTTAGAATGAGATGATCAATTATCAATAACTAGGTGAAACCCGTCGAAATCTATGGTTGCTTTTAGGCTTACGCTAATTCATCTAACCGCGATAAATAGAGTGAAATTATAAAAAAATTAAGCATTTAGCAACGTTTAATGAGTAATAAATAAGTGTAAAAACAATAATGTCTATTGCGTTAGTAACCAAATACGGTTGATCATTCAATGAATAACACATTTCTTACACAGGATTATTATGTACAAGGATAGGGATCAGCTAGCTTACCTGGTAGATAGAGTCTATCTGGACTCTATCTACCAGGTAAGCTAGCTGATCCCTATCCTTGTACATAATAATCCTAATCAGCCAATTGGCCTTTCCTTAACTCCTAACCTATAAAGTACATTTCTTATACAGTACGTCATAGGAGTTATTGTTACTACTGGTTTCTCTTCTTTTGGAGGAATATATGAAGAATGCTTTTGGAGGAACCTTAAAATAGTATTAAAATGGCATTGGTGGATCTTTTGTCGTAAACACTTCCACGATTTCATCAGTGTTATGAAGATTAAATCTATGCTTTTTTTTAGAAAAATATCTGTTTGTTGAGAAGGCACGTTTTTAACGGAGGCCCACCCTAAAACTGTGTAAGTTTTATTTTTTCCTTCGTCAAGCTGGTCATCATACCGTACTTCTGTGCAAATGAATAACCCTCTAGCATAATTTTGATAAATTGGTCGCTTTTAAATCTGCAATTGCATGACATGCGGATGTCAGTGACAGAAACATGTGTGAAAATAATCTCATGAGCCTATGATGATCTGTCTTGAATAATATGACAAAATATAGGCAAAAGTGGTAAAAAAGGAAGGCACCAACCTGTTCAATAGATATAAGTTAACTCGATAAGAAATAGTTTTAAGTGTTACTGTGATATTACGATTTTCCACTGATTTCGTAATAGAACGTTATATTACAAAACATGACATGATGCAAAAATAAATCGATGTTAAAATATAAAAAAAAAAACATTGCTCTTACATCATTTGACAAATTCAGTTACCTTATAATATGTGTTGTTTGAAATACAATTTAAATATTAACAGCTGTTTCATTAAAAAGTGCTGACAAATTATCCATATGACCATTTTGTAAACAAATCTGGGAAGGGAACTTTAAAGGCCCTGGGGCAGAGCCCCAAGGGAATATACTTAGTTTTTCTTTTGATGGCTCATCTACAGACCAAGACCTTTCTTTGGACACCTCTACCAAGTTTCTACGCCCAGCCGTTCTCTCAAATTAGTGGAGACAAAGTTTCCAAATAAATATTTAGATTACCCCATGTTTATCTTATGGGTGAAAATCCAACTTTGATGGAAGATCCTGCCCAAACTAATAAAGATTAAAAAAAATGAAAACCACTTTGCAAAACTACAGATCAGGACCATTTTTCTTACACTTTAATCATCAAAATCGGTTCACAAATGAGGGAGGAGTTCTGTTTACAAAAATCGGCTCAGCGTATTATATATATAGATTGCTTTTTTAGGACAGTATAGGCCTACATTTTACTACTTCAAATCCTTACTACTGTAAGTTCATTATGATAAAGTTTCATATCAATATTAAAATTCATTGTAGTAGCCTCGGAACTGTAATATTGACTAATATTGGTTTTTGGAACTGACTACAGGTAATATAAAACCAATATTAGTTGATATTAATAATTCAGGGTGTCCACCGACCGGGAAAACCAGGAATTATGCGTAATTTGTTTGAACCGGGAAAAAATCGGGAATTATGCCTGAATTCTGTATTTTACCGGGAATTTTCAATTTGCCGCAATCGCGCATGAAGATGACGTTTCCGTGACCGCGGGTGATGACGATGGCGTTTCCGTGACCGCGGGAGACGACGATGATGATTCGGTGACCGAGGGAGACGACTATGAAGTTTTCGTGACTGCGGATGAGGACGATTACAGCATTGCGGGACTTGGAAATTTTAGTATGAAAAGTACGAACTGAACCAGGCTCTACCCGTAATTTTTTTTTTACTCATGAATTTTTTCTGGTTGGCCTGGTGGTCACCCTGTAGTTGAATCTATAACTCAATGTTGTCTCCTTGGCAGTTTAAAGGCACCTTATGAACATCTGAATGAAATGTCTAGCCCTGCAATTGTCCTTATAATATACCTGAATACAATGTTTAAAATGTGTCCCTTCTATAATATTGTGGGTTCCTTTAAGATTGCTTTTGTAACAAGAGTTTTGTTGTAACTGTTTTATTTAACCAATAGTTTTTCTTCTGTTTGCAGATCTCACATTGGAACGTATGGAAGCATTTATTCCTCAGATATTGTCTCGAATGTTTATTGAATGCCTTGTCCATGGAAACGTTGACATGAAGGTAGGTTTATCATATGATCTTAGCCTGACAAGACAATATTTCTTAATCTACAAATTCATTGCAAATGGTATTGGCATCATACTAAGTGCTGGTCGTGATATGTTGACTCTTTCATCAGCTGTAGATTCAATAATTGCTTTACAGTAGGGGTCTGCGGTGCACCGAAAAAGTCGGTACGGTAATCGGTAAACGGTAAGCTTAATTACCGTCATCGGTTCGGTACAGCATTTTATACAGTACAAATTCGGTTCGGTACAGCCTAATTATAATAATAAATTACTTTCAGTTTACTATCGTAGTCAACGACAGTTGGTTCCGAGCACATAAAAGTCTTATCAGATGTTTGTTTATCTTCATAATTTATTACTAGGGTGATGATGCAATAAAAACCCCATTAGCAGTTCCAAAACCATTAACTTTTTATCACGACAATAATTGTTGTATTCAAGTACTTCCAAGAACTGTTGAGTTTTATCACTTTTATTTCTTTACGACTTTCTCCAATTCTATTTTATCATAAAAATAATAGTTTTATGATAACTGTTAAATGTTATCTCTAACTCAGTCAGTATTTTTGTAAATATTCAATTTGCCGCTGGCCATTGCCTACTGCCATAAAACTGTTTATGGCCACATATTAAACTTGTAACTAATCTACAATCTTATTTTATACCCAAGTTAAAATATTTATTATAGATATTTTATCTTTTTATTGACAACCACAAGCATAGTTGTTGTTAGCATAATTTTTGTTTTCGTTATTCAAGCCTACTCGGTCTCAAATTATGTCATTACATGTTCTGTATCTTGTCTTATATTGTTAGATGTGACTGTTTAAGGCTTAAAATGTTTTTACCTAACCCGCCATGTTAAACTTCCCTATCCCAAGCGTGATGTATACAACTTCCTTACTTCTCGAGTGATGTAAAGTTGAAAAAAACTCACTCGGTGATGTAATGAAACCCATTTAAATAACATTGAGTGGATAACTTAAAAAATATACCTCTATGGAGCCAACGACGTTCAACGCTAGAAATCAGCTGTGTGTTTGAATTTTATTGTTATGCTTTGAAGAATTTTCCTAACCTAGCTTTTGTTTGTAAATGAACGTTACTGTTAGAAGATGAGTGAAATTGATAATGAAGCATATTGCTCGTGTTCTCCTGAATATTGTCGGGTCAGGTAAAATCTTGTACGTTACACGTTACGCAAGAGCGTGTTTACATCACTTCGGTGAATTATGCAACTCGCCTTCGCTCATTGCACAACATTCACCTGCGTGATGTAAAAACGCTCTTACTACACTTGTAATGTAAATAGCTATTTTAGTTTCCTGTATTATTTGTGTTGTGTTGAAGGTACTTTATGCAATCTAAATCTTATGAACTAGATAGTGAGTTTGCTACCCTAATTGTAACCTAATCAATTTATATATAGGCCCTCCTAAATAATTAGGTCTAGGCCTGGGTCTTTTGATTCTTTGGAAGAGCTTTAAAATATAGCGCTCAATCCAATTTTCTTAGTATATTTTAAGAAAATTGGATTGAGCCTAAGATAAACTAATGATTGATTTGATTGATATTGTGGATGTTAACTTTGTAAATGAAAAGACAATAATCTTACTTTGTAATAATCCAAATTTTAGTTTCAGAAAAAAAACTTTTCAAGAGTTATAACTTGTAATAACTTATAATAACTTAATAACTTTAATAACTGTAATAACTTATAACTTGTTTTGAAGCTGATACAAAAATATGCTCTTTGCCATTACTTCATCATAACCTCTAGTGAACAGCTGGCAACTACACTGTCATCGTACTGAATGTTTTTTTAGGCCTATATGTTTTAAAAAAATTTAAAAACAACTAGACATTGTGTTGGTTGGAAATAATTTACCAGTTGTGTTAAATTATCTTGTCCATAAATGTTTCAAACATGTTTGTTCCTAAAAACTCTTATCCTATTTTTAAAACCACTTTTATCATGGTTATTCAAAGTATCTCAGAGTAAAATAGGTAAAGCCTTTATCTTAACTGTGATTTTTCTTGACACAATCCTCGTAGTAGTAAAAGGTTTTGTTTTAATAATGTGTGGTACAGTAATTGTTGTTAGAAAACCATGAATGTAGGATACTATCCATTTTCATAGTTATGTCAATGTATTAAAGTTAAAAATAGTGGTTTAAATACAGTTCTGAGCAGAAAACCACAAAAATACGGGTAGCCGCGTACCGTACCGATTTTGTACCGAGAACTGAGGTACAAAATATTGTACCGTACCTACCTTAAATTTTCTGTCCCGCAGACCCCTACTATATACACTTTGTATTATGTTTATATATTCAATGCTTATACCATGTGGCCAATCCGGCAACATTGCCTTCAATCTGACAACATGGCGGCAAATGATAAGCCTCTATCATTCTCATTCAACTAGTGTTCTACTAGTTGTTGGTTGTACAAATCATTCGTTGTGAAATGCAAAGGCACGCTGCTATTTTAGATTATATAAATATTACGAATTTCAGCTACTAGGAACTTACATTAACTTGGAATTATTTACATTAGCTGACTTCAGAGTATTCCCGAATAAACTGTGATGTATTACTCTTTACAACCTTCAACGTCATTCGAGTTTTGTACCATAATTAACCTCACTTTTCAGAATCGTTATCGAGTACAATGAAGCGAAGTATCGAGTATCGGTGATTCTTCGATACCACTGGTATCGAGAATCGAAATCGGCCCATCCCTAGTTAAAACATTGTAGTGAGGTGTAAAATATTTTACATACATTTTTTAATTTGTTTATATTCATGTTCATTTAGATTTTATGTAGTAAATTGTAAGTCCAAATCAGTAAGTAGGTTTCAGTGTGTTTACTAGTTTCGAGAGTCTTGTAAGTCAGTAAAAAGTCAGATTTTACTAGTTTTACTAATACATTTTTTACTATGTATTTTACTAATACATAAGTATGATTTCAAAGTATTCTAGGCCAAGGACTATTAATCATGTCTTAAAAACAAAATAGTTAAATATACCCTTGATTTGATTTTTTTCAACTATCATCATAAGAAAAAATAGTAGGGGTGGGTCTGTTCTCGATTCCACCGATTCTTAGCTTTGGAATCGGAATCGAGAATCGATCGCTCAAAGTCGATTCTGATGCTGATACCTGACAAGTCTGCAATGATCGCACTTTTGGAAAATAACCGCTATTGCCACGATCATCCAAGACGAATTGATTTTTCAGATATTGGTGTCGTTATCTAGAATCTATTAATTTTGGTGTTGACAAATAAAAATATTAATAGAATATTGGGATGGTAAAAATACTAATTTTAGCAGCACTATAAACTATTTTAACCTATAGGAATCGATGGAATCAGAATCGAGATTTGAGAATCTATTTCAAAGAATCGGAATCAAAATCAGAATCGAAGATTTCTGGAATCGACCCATCATAAATAGTTTAGGGATGGACATTAAGCCAGTGGTTGGTGTAGTATGGTAACCATTCCGAAAATTTTGTAAAACTAAAAGTGGTATCACTATCAAGGATTGAGAATTGATTTTTCAGATATTGGTGTCGTTATCTAGAATTAATTAATTTTGGTGTCGACAAATAAAAATATAAAACCTATAGGAATGGATGGAATCGGAATTGAGATTTAAGAATCTATTTCAAAGAATTGGAATCAAAAACAGATTTCTGGAATCGATCCATCACTAAAATTAGGAAAGGGATTGTTTTATACTATTTTGTTGCATAAAATAAGTGAATAAATACTAGTCATTGATTGTTATTCAAGGAACCTGGTAGGCCATCTGCTGACTATGGTATTGTTGTTGCAGACTGCCCAGTCCGTGGTACAGTCCGTGGAAGATCAGATACAGTCCAGTGTCTCCTTATGACAATTACTGCCCCGTCAGCTGCTGCGCAACCGCGAGATACAGCTGGCGGATGGTGAGATACGCCACTTCATGTCACTATCATGTCTTTGACTGTGGATAGAACTTAACTTTCCATTTCCTTGTTTAAGTTGTTGCCATGTGTAAAATGAAAACTATTGTAGGCCTAGTTGAATTGCACCTCCTACAGAGTCTGCTGTTGTCAATCACTGATTTCTCTCGTACACACCATCTGTTTTAACAAACCAAACTGAACGGACAACTTATTACAAACCAAGGCACCTTCTATATTATATCAAACACCAAAGTATTGAAAACTAAGAAGGGAAATGAAATTTTGATACTATCATACTTTGTGAGTGGCTCGTCCAACTAGGTTCTCTTTGGATAAAATTTAGGCTACAGTAGGTCTATACAGATGGAGACTTTACTTTAATTACTTTTACTTTCTCCCCCTATACCATAGTATATGGAGAAAGTATTGTTTTCGTCAAAATTTTTGAGTTTGAGTTTTGAGTGGATATATTCGTTTTGGGTTCCCCTGGACCCAAAAAAGTGGTTTTCGAAGTGATGTCTGTGTGTGTGTGTGTGTCTGGATGTGTACAGAGCTAGAGACTACACCTGTGGTCCGATTTCGATAAAATTTGGTATGTAGGTTCTAATTCATGGTATCTCCAGGCGTTTTTTTCATTTTTTTGAAATTTTGATTTTTAATGGGGATTTTCCCATAAAAACCCATAAAAATCCGGAAAAATGGAATTTACTCAAAAATAGCCCGAAGGATTTTGATAAAAATTTAGTATGTTGTAGCCCTTTAAATTCTGAACAAAATGGTACAAATCCCATTTCTCTAAAAATTACGGTTCAAAAGTTATGGTAAATTATGTTATTTCCCCATAAAAACCCCATAAAATAACAAAAAATAGGATTTTAGAAAAAAATTCGGTTTTTATTTAACATAGTATGCTATAGTCCTTACAATTGTGATAGTCTTTTTCAATTTTTTAGAAATTTTGATTTTTAATGGGGATTTTCCCATAAAACCCCATTAATAACGGAAAAATAGGATTTTCCAAAAAACGGCCCGAACGATTTTGATAAAAATTTAGTGTGTTATAGATCTTTATATTCTGAACAAAATGGTACAAATCCCATTTATGTTAAAATTATGTTTCAAAAGTTATTGTAAATTATGTTATTTTCCCATAAAAACCCCATAAAATAACGGAAAAATCTGATTTTCACAAAAATGGCCCGACCGATTTTGATAAAAATTTAGTATGTTATAGTCCTTTAAATTCTGATCAAAATTGTATTAATCCCATTTCCGTATCTCACCGCTTACACATGATAAAGGTTGTTGACAAACTTATGGGAGAAAGTATGTGTCAGAATGCTGATACCATTTATTTTATATTGCATTTTACTTTAATTTATAAAGTAAATGCTAGAATGCAGTGCAACAGTCAGTCGAACCGAAATACAGCTCATCTTAAGGGACTGTACAAAAAAGGTTTTGAACCTAGGACACCTCAAGACAATTTAATAACAATTTAGTATAATATCTTAGGCTATCATCTTGATATACACAAATTTGTAAAATTGGTTTAAGAGTGGGAAATAAATAAATCAAATAGGGGTGTGCGAAGCAGCAAAAAAATTGTGATTCGAAGCAACCATTCGATTGAACAGATTTTCTATTCGAATCGAGTTATATAGTTTATATGCTTGACAATGGAGTGAAATAACAATAATTAAAGTTTACCGCATTTGTGTATTGCAAATTTTTGTTGATGTGGTATTAGGTATATTCGTACATGTGACATAATATGATTTTTAGGTGTAAAAATATTTATTTTCAATCATATATTAGAAGAACTCTATTTTCAAGAGTTGGTAGCCTCCGGATTACGTTTGAATAATTATAATGGTTTAAATACCTGCATTCAGTATTTAATGTACCTGTCACCTGTCTTGTGTTCCCGAGTACTCGGTTTTTTTTTAATGTTACATGTTCGTCTATCAATGTGCGTGTTCGTGTGTGTTCTATGTACTTATTTATTTATGTGTCTTCATATACGGAGGTGTACGGCCTGAAGATGGTTCCTTAGTGAACTGAAACTTAAGTTGCCACAAGCAGCAATTTGGATTACTAAATGCAGGTATTTGAACCTGTATTGCTGAAAATGTTAGTGAGCTGCTTAATTTGCCTATTTAATATTTTTTTCTTGCAGAATCATATTGTTAAGCATGTTACCTATTTTATAATATTGATTTTACAAATAAATATATGTTTTGTTGTAAACAAATAAAAACATTTGTAAGATTTATACTAAAACTTTCAATTGGTTTACTTTACACTGATAAAATGGAAAGATAGAATCAGACCTATAAACTACATAGCTTCAGACCTACAAAAAACCAAATTCATCAGTCTTAAACACCAGTCTTACTAGTTAAGTATCAAGTAAAAAATTTTCTGACTTGTGTTGTTTTTAGAATGATTTTGGAGTGACTTGTTTTGCTATGTATATAGTAGTAAAACAGTCTCACACTGCTTACACTTAACAACACTTCTCATCATTTTCAATGTCAAAAAAATTATAAAACAATTAAAGCAATATTTACATGCAAAGAATCTACTCATATATAATTCAGTTTAAAAAATCTTTGTACAACTAAATCTAGAGTTCTACTGGATCGATTTGATAATTAATCAAATCGATCCAGTAGAACTCTCCGATTAATTAAACTCTCCATTAATTAAATGGGTCGTCGGAAAGCTTAATTCGTGTATATTTGCAAATAATTATGAAAGTTTGTTTTTGGTATGATTTATGGTGAAAAATGAATCTATAGAAAGTTAAAGTCCTTTTTATCAATAATTGATTGTTATGAATTAGGGATGGACGAGACAGAATTTTTTTTTTCATAAAATTTCAAGACGGGATTTCCCTTCTCATACATAATGGGAAATGCACGTTTGACATTTTTACCTGATTCTGTAACGTTGTTAAATACCTACTGATTTATGACGGATTACTGTTTAAATACAAAAATAATAATAATTGGCAAGAATATTTCAAATCTTTTATTAAAAAACATCAGTATTAACAAAATGTTCATTACTTAATTACGTCTACCTTATTAAAAATAACTCATGCGCTTAGGAGACATGGTGATATCAATTAGGATAGAGTTAAACTTTTAAAAATACAAAATTTATCAGTCTTAAACATCAGTCTTACTAGCAGTGGCGGTTCCAAGGGGGGGGGGGGGCTTTAGCCCTGGAAAAATAAATTTAAACGTACATTTCGTCCTTAAAATACACAATCTCATAAAACAGACATCAATGTAGTTTTCATTAAACTTAAAAGCGATGGCAGGAGTAGTATTAAGTCCCACATAGATAAACTTTGTGGAAACTAGCACAACGAATAAAACAATATTACGCTATGGAAAGTTGTACACATCATAAAATTTTTACAGCAGTCAGCTGTTGACATGCTAGGGCAAAGGCAAGCACCGAGCGCGCGAGCGAGAACGGGGGAACAGCTGATTTCCTGATGTTCCATGGTTAGTTGTCAAATTGTCTGCTAGCCACTAACTTTACACAGGAATCAATCAGCAATCAGCGGTAGCACCAGTAGCCTATTACCATTGACTATTATAAACACTATTAAAGTTTATAAAGTCAATGCTATTACTGAATTCGATACTATACATATTGTGACAGATCTATGAAATGGAGAAAAACGTAAAGTTAGAAAACGTGTCTACTTGATTGCATGACATATAACAGGTGAAATGGGAGGTTTTAGGACAATTGGGCATAGTTCTAGTCGTTAGTTATGGCTTTATCAAGTCACCAAAAAGCTTTTAGGAGGTGGATTCGTAGTCTACAGTAGGCCTATGTTTTGAAATTCATGAATGGAAGTTCGTCATAGTTTGAGTTTAAAATGTCTACTTGCTCATGACAAAGACAAATAACAGGAGCAAACCCTATTACCCTGTTTGAAGGTTTGTGTTTGTTGTTTTTATGAGAGGTTTTTGGGCAGTTGGACACAGATTTATACATTAATAATGGCTTTAGAAAGTCAGTAAACAGCTTTTTTAGGAGGATATGGCCGTAGCCTACAATATGTTTTGAGATTTATGAATGTAATCGTCACAGTTAGTTTTATAAATGTCTATTTATTCATGACAAATAAATGGGGAAATGTGAGGTTTTGCACACAGTTCTAGACGTTAAAACTGGCTGTAGAAAGTCACCCAACGGCTTTTAGGAGGATATGGACGTAGTCTACAGTGTGTTTTGAAATTCATAAATGCAATCGTCATAGTTTAATTTTTAAAATGTCCATTTCCTCATGACAAACAAGTGAAATGAAAGTTTATGGACAATTGGGCACGGTTTTAGGTGTTAAAAATGGCTTTAGAATGTCACCAAACGGCTTTGAAAATTCCAAATTTTCCCGGGGGAGGACCCCCCAACCCCCCTGCTTTATTCCCAAGCCCTCCCCTTGACAAGGTCCTAGAACCGCCACTGCTTACTAGGTTAGTATCAAGTAACAATTATTCAGTCTTGTGTTATTTTTAGAGTGACTTGTTTTGGCTATGAAGGAAAGAAAGAAAAAAGTGCTTTATTTTTCACAATTAATTTACACCTTATCATATATACAATAACAAAAAAAAAAATTTGGTTTATTTATTGTCTGTTTGGTTGGCACCCTGCTTTGAATGAACATTATTTTTAAACTTTAACATAAAGTACCTATTTATCTATACATATTAAAAAAACAAGTATTATTGAAATTCAGCTTGTAAAAAAACTGATCATAAAATAAAAGCAATTTTAACCTTAGCAGTGGTCAACGATTGTAATACGCTTGTTTGCCGTGACGCCTAGAATGGCCACCAGCGTAATACGATAGTATGGGCCAAATTTTTTTAACGGTAAAAAAACTGCTTATAATCAACTCTGATGTGAACAATATATATTCGAAAGATCACATCCTGAACTTTCAGTTTATTATATAAATAAACCCTGTAGCAGGTATATAAATAACAATGTCACGACAATTAGGAATCAAATGAATTTTTGGCATTTTACAGCTGACACTTGGGAACTGTCAAAACACGACTTGTTTGGCATTACCCTGCTCGGGTAATTTTCGTCTTGGGATTTTGCGGGTGGTCCCACTGGATAGCCATTGATTTTATCTTCATTTTGGTATTGATATTTAGAACGAAATATTGATTACACAACAGGTACGATTTTATAAAAACAGCTGATTCGAAATTTATAACAAATTGCCAACCATCGTAATACGCTAGTATGGAAAATACGAATTATTACATACAGTGTAAGTTATTATTACTAGTCATATAATATGTCATTTTAAAGAGGAAGAAATGTAGCTTGTGATAGTGGCAGCCCTGCCCTCAGGGTTATTTCCATTTTCTCTCAGGAAGACGACAAAAGTGTGTCACTACTGTCAAGATCTCATACACAAAGTGCCTTGTATTCACCATTGCGTTTTGTTGCGGGTGAGTTTTCGCTCTCGTGTTATCCTTAGATTTATTACTAAATTCGTTATTTTGTATTGTTAGAGAAATGTGTGTGTGTATATAACAGTAATCTTCATGCATTTTATTATGCACGAATATTTACTGAATAGTGCGAAATTGTGTTTATAAAAGGTTGTATTTTTCTTGCGGTTGTATTTTGCGGTTTTCCGTTTATTATATTACTAGCTGTACCCGCGGGCTTTGCCCCGTTTTACTTCATAAGTGAGCTCGTTCGCATGGCTCAATCACGTCCTGGTTGAAGTTCGTTCGCTACGCTCACTCACCTTTAGGTTGGAGCTCGTTCGCTGCGCTCACTTGCCTTCAGGTTAGCTCGTTCGCTAGGCTAACTCGCCTCCAGGATAAAGTTCGTTCGCTACGCTCACTCACCTTTTGGTTGCAAATTAGCTGTTGTCATAGATAAAAAAATATAATAGTGCTGCACCCTGTTGGTAATCCTTGTAAGTTTTTAATGCTTTTGCATATCATAGAATCAACTTTTTAGTTGAAACAGCTGAATAAATTATTTAATTTCTTTTTAATATGAATACTCATAAGGTTAACATGGGGAACCATAGAGCCACTGGGGCGGAGCCCAAAAGGATTTTTGAGATAAGAATATGCCTATATGTTAATCGGGAATGTGAGCTATCATCATGCCAAATTTCAGCAAAATCCGTCCAGTGGTTAATGCGTTCACTTGTCACAAACATCCAAACTTTCTCATTTATAATATTAAGTAGGATAGGATTATGCCCCTAATACGTAAAAACAAAAATTGTTACCCTACGTTTTATACATTTTTATGTAAGTAATTGAATACACTACAAGATGACTATGTTGGTTTGAAGTAAAAATATTTGGTACAAAAGATTTATACTTAACTAGCTGTTGTACCCGTGCTTTGCAACGGGAAGTCGCGAAGAGGACACAAAATAGAAACATTTTAATCTTTACCAATAGACAGAAACTTCAGAGCTGTGACGAGGTTGTTCAAAGGTTTATTGCGGACATTTTCCATCACGAATGTAAAAAACAATACACAACGTTTCGGGATCTGGAATCTGATCCCGTCCTCAGGTGAAAAAAACTTAACTAACACAACTGTTGTCTCCGTGTTTCCGATTGGTCGGCCATGTTGCTTCAGTCTAATTGGTGGAGTCGTTGCGAACGGTGCTATTAGTGTTCCATTGTGTGAGCTTTTTAAGTTACACCTTTTATAGATTATAGTGTTTTGTGTTTGGTTATTATTTGCATGTTATATCATGACTTGACTGCTTAACAGTGCATATTTTTTGACTGCTACCTTCTGTAGTGTATTCCAACTTAGGTTGGGCGTTTGTGTATTGTTAGTTGTAATGTGTTAGTTAAGTTTTTTTCACCTGAGGACGGGATCAGATTCCAGATCCCGAAACGTTGTGTATTGTTTTTTACATTCGTGATGGAAAATGTCCGCAATAAACCTTTGAACAACATTAACTCACCATCACCAACAATGAACTTCAAACAAAGGATGTGACGAGGTATTTATATTATATTAGTAAAAAAATTTAATCCTTACTTCTGTTGCATATAATAGTTACACATCCGCCAAGCTTTTAGAAACAAAATTCAACTTTTATGGCCTAAATAGAAACGTTTAAGTTATGACTTTTAAATCTGATAAGTAGTGGATACCACCATTTTGGTTTTGATTAATTTTAAATCTTGTGTAGGTAAACTGTATAAAGTAAACTGAAAGCTATGTTAAGATAAAATAAGAGTATTTTGTATTACACCATTTGATAATAAAATATGGTTACACATATACAACAGATTTTAGTACACAAAAATCAATGCACAATTTAGTTATTGATGATAATCTTTAGGTTTAAAGCATAGGTTTAGCGAAACACAATTACTAAATTTACCTAAATATACATGTAAAAAAACAATGTGATGTGCAAGTTATGTTAAGTAAATCTAAGACATGTTTAGCAGTTCGAATTTATTTAAAGAAGCCTCCAGATTCATACAAACCATCTATAGATTGTAATTTTCCTACTGTTTCCATGAAAATATATCAATAACATTATTTTCATAACACTTAAGACACTTTAAAAATCGAAAGCAGAGCCTGAGTTGATACAGCAACGCTTTTAGAATATTTTTTTATTTATATAATCATTGACATAGTTTTACAATAAATAATCCATGATAAAAGGTTTGATTAAAATAAACCTACCTCATAGTTATGGAAAATATTATATTTAATTTCGTTGGATCAGCTGTCTTCAATTGTGAAATATGCAATTTGGCAGTTCTTCTTGTTTACATTGAAATGTCAAAGCAAATGTAAACATTGAGAGTATTCTCATTGCAGCCATGGATACCAATCAATATTTACTTTGAAAATCCTCACCTTAGAACCTTTAAAGCCAAAGGGGCAAAGCCCAAGGTCAGTTTCAAAGTGTGAATCGTCCTATAATGGTCCTTGGTATGGTAGCTATATTTTTGTAAAATTTAAGCCCAGTTGGTTTAGTAGTTTTTGCACCTATTAGTAATACACATACAGACAGACACCATTAGATTTTTATATAATAGTATAGATATAGATAGGCCTACTATGAATTTTTTTTACAAAATTTCTAAAATATAAAAACACTATTTTATTTATAAATAAAAAATTATTTTTACCATAAACTTTATGACTTTTTTGGATTCCTTCCTTCATTAGCTTTACAAATACCTATGTAAATTTCGTTATAAGTATATACATATATTATATAACTTTTTTACAATACAAACTAACACAGTACGGTTTTCAATTTTTTTGGTTCTCCGTTTGTTATTATATTACGCCCAAAAAACTTACAAAGAAAAAATTTTTTCCTAACATGTTATATCTATGTAGGAAATGAAATTTTCTACTAATTAAATGTATATAATGAGTTTCCCATAAAAAATCTGAAGAATAAATGTCACCCAGACTGCTTTTGAAGTTTCAAAATAAAATTCTAATTTTTTTTTATTCTTTTCACTTTACCGAAAAAAAAAGAATCTCCTGTTCTTTCTGAACAAAAGGAATATGAGGTTGACTAAATTTACTCCTACGGTTGAATTTTTACCGATTTTCAAAAAGAGGTCTGCAAAATCGCCATTCCACTTTTCTAACATTGGCCACTGCTAGGGTTAATTTGTATAAAATACTTACTTGTTTTGGCTATGTTTACAGTAGTAAAACTTATCTCACACTGCTTACACTTAACAAAACTTCTCATCATTTGTGATGTCAAAACAAACAAATTATAAAACAAAGTAATATTTACATGTAAAGAATTAATTAAATAAGAACGCCTTCGCAAAGGAAACGCATTTACAATGCGTTCCAGTATTGCGGGTATTGCATTGACTTTCTGCAGGCGTTTTTAATCTTTTTTTCTTTTTTTAATCTCGTCTCGAAAAAATCTGGATCAAAATAAAATCTCGTCTCATGGGACGAGTTCCCAAAATTTTGGGATTGTCTATCCCCATTATGAATGAATGTAGTAAAAAAAATCATTCATTACACAATATACTTCAAGTGACCCTTAAAATATAAAATACCAGCAATTACGCAGGACTTAACTAAACATCACATTTTCAAATAATGGTATCATGTCATTGTTGTAATGTTGTAACATATTTCAGCAAAACTTGACTGTAGATAAATATGGAATTATCCGATTAGCCTATGTAAGAATAAGAGAATTTAAAATATTACAACATTTTGGATTTAATGCTTCATGTACTGTTTTCAGGCTCCGATTACATCTATGAACGATACAACAAGCTCCATCGAAGCTCTTGTACAGAAAATTACTACCAGACTAGTCTGCAGTCTACACAGTCTAATATGGTTCTTGAGTTGTTTTGTCAAATCATAACAGAGCCTTGTTTTAACATTCTTCGAACTCAGGTATAGTTTTTGGTGATTTTTTCTTAGTATTTATAGTTTTTAGTTATTGTAAAGAGAATATAAAATCAACTAAAAATAATAACAGGAGGAATATTTACTGATGCTTTTTAAATATCAGAAGTAGCATCACTTACATTTATTACATGCACATTTCATTGATTTTTCCAAAGTTTTCATTAACATTTTCAGTATGTCTAGGATAAATTTGAAAATCATGGTTTAACTCATTTATTTCAAGTCTAATTGTTGTTCTATTATCTTGTTTGTTATTTAATGTGCTTGTTGTTTAAAGTGTATGTCCTTGTTTTTGTAATTTGCATATATAACAAACTAGCTGAGTACCCGTCCTTAGTACGGGGTTGGTATACAATGCTTATTGTAGTTAAATACTCGTACTTTGCATTTGCAATGAGAGAGGACACGTTTTGAGAAAATTTTATTAACTATAATCTACGGTATACTATAGTATATAGAACATCTACCATAGCCATAATGTTCTACCACTTCACCTAAACAAAAGAAAGAAGTAAAGTTCTCACACTCAGGTTTTTGTTGCTGCTTGGTTCAAATTAGCTGTTGTCATAACATGTTTAAAGAACTAATGGTGCTGCACCCTGTTGGTAAACCGTATAATCTTTTAATGCTATTGAATATCATAGAAACAATTTGTGTAGTTGAAACAGCTGGCAAAATTATTTAATTCCTTTTAAATATGAATACTCATAACGTTAACATGGGAAACTCTAGAGCCGCTGGGGCAGAGCCCGAAAGGATTTTTGAGGTAAGAATATGTCTATATGTTAATCGGGAATGTGAGCTATCATCATACCAAATTTCAACACAATCCAACCAGTAGTTAATGCGTGATTGAACTTCAAACAAACAAACAAACACACAAACTTTCACAATTATAATATTAGTATCTATATATTAATTTGAAACTGTTTTTCTTTGTCATAGCTAAATTGAGAGAACGGCTGGGCGTAGAAACTCGGTAGAGGTGTCTAAAGAAAGGTCTTGGTCTGTAGATGAGCCATCAAAAGAGAAACGTGGTAAATTCCCTTGGGGCTCTGCCCCAGTGGCCTTTGAATTCCCATCCCATGTTATTCTTATGGAGGGAAAACTGGGTTTTTGTCCCAGCTAATTTGAGAGAACGGCTGGGCGTAGAAACTTGGTAGGGGTCTCTAAAGAAAGGTCTTGGTCTATAGATGAGCCATCAAAAGAGGAACGAGGTAAATTCCCTTGGGGCTCTGCCCCAGAAGCCTTTAAAGTTGCCTCTTCAAATTTGTTTACCATATGCATAATTCTACACTACTTTTTAATGAAACAGCTGTTAATATTTAAATTGTGATTTATTGAATTTTTCAAAATGAAGTACATTACCAAATCATCAGTGGAAAGTCCTAAAATCACAGTAACTCTTAAAATTATTTCTTGAGTTAACTTATATCTATTGTATGGCTTGGTTTCTGCCTTTTTTACCACTTCTCGGAGATTGTACCTAGGTGATATTCTTTGGCGTATTGCATCTGTAGACGAAACTTGGGTTGGTGAAATTATTACAATGGAAAAAAGCGAGAAATCCTGGACAATTTGATATAGGCTAAAAATAAAACTGAATTAACAATATGCTACATTTCTTGAGCAATCATTGAAATAACCGATTTGCAAACAATGGAAACATAGAAAAAGTCATAGAACACAACCAAGTAGAAGAAAAGAAATAATGTTTTTTTTTTCATTTATAATCGTTATTATAGACAACCTAATGCGGCTATGAGAGGGAAAAATTTGTAGAAACACTAAAAAACAAGATCAGCTTTTTGAGAAAAGATAAGATATTGTACCGTACTTTTTGTGTGTCACTTAACCGGTACAAATTTAATCTTGGGAAATACGATTGAATAACATATCAAATGAATAATAAATTTATTGGAGTATCAAAACTACAGCTAAACATCCTGCAGAACAAGACTTTTCAATTTAATGTACCTTTTTACAATTTAAGAAAATATTTAATTAATTCTAACCCCATTGAATACTTGAAAATTAAGGATAGGATATTAAAAGGTATTGTTCGTCTTCATTACTCGGAAACATCAGCCCTTCAAGTGAAGGGTGAATCGCTGACGAAGAGAGTAAAAGAACCGCTGACCGTATATACAGGGAGCCACCATAGGAATGGTCTCTGTCTCAGCAGTGGAAGGGTGTACCCCCACCACTTTACATTTTTGACTCATCACTCCTTACTTGTCCCTACAGGTTTCCTTCATACATGTAATCATAAATGTTATAATAAATTATTGGAAAATTATATAAAATGAATAATACAATATGGTACATTATTCCCCCCCCACAAAATTGGACAATCATTTATGCATACTGGCATTTTAAAAGCTTCTAAAATTCCTTAAAACTACGAAATACAAGGTACAAATAGGTAAACTATAAACACTGAATTATATAAAAGTCATTCTGTAGCTTCAAAACACTTGGATGAGATAAAAAGTTCTTTTGCCAGGAACCAACTAAATATGCAGCGGGTAGTAGGCGGTTCACCAACACCGGCGATGACCTTGGCTCAGCTGGGCTGCGTCTTCTTCAAAGGGGATAAATTTCGGAATGGAAAAGGAAAAGGATATTTTTATTGCACCCCCCCCCACTAAATGAATCAGTTGTTCTACATTAAAAGAGCATTCTACTTTTTGTATTAGTCAATTTTTATTTAGTCTTGTTCTGAGTTTTAAATGGTAATCTAGTACGTAACTTTAATTTTATGAACTTGCTCTATTTACTTTTACCTTAGTTCAACTAACTTATTCAATCAACAGTTACAATCCAATATTGTTTTAAACCTATTTTATAATTAAATAATATAGTACCTTTGGTTATAAACAAAATTAAAGTTTTCCAGTGGATTTAGTGAACAGTGAAGTATACTGTGTGATCACACAACATACACGCAAACCTTATACTGGCCTTTTCTTTACAATGTTACCTTACAGATAGCTACAATATTATTAACTATAAAAAAAAGGAAGTCAAGTGGCACAATCAATAAAATAAACACTTCTCCTGACTAACTTAAATGTTCTACTTTACATAAACTCCTTATTTCTCCTTTATTATTTTATTTTTTTGACATAAATCTCTCTCCTCTATTTAATTTCACATTAGTGTTCTATGTAACTTCATGTTTACAACGCTACTTAACTGTCCTTTTGTTTCAGCATTCATGATCGGACTCATGATGTAATCTATATTAACACATGTTAATTAGCTCCAATTGGTGCTTTGTTGTCTTGTCCGGTATCTTTATTTGAACTAACATAAAGTTATTCAAGAACAATGTATTATAATTGCAATGTTTTCATTTACAATGAATATTACTTTTCGTTTTCTAGTTAACCTAAATATATACAAGAGTATCATTTTTGCCACATTTTCATATAAAATGAACATGCGTTTTCTCTTTTCTTAACCTAACTATTTACACATGATCGATTGCTTTTAATGTACAGAACGGCTTAAAATAACTATATTGCAGTTATTTACAATACTGGTCAATTTACCTACTACACCTTTCACAATCAGGTCTTATTATGTATTTTCAGTTGGCTAATGTGAGCGCGTCTTACAATTTCCGGATTTTCCTCTAATTGTATTATGACACTGACTGGAGACATGAAGTATATTATTTTATAAGGCCCTGTATATTTGAAATCCATCTTAGCTTGGTAATTATCTATCTTTTTACTTAGCATTTGATTTTCTAAATATACAGAACTCCCTATTTTAAATGGATGTTTTACCCTGTCATCTCGGTACCTTTGCCTATTTCTGTTGTGACCTACTGAACGTTTACAATTTCTAATTGCTTTAGAAAACTTATCTTTTATTTCATCCTGACTTAATGTTACATCTAACAATTCATTTAGTTTCCAAAGATTGCTTAAGCTATGATTTGGCTTGTGGTTAAACATGAGTTCAAAAGCCGTGCATTTAGTAGTTTCACACAGTGAAGTATTTAAACTAATTTGAATATAGTTGAGCTCCACACACCAGCTGTTTTGAGTTTCGTGATGATAAGCTCTTATCTGTTGTTTAACATTCCTTAAGAACCTTTCTGAAATATTTGGGTTCGGTCTATAGGGTATTAACCTATGGTGTTCTATTGAATATTTAAACATAAGTTTTTTGAACAATAGACTTCGAAAACAAGAACCGTTGTCTGATACAAGTTTCTTACAAGAACTGAAATTATTAAATATTACATTTTCTAGCTTATTTGCAATGGTTTGCGCTGTAATGTCCCTTACTGGAATTAACCATACATACCTCGTGAAAGCATCTACAACAATTAATATATGTCGATTACCCAACTTACTTCTGACAAGGGGCCCAGCTGTGTCGATATACAAACAGTCAAGGGGTTGTTTGCTTAAACCTGACACTAATTCACCATTAAATCGTTGCTGAGGAGGTTTTGCCTTTATACAAATCTGACAATCTTTTACACGTTTCCGCATTTCAGAAACTAAATTTGGTCTGTAAAAGTACTCTAACACTTTATATACAGTGCGATTTTGACCTTGGTGACCCCCAAAATTTGACGTATGATAGTAATTGAATAACATATCTAACAAGCTATTTGGTACGTAAATCCTACCTGTCTTGTTACCGGGCTTACTATACATTAAAGTTCCATTCCTAATGTAAAAATTGTCCTTACATGTCTTATTTGTAACACTTTGTATAATTGCTGCACATTCTGGATCTAATCTTTGGTGTTCTGCAATGTTTACATAAGCTAATGGTATATTCGACATGCTGTTTATTACAGGTTTAATTTGCCTTTTGCTCACAGAACTGAATTTCTTTTTGTTTTTACATTTCACTAAACTTATTTGTCTAGGATCTGATTCTACTTCAATAACTTCAATTCCGCTCTCAGACATATTGAGACGTGACAAAGCGTCTGCCACAGGGTTTTCTTTACTTTTGACATGAAGAACTTTAAAAGGCAATGCGATAATTTGTTCTACCCACCTTGATAACTTTCCCAACTTGTTAAAATGTCCCAATACCCAGCTAAGAGCGCTATTGTCAGTTATTAAATAAAATGGCTGAATTTCTAAATACATGTAAAATTTCTTAATGGCTAGGAATACAGAGTAGGCCTCTTTTTCATACACAGACATATTCATTTCAGAAGGTGAGAATTTCTTACTATAGTACGCCACAGGTACCTTGTCACCATTGTCGTTACATTGCAATAATGTCGACCCTGCACCGTTTTGTGCAGCATCAGTAAACAGATAAAATTCCCGTTTAAAGTCCGGTATAGCAAGCACCGGAGGGTTTGTGATAGCTTCTTTTAATTTACAAAAACTTTCGTTACACTCTTTAGTCCATTCAAATTTTACTCTCTTTTTTCTAAGTTCGTTTAGTGGTGCTGCAATTTTACTGTAATCCTTTATATATTTTGAAAAGTAGTTAATCATACCAACAAAAGTTCCTACTTCTTTGCTATTTTTGGGAGTGTTGAATTTACGTACAGCATCTGTTCTACTTGGGTCTACTCTAATCTGATTTTTCGACACTAAGTTTCCTAAATAGCTTACTTCATTATAGAACAGTTTTACTTTCTTGGGGTTTACAGTTAGGTTGTGTCTACTTAACCTATCTAATACCTCAGTAACATGTTTCATGTGTTCCTCTTTGTTTTTTGAAAATACAAGTATGTCGTCTACAAAGTTAAGTACGTAATCAAACTTTACATCTCTAAAAACATTGTCTAAATAAGCACTAAGTAGCCCAGAGCCACAATGTAGTCCATAAGGGATTCTATTGAATTCAAAAAGGGACACTCCATTACTGAACGCAGTCAGATGCTTGGACTCTTCACTGAGGGGTATTTGCATAAAACTGTTGGACAAATCAATTACGGAAAATACATCGGCATTTTGTAAATATTGGTAAAATTCATCTAGGTTGCCTAATGGGTGATTTACTCGTACAATCTTTTCATTTAGTTTTGCATAGTTAATTACAAGTCTACTTGATTTATCTGGTTTTGCTACAAGGAATGAGGGACTACTGTAACTACTTATGCTAGGTCTTATAATTTTTTGCCTAAGTAGGTCGGATAGAATCTCCTTCATTTGGCCCATTTTTGTTGGATGAATCGGGTACGGACGCTGGTTGATAACCTCATTGTCCTTGAGTTGGATTTTAAATTCAAAATTCAATACCTTTCCTATGTCTGTAGTAAACACGTTAGAAAACCTCTCCTTTAAACTGTTTACAAAAGGTATCATGTCCTCACATCCTGTGTCTAACTGTTGCTCCTTGGACTCGTTATCACTTAACGTAGATAAGCACACAGACCTGCCTTCCTTACCATTTAGAAATACTTTAACATTTGGGTTAAATTTAAAATAACAACAATTTTTGCTTAAATCTAGTATCATTTCACTTTCTCTTAAAAAAGGACTACCTAAAATCATTTCACAACTCAGTTTCTTTATAACAGAGAACTTTACGTACCAGGCAAAGTTTATTATTTTAACTTTTACTACACATTCTCCCAAAATACTAATCGTACTGTTGTTTGCCGAAATACATGATTCTTCTTTATAATTCATACTGATAACTAACTTTTTTTTACATAAGCTATTGTACAAATTTTCACTTAATGCATTTAAACAGGCTCCAGAATCAATTAACGCGCTTACTTTTGGAACTTCATCAGACTTATATTTCCTTTCTAACTGGACGGCTATTGTAGGCAAATTAGACATTGTACATGATTTTGCTAAATTTATTTTATTCATAATTCTACGTTGAACCCTCTTAATTTTATACATTTCCTTCTTCGTAAATTTACTCAGATTATACTCATTATTTCCCTTAGCTTTATCTTTTACAGGGGAATGTTTTTGTTGCATAAAACTATTTACATGGCATGATCGTGGTTTATTTTGTACATGCACAAAACATCCCCTACTAACTAGTTTTTTTGATACTGATCCCTTCTAAAGCAATTTCTAGCTAAGTGTCCCTCACGGTTACACACATAACATTTTTTTGTGAATGGTACCTTCTGTTGAGTCGTTTGCTGACTTTCCCTTCTAACAGTTTCACTACGCTCTTCAGTAAGTCTTAAGTTATTTTTTACATCAATACTTAAACTATGTATACAAGCCTTTTCTAGGTCTGCAATGGTATTAAGATTTCTGACTAAAGACAGATTTACTCTACACCTTGGGTTTAAGCCAATTAGTATAAACTCTACCAGCTCAAATTCTGTATAAGAACAATTTAGTATTTTAGCATACTCTTTAACTCTATTTATGTACAATGGAAGGGGTTCATTGGTTTCCTGATGACGTGTGACATGTTGTTTGATTAGGTCCTCCCTAACGCTTATAGGTACAAACAATTTGACTATTTTCTCTTTAACAACCTCCAGACTATTTTCTAAGTTACTTAACATAACATCAAGAAGTGGAGATTGTGACTTAGCTACGAAAATTTCCAAAATCTGGGCATCTGACAACCTTGTTTCTTTTTGGACTTTGAATAAAATCTTAATGAACTCAATTAGCTCACTAGTCACTAATCCATTGCATGTTGTTATATCCTTTAGGTAAGTTTCTATTGGATTGGGTAACTTTCTATAAATTTGGGGATCAAAGGGTGCGGGGGTGGTTGAAGCACAGGCGTTCGAATCAAGGAGTGGAACTTTACACCTACTCAGTTCAGCTTTACGTTCCGGATGGGAAGGGGATGTGTCAGGATCATTTTCAAAAAATACATTTTCTAAATTCTCCTCCTCTACATTTGATTCACTTAGCTTACGGATCGACATTTCAACCGCGCTCTTATCGAATTCCAACGCTTCAAACTTATCTTTCATTACTTTACATTTTTCTAACAGTTCTTTACACTCACCCTTTTGTTTTTCTGTTAAACTACACAAACTTAACGCATTTAATCTATGCTTACAATGTTTGATTCGTGTATCTTGCCTTGCTAGCTCCATTGATCTACTGTCCTTAGTTAACTCTGCACATTTATTCTCTATTAAAACAATTTTCTCACTAATTAAATCTATTTCCTCATCCGGCACAATTTTTGTTTTAATTGAATCATAATTTACTTGGACCTTTTGTGATATAGCTTGTCTTAACATTTTTCTTAAGTCAACAACATTACTTGTTTCACTTAATTTTAAATTTCGTACTTCTAACTCAAAGATAAGTTCATCTTTTAACAATAAATCCACTTTAATCGTCATGTTTGCAAATTTGTATTAATTAACACAAGCTAAATACACAATTTAAAAGACAATTATTTTACACAAGATCCATGACTGATCCATAAAGCAGAGTGGCGCATTTTTTGTACCGTACTTTTTGTGTGTCACTTAACCGGTACAAATTTAATCTTGGGAAATACGATTGAATAACATATCAAATGAATAATAAATTTATTGGAGTATCAAAACTACAGCTAAACATCCTGCAGAACAAGACTTTTCAATTTAATGTACCTTTTTACAATTTAAGAAAATATTTAATTAATTCTAACCCCATTGAATACTTGAAAATTAAGGATAGGATATTAAAAGGTATTGTTCGTCTTCATTACTCGGAAACATCAGCCCTTCAAGTGAAGGGTGAATCGCTGACGAAGAGAGTAAAAGAACCGCTGACCGTATATACAGGGAGCCACCATAGGAATGGTCTCTGTCTCAGCAGTGGAAGGGTGTACCCCCACCACTTTACATTTTTGACTCATCACTCCTTACTTGTCCCTACAGGTTTCCTTCATACATGTAATCATAAATGTTATAATAAATGATTGGAAAATTATATAAAATGAATAATACAATATGGTACAATATTTACAAAAGATTTTGATTATATCTAACTGTTGCGTAGATCATGAGTATTTCCATAATCTTCGTGAGTCGCCTGTAATGCTTCGCAATTGCTCGAATTCGAGCAACAGGTACACTAGTGATAAGTATTGTAAAATTTCAGTAACTATGTAAATAAATAAATAACAAAAGGTTTAAGCATTTGTCTTTGGTTGCTTTATATTTCCAACAATGTTAAATGTGTTGGAAGTGTTAAAGATTGTCTTTTATAAATGTTCATAAAAAACTGTAATAGCTTCCTGTATGATTCAAAAATTTATTTCAACAATTAACAACATTGAATACTTTGTTCTGTTGATGTCGTAATACTAAACACCCCTGCCACAGCAAACCTGCAGACTAAGCAAATTTCCATTTGCCTGATTGGATTTACATTAAAATACATCTCCTTAAAAATATCACATTTGTTTAAATAGCATTAGTTTAACGAGTACTTAGGATTGCTGCAACAGGGAGGGTAAAAAAGCTTTTTTATGTAAAATGATAATAGTTAAATATGAAATAAATGCATTTTCCAAATTTGTTCAAAATATGTTTATAAACAAGCAAACTACAACAGTTATTAACACAAAAATTTTAAATTACAAATTTTTTTGGAATTTTCTCGGTAAACATTTGGCGCATGGTAACGCTTCAATATAATAAATTATTTGTTTTTTAAGCTCTACAAAATGGTTTGGAAAGAATTTGCCAAATTTATGTTTGTATGGTCAAAAATGGGAAAAAACAATTTATACCCCATAAAACCCCCATAATCACCCGTTCCCGTAGTCCGATCATGCTGGTTCACAAAATCGTTAGAATAAATGTAAGTTTACACGTTTATACCAAATTTCATAAAAAACTGATCAATTTAGCTCGAGTTTTATGCTAACGGATATATATATATATATGAATTTGAACCGATGGTGTTTTGGCCTCTAGGGACCTTAAAACGAAAAAGGAAATTGGTCCTGGGTCCAGGTCTTACCACGACTACTACCGTAATAACTTATTACCTATATGGGAAATACGTTAAAACTAACAAGTAGAAATTAATAGTTGTTAGCCTTATGTATATCTAATGATCAACATAACTATCTATTATATTATTAAAGTGTTACAATCAAATTTTATGTAAATGGTTAAGGCCATTAACCAAAGGCAAAAGGCACATCAAAATGAAGCTTAGAGTGTGTAGATTTGCCGAAAAGTATTGGCATGAACAAATTCTCTTAGGGCTCTGCCCCAGAGGCCGATTTCCAAAGGGCTACGGCTTAAACGTTTTAGATGTTAACGTTATTAGATTAACTAGAGGACCCATGCTGCTCCGCAGCGTTAAAATAACTATTATATCCGAGAAATAATCAAATTTATAATTTTTGATTGAGTAATACAGTATCTTGAGCTTAACTGATACAAACGAATCAATATCTCAAATTAAATCCTATAATTTACTGATTATTTTGTGTCTAAAACATATAGAAAAACATGAACAATACTGGAGATATTGATTTTTAACCATATTAAAACCTTACTATGAAAAATTATTTTTACATTGGTTATTCACCTTGCGTTTTCTTGAAACTTGTCCGATTTGAATAACTAATACCGGTAGCTTAAATGAAAGCCAGTACTTAACTGAAGGTTCTTAGACTAAAATATAGGATTATAAATGTATAACTGGTAATGGTACATCTTAAATTGAAGTAAGAATTATAAAATAAATCAAATTATGTGTTCTGGTCGTGTAATACTGTAGGTAAATATTTGTAGATGATTGATGGCAAATTTGTGCAAGCATACCTTCAATTCGAGACCTCAATCATGAAAATCGGTCGGGTAGAAGAGCCAAAGAACTCGGCAAAGAAAAACCAAATTTAACTTCCATAAGAAATACATGGGAAGCGAATTTCGTTTGTGTATACACCGAGTGAGATAATAGATAAATATATGCCAATGCTTTATGGCAAATCTGTGCGTGCATACCTTCAATTTGAGACCTCAATCATGAAAATCGGTCGGGTAAAAGAGCCCAACGAACTCGGCAAAGAAAAGCCAAATTTAACTCCCATAAGAAATACATGGGGAGCAAATTTTGTTTACGTATAAGCCGAGTGGGATTATAGATAAATATATGCCGATGCTTGATGGCAAATCTGTGCGTGCCTACCATCAATTTGAGACCTCAATCATGAAAATCGGTCGGGTAGAAGAGCCAAACGAACTCGGCAAAGAAAAGCCAAATTTAACTCCCATAAGATATCATGGGGAGCAAATTTTGTTTACGTATAAGTCGAGTGGGATTATAGATAAATATATGCCGATGCTTGATGGCAAATCTGTGTGTGCACCTTCAATTTGAGACCTCAATCATGAAAATCGGTTGGGTAGAAGAGCCAAACGAACTCGGCAAAGAAAAACCAAATTTAACTCCCATAAGAAATACATGGGGAGCAAATTTTGTTTACGTATAAATAAACCGAGTAATACTATAGATAATTATATGCCGATGCTTGATGGCAAATCTGTGCATGCATACCTTCAATTTAAGACCTCAATCAAGAAAATCGGTCGGGTAGAAGAGCCAAACGAACTCGGAAAAGAAAAACCAAATTTTTTTAATATATAAGATTTAGTGAACAACAGCTGGTCAATGCAATTGACATTAGTTGTTTGTTTACATTTTTGTTTACCTATATTATTATTTACTTTTATGTTCTTAAAAGAGGTGTGGTAAATGAACACTGATGCTATTTCTAGCTGTTTGATACAAGTGAGTGCTTTAGGGTGTTTAAAAGACGATGTATATTAGATGAACAATACATGTGTGTTGGTCGTCCAAGAGGCTGTCACAGATCTGTAACAGGACTTTCTTGAATGAGGGCGATGAGTTCAGGTACAACCGTATGCCTACTCACCTCGGCCACTTCAGTCACATGTATGAAGGTCCCGCTGTTTTTTTTTAACATTCCTTCTGATGATAATTTCTCGAAGTTGGACCATTTAAATTAAATGTGAAATCAAAATTGATTTAATTAATTTAATGGTGGCTGCTATGTCCACCTGTGAATTTGCGGGTAGAACCTCTTGTATAACTTTAAAGAAGGTAATTAGTATAGTAACACATTTAGATAGCAACAGAACATGTCTAGTCCATATCAATAATATTATAAAGATATTCCTACAAACTATAAAGCAGATTGTGATAAATAATCTACACCATCATAGCTCAATCAATTTTGGTTGAGCCTTTCGAGACAATGACATTGGAAAAACTAAATCTTTATAATCCACATACTGGGGACCAATCATTTTATCTCCAACTACGGCCACCTTTAACTCCAGGCCGTGGCCTGGTAAAATTGGCAACATTGCAAGTAGTGCTGTTTAGTGCCAGACGTCCCATAAGCTAACATGGCAACAGGTGATGCCTGCTCATTTAATCGTGTGTTATTAATTTAAATTTATAAATATAAATTTATTGAAAGATGGAAAACAAAACAGATAGGGTTCCAAACCAAAACAATATAAATAAAAAATCTATTTCTGTATATTTAAAATGGAGTCAATATTTTCATAGCCCAGTAAAATATTACTGTCAGTTACTTTCAGATCCAAGCTAGACTTGTAAAGCCAATGCCTAGGCCAAACTACAAAATATCTTACATGGCCAATTTGACAATGAGATTAGAACTAGATAGATTTTATTACTAAAACAAAACTTAACAAAATCAAACTTACATATATTATTTTAATGCTGATAAAACTTGATTCTTTAAATTATTTAGTTAATTTTGTGAAAATAATTTAAATATCATCATAATCTATGGCTCATGTAGATAAAAATTGTATCTATATCATTACATTAATTTAGGATGAACCGTATTTATCGGGGAAGCGTGTAAATGAGTGCGTGTCGGCGGCCGCATAGGCTGCCTCTAAACAAAACAGCACTACTGACAGTGTTGCCACTTCAAATGCCGCAGCCTGGAGTTAAAGGTAGCCGTGCTCCAACCCATAAAAATTTTGAGTTTCCAATAAGAATACATCAGATGCATAATATTTTCAATTGTCGTAGGAACAACTAGGATACATAGTGTTTAGTGGGATTCGCCGATCCAACGGAGCTCAAGGGTTGCGTATAATTGTACAGTCAGATAGACATCCTGCTTACGTAGACCACAGAATTGAAGAATTCCTAATTCAGATGAAGGTTGGTAAAATGTTATTTCAAGTGTCTTTTATATTGAATACTTTATGGTTTACCCGTTATAAAAACCAATAGTCCTACTAACGAAAAACTAGCATTTTTCCATTGAGGAACAATTTTGTCCATTTGTATTTATTGACATTTGTAGCCAGTATATCTAGTTGAGAACACAATTGTTATTTGTTATAAATGTTCCTTACCGTGATCTAATAAAATGAATACAATATCCAACTCAGAAATATAATTGACTAAAGATACAACTATACATTCCCTTCTTATGTTAAAGTTGTCACCAGTTTTAGAATGAAAATGAACATAAGCCTACAGTATATGTAGTTGAATTGCTGAGTGATTGTTGAGTTTTCTGTTAAGGGTAAGTGAAAAGGTGTTCTTTTGAAAAAACTTTTAATAGTATAAGATTATACTAAGAGTATACAGCTAGGTCATATTGATTGGAGGTTTCGTTTGGTATATTTAAGTCAAAGGCATTATTCTGTAATAGAAGATAAGGAAGTAAAATTAAAGAAACATATTTAGAACTTTTAAGCCGGTTAAGCCATATATCTATTGAGTTGTTTGATGTAGAAACATCTGGAGGAGTTGAGTGAGGAAGAGTTTGAGAGACACAAGGAGGCGTTGGCCTCTCAGAGACTGGAGAAGCCCAAGCGACTGAGCGCTTTGTCTGCCCGCTACTGGTCTGAGATCACACTGCAGCAATACAACTTTGACAGAGCCAACATAGAGGTGGCTCACTTGCGCACACTCACCAAGCCTGACATCATCAGCTTCTACCAGGTATGTAGAGTACTCAACCGTGAAAACCTCAAAACCATGAATTTTACAGTTGAACCTTGAAAATATAAATGGGCAGACTGATTACTAGACTAAATAATGTGACTTTCAATTTTATACCAGTTCCAGGATTCTGTGATTGTGGGAAAATCGTGATCTTCTGCCGTAATCTCCTAGACATAATGAATTTTTTATTGCGTAAACTTTAGAGACGGTATCCACAATAAATAGCTTTGATTCCCTGAGACTCCCCTTTAAAAATTATGAAAATCCATCCATAAAGATAGGAGTACATTATAAACTGTTATGAGTGTTATGTTAATTTAACCTCTATAATACGACTATTTCTATTCAAACAACCTCAATAAGACGTCTTTTTCCAAATCACGAGGCATCTCAGAACCTCTATGACAAGTCGTTTTGAGAAGTCAACCTTGAAAACACAACTCTACATACATATGTTTTGGAGGAAACAACGTCAATTCAGCTTAGAACAAGTGAAAACCGTACTCCACACGCACCTACCCCACTCCCATTTTTTCAGAAAATTATTTATCTTTGACAGATCAGTAACAGATCAGTTCATTGCGGTCTAAGACTTCACTGTATTACTGATTATCCGTTGTTTTATCTCAATTCCAGTATTTTGTCCTTAAATCGATAACTGTACTTGATACTGCCTTGGACCATAGACTAACCAACACAAGTAGACTTCTCATCCCATTGAATATTTTGAAGCTCATTTTTCATATCTAGTTCATGTCCGGTGACACTGATCGCTAGGGGTGGGCGAGTACTCGAGTAGTTAAAGATACTCGTGACTCGAGTCGAGTAGTAAACGTTAAGCCGATTTCGTTATTTTCATTGATATTTGACAAATAAGTAACAAGAAAGGAAAATGTTTGAGTTTTATTTAATCCCTTAACCCCTTTAAATATTGACATAACGAACGCCAACTAATAATCGGCAACCTAGATATTGCTTGCGTCATCCATTTCACTGACAGCGACAGCTGACACTGGGTAGGTGGTGTGCGAGTGCAATGCATCGAATCCCGATTCGATCCAGCATGCATCGAAATCCCGATGCATCGATTACGTCACGATACAGTTCTAAAAAGGGATGTGTCGATTATCGTCATCGATACCACCGATACTTGGACATTGGTATCGGTTCGGTACCAAGACTCGATTGTCAAAAGTCAATTCCGATGATACCGACACCCGAAAGGGATAAATATTTTATTTTAACATTTATTTACTTTATAGCTACAGTATTAGTTTTGTAATCACGGTTAACAATTTTCATAGCCAACTTAAAAACTATCTAGTTCAAAACAGTGGCGGTGCCGGTGACAATGTTTAGCTTAAGCCACAGCCACCTCTAATACAAGGCCGCGGAGAGCGAAAAGTGGTCCGTGTCTTGGTGCGCGGTCGTCTTACCATTACAGTGAATGGAGAAGTCGCGTACTCTACGTACATAATCGCGTTTCTACTACCCTTAATCATTAGTAATGACATTGAACTTGTTACTACAGCATGCCAGATAGATGTGACGTGCCTGGATGCAAAAATAATTACGAAAGCTCAATTAAAAATTAATAATACGTACAGTGTTCTAAGATTCTAAGTGATCCGCCGCTTAAGCAACAATGGCTTCCTGCTATTCTTCGGTAAAATAAGACATCTTAAAACAATTAATTCTCGTTTATGTGTGAAACATTTTCACGAATATGAACTTAGATTTGTAAAAAAATTTAAGAATAAGACAATGATTCATGTAAATATAGACGCGAGAAGCGAGTTTTAGGTATGAGAATGCCGTATTTCCTTATTTGTCTATCTTATTGATAAAAGCTGTTGTTAAGTGATTAAAATAACTGAAATAACTTGCACTTCACAGAAATAAACCGGTGTTTCTATTAAGTAGCCCTACTAGTAAAAAATATTTACTATACCATCTAACAATAAAAGCATCATAGTCTCCGACTCCAGTCTGAATGTTGATGTGATAAAACAATTCTATTAATATTGTGGAAAGCCATATAGAGGCCTAGTTTCTGAAATCGTTTACAAAATGAAAAACGTTTTGCTTAGTAGCTATTCAAATAAAATAAATTATTTATAGTGTCAGTATGCCTTAAAAGTAAAAACTTCAAATTTTGTTGTTGCTAACTAATGGTTTCCTCAGGTAGACTTAAACATAATATTCCCATTGAAAATTGAAAATTAATTTTATTTGAACAAATTGTTAGAAGTTAGACTAACTTCTAACAAGTTAGTACAATCTCAAATCCTCTACAATTATTGAAGTGGCAATAAGTTAGTCCTACTGTATTACCATTCTTGGTATAGTAGCTATATTTTGTAAAATTTAAGCTCAGTCTGTCTATGAGTTTTTACTATGTTGAATAACATACATATATACAGACACCATGAGATTCTTATGTATAAATTAAAAAAAAAATTGAAATCTTACTACACATTGTAGTCTGCTGTTGAACAAAGAATAATATAAACCCATCCTCTTCAAAAAAAGTAATCCCCATCCATGTGTTCATAAAAAGTAAACTTTTGTGAAATTTTAAAAGTTTGTTTAAACCTAATTATGATAATTGTTGTATAGGTTGTTTCTTATAATATTAATAGAAAATTTTATGGCTATTAAAGATTATGATAATATAGATTATCAAATAAACAAAGGAAATATGTAAAGTCCATCTATTTCCACATTTATCGTACTTAAAATATGTTAAATGCAACCAAAAACATGTTTGTATTTTAGTTTTAGACATATTGTGGTATGTTGCAATTTTTCACTAAATAAAAAAACCTAAATTCTAATATGTCTATTTTACCATACCCTTAAATCCACTAAAATATGTAATTTAAATACTTTCATTCATTGATACAGAGCAGCAATACTCTCATTGATGTTTATAGCCTAGCACAAATGCCGGACGTAGGCGGCGGGTGAGTGCGGCGTTGCCAGTTCGAACGTCGCGCCCTTGTATTAGAGGTGGCTGTGCTTCAGCTCATTGCACAACACAATCTACATTTCAAGATGTCGGACTCAACTTTAGAGACAACCGGCGCGCGAATGTTCTACCAACACGAAATTAATTATACTAAACAATGTCTGTATCAATAAGTCAGACATTTAGATGTATTATTTCTTATTTTTAGTACAAAATAAGTAACCTAAACACGTCGAAATGTTCAGTTTCCTCCCTGCAATATTCAACCATTAAACTTTAACATCGTCATCGTCGTATGGTTAGGCTTGCTTTATATTGCGCCAAAAAGTAGATCCATATTTTATCTGTACTATCTACCTGATTAAAAAGTTAGGGAAGTTTTAAGTGCTACTATAACATAACATAATGTATTTATTGAAAAATATCATAAGCCTTAGTCCATGTCGATTTTGTAATGTTATAACGAATGGTGAATGTTGACAATAAAAGTATGTAACAACAATTCTCATTGGTCAAGAGGGACAATGCACTGTCATGTCAGCCAATCGACTTTCGTGTTTCAATGGAGCTAGGGCATAGGCACGTGAAGACAGAATAAACTAGAACGCAAAACTGGCAACAGCGCATGCGAGAAGTAGGGGGGACAAACACACTGCTCAAGCGCTACAACGCATTAGTGGCATCCTGTCCACACACTGTTGATATATACCAAATTGCAGCATGGTGCCACCATTAAAAACTAGAGTGTTTGGTGTTAAAATGGAGTGTTCATTAGAATTATCGATGTACACAAGGTTTTGGTACCTTCCTTCATCCACTGGTGGCCGCAGTTTGAAAGATGCCACAATTTGGTGTTTGCGAGTATTCGGTAAAGACCCGTATGTGTGTGTGTGTCTGTGTGTCTGGATGTGTACAGAGCTAGAGACCACACCTGTGGTCCGATTTTGATGAAATTTGGTATGTGGGTACTGATCCATCTCCAGGCGTTTTTTCATTTTTTTTGAAATTTAGATTTTTAATGTTAATTTTCCTATAAAAACCCATAAAATAACGGAAAAATCTGATTTTCTCAAAAATAGCCTGAACGATTTTGATAAAAATATATTATGTTTGAACCCTTTAAATTCTGAACAAAATGGTACAAATCCCATTTCTGTAAAAATTACGGTTCAAAAGTTATTGCAAATTATGTTATTTTCCCATAAAAACCCTATAAAATAACAAAAAATAGGTTTTTAGAAAAAAGCCGGTTTTGATTTAACATAGTATGTTATGGTCCTTTCCAGACGTTTTTTTTCATTTTTTTTAAATTTTGATTTTTAATGGGGATTTATAACTCCTACAACCCCATAAAAAACGGAAAAATCAGATGTTCTCGAAAATGGCCCGAACGATTTTGATAAAAATTTAGTATGATATAGTCCTTTAAATTCTGAACAAAATGGTACAAATCCCATTACCGTAAAAATTACGGTTCAAAAGTTATTGTAACTTATGTTGTTTTCCCATAAAAAACCATAAAATAAATAAAAAATTGGATGTTTGGAGAAAAGCTGGTTTTGATCAAAATTAATATGCTATGGTTTTATAATTTAAAAAAAGTACACCATCCCATTGCTGTAACAATAACGGTTCAAAAGTTATTGCAACTTTTGTGTTTTTTAAGGGGGTTGGCACACCAAAAAGTTTTTTTTTCCAAAAATGATTTTATACTGCAATTTTGTAGCCTGAAATTTCCAGTTTCCAACGTTATACAACAGTAAGTAAGTTATTGGCCCTAAATATGATTTTTTAAGAGTATGTCAGCTGTTTTCCAGCGGGGGCAGAGGACAGTTTGATTTTTATTTTTTGTATATTTTAAGTCTATCAAACAAATTTTTTTCAAATTGATTTTATATTACCATTTTGTAGCCTGAATTTTCTTGTTCCAACTATGTGCATTGCACATTGTGCAACAATAAGTAAACTGTGGACCCTATTCTAGTATAAACATTATTTTTATAAGAGTATGTTAGCTGTTTTTTAGCTGGGACAGAGCCTTCCGTATTTTGTGGTTTTCCAAAAGTAAATTTTGTTTAGCACATATATTCCTTTTTCTCAATAACCGCTAAAGATATCAATTTGATTTTTTTTTGTGCTTATAAAAGTTGCCTAGATTCATAATTGGAATGAATAAAAACACAATTACAAACAGTAAAAATAAAAAATAAATTCTAAACAACTGAAAAGGTTATATTTTTTACATTCCAAATGTGCAGAAAGACTAGATCTGTCATATAAAAAATAACCCCCACCACAGCAAACCTGCAGACTAAGCGAATTTCCATTTGCTTGATTGGATTTACACTAAAATGCCTCCTTAAAAATATCACATTTATTCATTATTTAAATAGAATTATTTTAAAAAGTACTTAGGTTTGCTGCAACAGGGAGGGTGAAAAAGTGCTTTTTTTGTAAATTGTTAGTTTAGTAAGAAATTAATGTATTTTCCAAATTCGATCAAAATCTATATCTATAAAAGAGGAACTATGTATGTGTGTGTGTATATACGTTATGGACTCCGAAACCGCTCGACAGATTGTAATGAAACTTTCAGGCATTATTAAGCATCTTTCAAGGATGGTTCGAGTGAAGTTTGGTGCAGATCCGTTAAAAGGGCTCTGCCCCAGAGGGTTTTAAGTGGGCCAATGTCAGACTTTTTGATCTACAATGTTTACAAATAAATATAATTTAAAAGCAGATGTTTACTTTCACCAACTGTTTTGTAGGTTTGAATAATCACAACATGCTGTATTAGCATTAGTCGTGATTTGAAATAGTGCCACAGTGTTTCTACAGATTGCAGCACAGAAAACTATTTTACTTTTGAATAAGTCCAAATGTATTAAACCCCAATCGCAGCACACCTGTGCACTTAACAACGTTTAAATTCTTCAATGTTAAATATTAAAACATATAAACCGTTATCAAAGTACTGTATGATAAACAATAAAAGGGATGACTTTTTTTAAAATTTATGACAACAGCTAATTTGCAACCAAAAGGTGAGTGAGCGTAGCGAACGAACATCAACCTGGAGGCGAGTAAGTGTAGCGAACGAGCTAACCTGAAAACAAGTGAGCGCAGCGAACGATTTCCAACCTGAAGGTGAGTGAGCGTAGCGATCGAACTTCAACCAGGACGTGATTGAGCCATGCGAATACTTATGAAGTTAAGCGGGGCAAAGCCCACGGGTACAGCTAGTATGTTCATAAACAAGCAAACTACAAAAGTTTACTTATTCACCATAAGAATAACATGGGAATTTTAAATTAAAAATTTTTTGGAATTTTCTCCGTAACCATTGGGCCCACAATAAAGCTTCAATATACTAAATTATTTGTTTTTTTTAAGCTCTATAAAATGGTTTAGAAAGAAATTGTGAAATCTTGTGTTTTTAGGGTCAAAAATGGGAAAAACCTATTTTTACCCCACAAAACCCCCCATAAACCCCCGTTCCCATAGTCCAATCATGCTGGTTCGCGAACTCGTTCGAATAAACGTAGGTTTACACGTTTGTACCAAATTTCATTAAAATCCGATCATTTTTGCTCGAGTTATCGTGCTGGTGTTTTTGGCCTCTAGGGACCTCAAAACAAAAAAGTAAATCAGTCCCGGGTCCAGGTCTTTCCATGAATACTACAGTAATAGCTTATTTCCTATATGGGAAATTCACTAAAAACAGAAGTCAGCTATATCTTTAATAGTTTTTGAGAAAAATGTACATATTAATATGGATGAGGATAGGGCGCACCAACCCCCTTAAATATAAAATATCATATTTACTCTCACCGCTTACCCATGATAAAGGATATTGACAAGCTTATGGGAGAAAGTATGTGTCAGAATGCTGATACCGTTTATTACTATTTGTGACACTGATCTATAAAAACCAAAAAATTGGTAAACATTTACAGGTATGGAAACTTGACTCGCGGTCACGTTGCGATCGTCAAAATGACTCGCGGTCAGGGCGTCGCCGTCGGTATGACTCTGCGGTCAGGGCGTCGTCGTCGGTATGACTCCGTGTTCAGGGCGTCATCGTCGGTATGACTCACGGTCACGGAAAGATCATCTGTGACGTAATTTTCCTGGCGGGCGACAAGTGGGAAATTACGCCATCGATAAGTAAACGAGATCCCAGGATTCGCCCTAGTCTGGTCGCGGGGAGTTTCCCAGGAGTCGATAGTAATTCGGATAGCCTAAATTTGATAGCCCTTGTTGTCGGAGCTCGAGACGAACGTTGCGGGCTACTAAACACCCTACTCGAAATCACCACTCTAGCCTAGGGCTTGTGGGGAAATTAATAATTTTGACTTGACTCTGTGGGCAATTATCTCAATGGCACACTACTAGCTAACTAAACGAGAGAACAAGTAAGCTAAGTAGTCACCCCGCTTACCTACGGAGTTAAGTCGTCAACCTGCAACAAACAAGGTTAGTACAAGATAGGCCTAACCTAGCCTAACTCCCACAGAGTCCGAATTTACTAAAACAAGAAAACAAGTTGGCTTAAATTGTACAAGTGAGCCACGAAACGAGAGAAAACTGAAACTAAAAATAAAACTGCTCCTGGAGCTGATAACGAAAAACTAAAACTTTAACTTCCTCACGTGTTCAACTTAAACCAACTTCGACAGAAATTGTCCAGCACAAACCTGTCTGCTGGGACAAACTTTGAAATGTTTGGGAACTTTACAAAGGGTTTTAAGAATTAAAAAGAAATTCCCAAATATGGATTATGAAACGTTAATCGAAATGATCTGTCACCAACTCCGATACTTTAATTAAATGAGTTGGTTAAAGCGTATGACGAGGTCTGCGAATCAGGCCTAGCCTATGAACTTCGACAAAGTTATCGCAGCCAAAACTGGTAAGATAAGGTACGAAAACCTGAGTCGTTTATTTCAAAACTTACCAAGATGACGAAACTTATTGTTTCTTTAAAAACACTTTCACCACACCACTTTTAAATTCCCGGTAAGCTTTCAGAGCTCACAAAACGTAACTTATTAAAACGAGTAAAGCGATGAAGAAGTTAACAAAATCTCTTCAAACCGAAGACGAAAATACAAATGCCGGGAATACGAAAAAACAATTCTTCTCCACAATTCTTCTTCTTCCTTCACCTTCGTCTCAGAATCGAGACGAAAGTTAAAACGCTTCCTGATTGGTCAGCACAAACAGAGTCAGCTGAGTCCCACGTCAGCAAAGGCAGGCGCATGACAGCTTTAACATGCTTACAGCCGCGTACCGCTCAAAAGGTGGTCCGCTGCTCTTCTTTTCTCCCGTAGCCCGCCCTCAGACGCAGTCGAACAACCAAACAACCAAACTGACACCAACGTCGTCTGCGATCTTGGAATTTGAGGTTAGGTGCGATGTCAGTTTAGCGTCGCAACTAGGGCACAACAACAGCTTACATTCAGCTGTTTAAGTTTCGTGGTTTAGCCATTATTTTACCCCCTACACATTTGACCCGTTACACAACGGTATGACTTACAATTTACGAAACAACAGGCACATAGAACAACACAGATTGAAGTTATTTGAGAAAAAAACCAGTTTCATTGGCAAAAAATTTTTATTTAGCCTACCCAAAAATATTTTTAATGAACATGATTACAGTAGCTTTAAAAAACTACTGAAAAACTATTTGCAATCTAAATCATTATATTAAATAGAAGAGTTTTGGAATTTAAATGATTAGAAATATGTTATGTTATGATGTATGTTTGTAATCTATTATTTAGGATACTTGTATACCTAAATTTTTGCTTATCTTTTCCTATCTGTGACGCAATTCATGTATTTGCTGTCAAATACTTGATGAATAAAGATGATTTGTATTGTATTGTATTGTATTGTACTCCGCGGTCACGGCGGGGGTATGACTCACGGTCACGGCGCGATCGTCAGTATGACTACGTAGTCAGGTCACGGCGCGACCATTTGTATAACTCGCGGTCACGGCGTGATCGTCAGTATGACTCCGTGGCAGCGCCGGATTTACCACTAGGCCGTGAGGGCCGCAGGCAAAATGCAAGCAAAGGCTTGACAATTTGTTTTTTCAGAGCAAAAAAATATTTTTTTTAAGTTATCAAATTGCTGAGATCGTGGGTGACAATAATGATGCCCCCGTGATTGCAGCCCACAGGAGATATTCACGGTTTTGCCGCGGTGACGATGATGATATCACCGTTATTTCGGCTCACGGGAGATGATCACGATATTGCCACGGTCACGGGTGTCGATGATGATGTCCCCGTGATTGCGGCCCACGGGAGATATTCACGATTTTGCCACTGTGGCGGGTGACGCTGAAGGTGTAGCCCTGATTGCGGCCCACGGGAGGTGTTCACGATTTTGCTGGGGTCGTAGGTGTCGATGATGATGTAGCCCCCTGATTGCGGCCCCCTGGAGATATTAATGATTATGCCGCTGTGGTGGGTGACGCTGATGATAGCGCCGTGATTTTGGCTCACGGGAGGTGTTCATAATTTTGACGCTGTGGCGGGTGACGCTGATGATCCATCCCTAGTAATTTTAAGTCTACTCTAAGTGTGTCTAATCATCGTATTTGGAAAAGGTGATCTACTGCTATATGCAGCAATTGCCGCCACTTGCCTGTTATAAGTGGTGGGGGATTGGCTTCACTGCCCGCAATGCTTGCTGGATATACGTAGCCCCAGTGTTGGGAAGTAGCGCGCTACAAGTAGCGACGCTACAGTAGCGCGCTACTTTTTTTGTAGCGTTAGCTGTAGCGTCGCTACTTTTAAGATTTTGTAGCTTTAGCTGTAGCTAGCTACATTTTTAAAGTAGTTGTAGCGGAATTTTAGCTACTTTTCTCGCTACATTAACATTGTTTGAGATAGTGATTTTTACCATAGCCTCAATCTTACGTGAAACAACATCTTTCAAACTGAGATTTAAAAAAAAAAATTAGGCCTACTTTCTTGGCTTCATACAGCTGATTGCAGCCGTTTCATTCCCTATTACAACGTTGTGTGGATATGGAGGCCATTAAATGAGTGTTATCCACATTTTTAGCTCTCATTTCCTTAATTTACTACTCTATGATTACTGTCAGATAAAATAAAATCGCTAGATGCAGACGACGTTTAAACGTTACCGGTACCGGTGACAAGACTGACAAGAGAAGCTATTGAATCTAGCTTGCAAGTGATTGACAGGGAAATTAGTAATCAATTTAGTTTCTTTGTTATATCGATAGTGTTTTAACTTGGATTTTAATGGAAACCAACACTAAACCTAAAAATAATAAGAAATCTGGTTTATCAACCCTTGCTTCAGCTGTTGATTGTGGTTCATCATCACAAGCCCTTCCTTGGTTAGATTACGAAGATTTTTCAAAGGTTTACTAAATTAACAAAGAGGAAATTACCTGATGAGTTTTAAGATATGCCTAGACTACATGATAATTGTAACGAAAAAATCTCCATATAACATGAAACTTACATATAAAAAAATAGCATAGTTTGCTCCTGCTAACAGCTCTTGTATTGGACTATTCCTAGGCTATGCTATGGTTTAAGACGAATACCAAGTTCAATTATTAGTAATATATCTGTTTAGTCCTTGCAAGAACAAAGCTACTGTAGCCAACTTCTTACATAGCCAAGTAGGCCTACATGTTATTTTTACTTTACAAATTTCAACATGTTTAAATTAAAAGCCGATTTCAGGATAAGTTTCTGAATACTGTTTTCTGTACCAACTAGGTTGAATCACAATTTGCCCTATGCATAATGACAATAAAGGATGATTTCTTGACATTGAAAAGTGTTATTCATAGAACAAGTAACTTATCACTATGGTTAAAAGTTATAGCAATGTCGTTTTTAACATTAAAAGTAAAGAAAGGCAATAAACTTTAATTTCAATAGGCTAGGCTCTGTAACACAAAAATGTATTTTTAAATAATCGTTTTACAGTTTTAGTGGCCTTAATTGTTGATATAAGACATCTATAAATGAATCTTTAATTAAAGAAATAAAATGAGCTTTTAAAATATAGTTTGGTTGTATGTCCTTTGAACTTAATGACATTTACATATAAGATGCTTAAAAATAATGCAATATTTAAAAATAAGTACTAAATATGATGGGACACCCAACTATTTGGTGCTGTTGTTGTAATGTTACGTTTATAATGCCAACAAATTAAATACAATCTAGGAATAATTTGTTTTCCAAGTAATGTTAGATACAATACTGACATTTCTTGTTTAAATGTTTGTTCAATAAAAATGTTGTTGCAATTAATTTTACATTTTCCTAATGTGCGTGGAATAAAAAGTAACGTCTTTGGGAAAGTAGCTAAAATTGTAGCTGTAGCTACATTTCATTGTAGCTGTAGTTGTAGCTAGCTACTTTTTCGGATCTGTAGCTGTAGCTGTAGCTAAGCTACTTTTTTTGAAATGTAGCAGTAGTTGTAGCCAGCTACATTTTAAAAGTAGCTTCCCCAACACTGCGTAGCCCCTCTAATTCTATTCTGTGCTCTCTGGTCCAAACCCACAAATATCAATGACATTTTGTTTGTTTAGTAATGAATGTATTGTATTAATGTACCATGACTAAAAACTTAAACTGTAGTGTTTTTTATTATACTTACATTTTAATTTTATTCAATAACCTATTTTGATTTGTTTCAAATATTTAACAGTAGCCTACCGTCACTATATATACAGGGTTAGGCAAAAATCTGGACACCCCCAGTTGACTTTTTAACAGGTTGCAGTAGGAAAACCAAACTTGGCACATGTTTACAACATAAAAACTTTAGCAGCCCCAAATAATCAAATGTACACCCTAATGTTCACCCAAGTTTAATCGTGACTTGGTCCTGGATTAAACTTGCAACAGATTGGTTTAGCTGCTGTCAACTGCACGCAGAGCTGCTCCTGCAATTCCCCCTGTATCCGGCCTAAACACGGGATGTTACTCTTGTAACAAATATGACCTTGAAAAGAATTTCATTTCAAAGTTTCTACTAACAAATAGTTTGATGTGTTAAACTTGTATTTGTTGGTTTAATTGGCAAATTCCAATATTAACAGTAAAGATAGGTTACTAGATTTCTATGTTACATCAAGTTGAGTGTGTGTTGTGCTGCAGGAGATGATCAGTCCTGACTCGCCACAGAGACACAAGTTGTCTGTCCACGTAGTGTCTACAGCCGAGGGTGGAGCAGGCGACACAACCTCGAGTGAGAACAAGGAGGAGGTCAAATCTAAGGTAAACATATCAGCATGTACCCAAGCAATTTCAACATTAAAGGAGCCTGTAATTTTCTCATAATTTGTTAATACTGTGTTGGAGAGAAATGGAGTTCAGCTTGCTAACCTGAAACAAGTCCAAGATTTAGATACACACAAAAAAGTACATATCATATCACACATACATTATTGATACAGTAGACCCTCTCTAATCCGGCACTGCACCACTCCAGTAATCCGGCGTCTTATGACGGGAGGTCTTCCGCGATTGCGGCAAAATTCTGATTATCTCCCGCGGCCGTGTAGACATCATAATTCTCTCACGTGGTCATGAAAACGTCATCGTCGTCTTGCGCGATCGCGGCAAAATCATTAACATCTCCCGCGGTCACGGAAAAGTCATCGTCGTCATGCGCGATCGCGGCAAATTCGTGAACATCGCCAGCAGACGTATATTATTTATTTATTTATTTATTAAAATACATCACATAACGCCCAAGGAGTGCTTCTGCACGCAGGCAGGTATATTGTCAAAATATACATTGTGTACTAGTATAGAATAAAAGCAACATAATAATAAACTAGTGTCCCTGTTGCTCGAATTCGAGCAATTGCTAAGTATTACAGGCGTTATTTTAATAACAGTCATAATTTCTGATGACTTTAAAAGTTTCGACTCAAAGATTATGGAAATACTCAAGATGTACATAACAGATTATATCAATTTATCCAGGCTCTCTATCTTTTTTCCATTGTAATATTTACACCCCAAGTTCAAATAAACTGTTAAATTAGCAATCTTATTGGCTGTTTTCAATTAACATAATATGTTCTTCTTCTCACTTTTAATTTCTGACAACAGCTGGAGTTTCATATCAATTTTTGTTTCCCATGTATTCTTATGGAGAAATACGAAACTTTAAAGGACCCCAGGGCCTCACTCTTTAATTATTTCCATAAAAAGAAGTATTAACAGTATTGAACAGTATTGAAAAACAAGTATAAAATACGTTAGATAATTAGCAAAGTTAACAAATAAGTTATATCAATGTCAATAATGTTTACTACAATCAGACTGATAAAAAATCCTCAGTTCTGTAAAAACAGTTGTCTAACAGGTACGACAGTAAGAGTAACCGGAACTTTTTAAATGATTCTACCTCTCTTAGTGATAAAGGAAGCGTATTATACAATTTGAGACCCATATAAAAAGTACTCTTTTCATAAGCAGCAGATTTATGTATGGGGTACTGCAACACAGAGCTCAAGGGCCTAAAGCTGTATTGGGAGTTAGTTCTTTTTTCTTCATAAATAGAAAAATGTTTTTTGACAAAGATTAAAGTGTTGAATATATACAAAGAGGGCACAGGTAAAATCTTCATTCTTTTAAACAAATTTCTACAAGATGTTCTTGGATTAACTTGTGCAATAACTCTTATAATTCTCTTTTGTATTTTAAATATTTTTTTACTATCAGTGGCATTTCCCCATAACTCAATACCATAGCCAATGTTAGAGTGCACATATACAAAGTATACCATTATCTGAGATTTTTCATCTATTAATTTTGAAAGCACTAAAGTAACGTGAAATGCTGCATTAAGCTTTGATTCCAATTTATTTATATGATCAGACCATGTTTAGAGTTGAGTCTAATTTTATTCCTAAAAGGTTGCAAGATTGAATTTTACTTAATGTGTCTTCTAACGGGTTATAGTCAATCTGTCTACTTTTTATGCTATTAGAATGGAAGTTCACACAATATGTTTTATTTCTGTTAGTTTAAGATTATTGGCCAGAAACCATTCAGTCATAAGATCAAGATCATTTTTAATTTCAATTTTTAAAATATCAGGGTTTTTATTTTTTAATACTGCAGTAGTATCATCAGCATACATTACCAATTTTGACTTAAGATTTTGTTTCAAGAGGTCATCAACATAAATAAGAAACAACAACGAACCCATTAATGAACCCTGGGGAACACCTTCAGTGACATTTTTGAAGCTTGAATAGTTAGAGTAATTCAGTTGAACTTTTTGTTTTCTACCCAACAAGTAGGACTCCACCTAGGAGGATTAAACATTAAGGAGAGGACACGCTGTAGTTTCGTTGAAGCCAGCGTACTGGGGAGGGGGGGGAGGCAGCGCTACTCTCCCGCCCCCTCTCATACTGCGTGTTATGCGTTACTGGAAGATTTGGTAACAGAAATATCAATTGACTATTTAAAAATTAGACTTCATCATGCTACGAAAATTAAAAAGTTAAATTCTAACCGTAATATTAGGAACCTATTAAGAGGAAAGTCATATTTATTTACCAATAGTACGTTCAAAGGTGAATAATTTACACAAGGACGACTTGTATTTTAGAATTCGTTGTCCTTATTTTTATTTTTTTCCATACTTGTATTGTGTATTATTTATAATACTCTAACCAGAGCGCGGGACTCCGGTTTATGGGGTCCCGGGTTCAAATCCCGCCATATCACCAATAGATTTTACTGTTCATAAATTAAAACTCAAATCATGAGTAGTACTGTATGTGTATTTGAACATTTTCTTAAAGAGAAATAAAATAAGTTTTAATCCTTTAAAAGAATGATAAACGCACTTTGGCGTCAGAAGACGTGACGATTGTTGAACATTTACACTTTTTACTCAAAGTTTCTTTAGGCAAACAGATCAAATATAGTTCAATATGATATTAAAAAAATCAAGAATTTGATTGCCAAGAAATTGTTTTACTTTTTATGATTGTAATTTAATTGTATTGGTGTAAAAAAAAGTTAGAGCGGCTTTGCAATTTTTCTTAACTTTGGCTATTTAAAATCACCTGCCTAGCACATAAATGACTTAAAACTAGTAAAATATGATATTAACAAATCGAGAAAACTATGAAAAATGCAAATTTAAAATGTATTTCACCACCCGAATTAAAATTTTCATTTTAACCTATTATTAGTAAGATTGTTTTATAAACTGGAAAAATAAAAGTAAAACTTTATTGTAATTATTTTTCTAAATACCACTTTTAAATATAGGTAAATATATATTTTTTATTTCGAGAAACTCTTAAGGAACACGATTAAATTGTTAATTTTTGTAGATACATCATATTTTTTTCAAAAACGTAACTATAGTAATCATATGTTCAAAGTCCAGGTCAATTCTTTCAACTTTGATCTTCAATAATAAATAATAAATAATAGTTTTTATAGGAATGATTGACACCGTTCGATAGGAAATTTAATTTACTTTAAGGATGCCATCGGTGAATAACACAGGTGTTTTAGTTTAGCGGCAATTTTAATTCGAAACAGCGCGCGTCGCGTTTTTCCCTATCTCTCCCATGTTATAGCCGAGGCTTTTTGCCACTCTACGGCTCCGCGTGCCCCTCTAGTGTTCTGCTAAAGCTGGCTTCACCGCAACACGTGTATTCCTATTCGCGTGCCCTCTCCTTAATGTTTAATCCTCCTAGGACTCCACCAAATCATAAGCTTTTTGTCTAATTCCATAAAACTTAAGTTTGTGCAATAAAATATTGTGATTGACACAGTCAAATGCCCTTGACAAATCACAGAAGATGCCAATGGCATACTGTGATCCATCAACGGCGCCTGCAATGTAATTCAAGACCTCAAAGAGAGCATCTGAAGTGTTACAACCCCTTTTAAATCCAAACTGATTACTACAAGGAATGTTAATGGTTTCAAGATATGATACTAGTCTATTACAGATTAATTTTTCATAAACCTTGGAGAAAACTGGCAATAAGGATATTGGTCTGAAATTCTCAAGCTGTGTTTTATCTCCTTTTTTGTAGATTGGACGAACAATACTATATTTCAGTAAATCTAGAAATACACCTTTATTAATAGAAATGTTGATGATGTATGACAAAGGTTCAACAATGCTGTTCTTACAAATTTTTAAAATAAAAGAGGGAATGCCATCCCATCCTGAGGAATTTTTCAATTCACTAATTTTATTGATTTGATCTCACTTCAGGTAGTTAATTTAAAACAATCTAAGATGTCAATACAATTTGTACCAGCATTAGTTAAATATTTATTCACTTTATCCATATTTCCCATTAGATTAAGCTGTTCACTGGTGTGCAAGAAAAAATCATTAAAAAGATCTGCAATTGCTTTTGGGTCTTTTATTATTTTATTTTATTTCTGGATTCCGTTAAAATTAATAATTAAAATCCTGCTTCCTGTTACCAGTTTCCTCCTTGACAATAGACCAAGCAACTGTAGTTTTGTTCTCTGCACAACTAATTCTTTTATTATTAAACTTCATTTTAGCACACTGTAGAACCTTTTTAAAAATTAGTTTATAAGATCTAACATATTGGATAAAGTTGACATCATTTGATAATTTGCTCAACTTATGTAGCTCTCTCTTTTTCCTACTAGCTATTATAATGCCCTTTGTTAGCCAGCTTTTTGTTGTTATCTCTTTGCTCTTTGTCTTTACCAAGGGAAATGCCAATTCATAATGATACATGAAAATACCAAGAAAATGTTTATAAGCAGTGTTAGGATCAGAGATTTTAGCGCAGTATAAAGAATCCCAATTTTCATTACTGATTGAATCTTGGAATTTTAACATGTTTTCTTTCTTAAAATATCGCTTTTTGGTCTCAGTTTTGTTTTTATTTACTTTATAATTTATATTAGTCGATAAAATCTGATAAGTGTGGTCAGATATGTCAGTATCTACAACTAAAGTTTGACAACTGTCTAAAGCTACATTAGTAAACGCGTTATCTATACAGGTTTTAGAAACATTAGTAATCCTAGTGGGTTGTAAAATAATAGCAAACATGCTGTAAGATTCCATCAGGGATTTGAAATGCACTGTGTGAGGTTCTTTTTTGAACAAATCAAAATTAAAATCTCCACATAAAAATATACTGTACTTAGAATATTTTTTAACAATATGAGAAAGCAAAGAATTTCTTTAAAGTTGTTGTATCATTGTGTGGTGGTCTGTATATACACACTACCAAGACAGGTTTAGCTAGTGAGGCTTCAACTGCACAACACTCGAAAACAGATTGCATGGAAAATTTGCAAATGTCATGTTTTTCCGTGGCTCTAATTGTGCTGTAAGACAGTATGCAGACTCCACCTCTTGTTTGATTTTCTCTAATAAATTTAGAAGAAAGCTTGTAGTTTGCTAATTTTTCCATAATAAATGCATTGTGATTATTTAACCAGTGCTCAGAAATACAAACAAATATCGGTTTGATTTTCATTGATTGAAATAGTAAATTTAACTCATCGATTTTAACCTCAGTATTCAAACCCTGGATGTTACAATTGAAAATACTTAAGACTTTAGGGATGGATCTAAAAAACTACTTGTCTGAATCACTGCACCAGAACATTTGCCTTGAGCACTCACACCACACCTATTCCCATCAACCTCAGCACACCCCACATCACCGGATTCTGTAGAGAGCTGTTGAGATGTGTCAGGGCAGAAACCAAACGACTGCAGATTAATGCTGGCCTCAATCGCAGGATTTTCTTCTCCAGATCTTATTACTGCTTCCTCACTTCTACTCTTCAGATGACCACAATCCATAAGAGGGTGGGAAGAACTTCGCTGTTGGTCTGGGATGGTTTTGTTCAAACTTATATTTGCAGCTGATCAATCAAGGGTGCACCTTTGGTGTTGAAGCTCTCTTGCAGTTGTGGAGATGTGTCAGCGGTGGCATCTGCCCACTTGGAGGTAATGATTTTTTGCAGTTTCATTAGAAAGTGAGAGTGGGAGAGACCATTCCACAATTTTCTCTGCGCTTTTGGCGGATTGTATGAAACAATACTAATAGTTGCATTTGAATATTTTTGTAATTGAATAATATTATTTGCAAAGTGTTCAATTTCCACACGATCTCACACACACCCCATCACAGAGCAAATGAGATGATTTAAGTTCTTCTTTTTAAAGTTTTTACTCAGCTGCTCAAATGCTTCATTGTACTCTTGCACTGTAGGTTTTCTATTATAATCTTTCTTCGTAACCAGGCTGAAGATAGTCGCTCCGTTTTGAACAGATTGCATGGTGAGTTTAGAGTCAATGTAATCAGACTTCTTCGGTCTGCCAAATTTTCTTCTAAAAGCAACCGCCACACCTGCTGACATATTTCTGCTATGGTGGAGGTTTGCTGATATGGTGTGCGCAAATGCCACCTTAGGATCATTTGTGAATTGATCAAACATGTCCCACATACTGCTTTCTACAATATTGATGTTGCCCTCTTTAATAGTTGTCAAGGTAGGGGAGTTCTTAACAGCTGTAGGATCAAAAAGACTCCTAATCATAATTGAAATTTGTTTCTTTCCAAATCTATTAAAATGGAGGCCATGTCTGGTATACAGGTTACGTGGTAACTCATGTAATGGCAAAAAAGATGCGTGGCTGAATTCTTTCACAATTTTTTCTAAGTCCATATTAAGATAGTATATTCGGTTATTTAGAGCTGGGTTATGGTGCCTGTATGGTAAACCGGGGACAATGATGTTTGTGTGAGAAGTATTCTTTAAACCCTGTTTTACAACACACTGTAAATTTTTTTCAGCCTGACCTATCTCTTCATTTGACCCACCAAGTACTACCAGAGTATCAGACTTAGTGAACGACTTTGTCAGTCCTTTCACATCCTTAACAACATCAGAAATTGTGGCATTTGGTTTAAAAATACAGCTAATGTTATAACCATTATCAGGCCATGTACTATTTAGGTGGGAAACTAAGTGCCTTCCATGGCTATCCGCCACAATCAGGATTTTTGGTCTATTGTCTGGTCTATTTTTACATTGGCGACTTCCACTTTGTAAAGGTACATGGGTGGGAATATTTATACTGGGTTTTTTGTTAGCGTGTTCCACATTAAGCTGACTTTTCAATTCCTTAATCTCTTTCTCTAGAGCAAAAATTTGTTTGTGTAGGGATTCTACTTTTAAATCAGGTTTTACTTCTCTCATAATCGTTAGTAATGCATCCTTTTCAATAGACAATCTATTATTTAAGACATATGCAACATATGATCTTTTTCTGATAAGGTCACCTTCAGTTAGTTTTAGTTTTCCAAGATAATCTATATCCAGACATGAGTCATCATTCATGATGTCTAGGATCAAACTTTCAATAGCAATTATGGAGCATATAGCACAGTCATAGCCATTTAATTGAGTCGGAAAAGAAGCATGAGTGAAATCCAAGTCTTGTAGGTCAAGGTATTCCATCAGTTTACTTGCAACAGTTTTTGCATGATTCAAGACAATGTGTGCTGAAGAATCTACATAAATAATATTTTTCTTTATCTTATCGATTACAAGTACGCTCCAGTGAGAGCCACCAGCCTTATCTAGGGATGTGGCATCATTGATTGGAATGATGAGATAATTATAACTCTTAAGATTATGTCCTTCCAAGAAATGTTTATAATCCTGCATATTTTTAACTATGTGTGCAATCAGCGGATTTAATATGAGGCAAGATTTACTTGAAAGCCACAATTTTGAGTCCAAAACCTGAAAATATTTTTGTAGGGTGTCATCAGACAACCAACTTTTAGACAATAGTTCACTACATGTTGATATAGTGACAAAGTTGTAGAGATATCTGTTTGGGCTGCTGAGGATGTCATTGCCGTGAGCAATGGTGATGAAACCGTGATCTGCCGGTGACTTGAGACATTTTCCTCCACAGTGTAATCACAAATTACACTGGTTTATCTTTCCAATTAGTTGCAAAGATGTATGTCCATCTTTTGTTTTAACCAAAGTTGGTGTTTCACAATCATCTTGGCAGGGAATTGAATTTTCATTATCACTAATTACTGTAGGCCTTGGGTTACTAGCAGTAGAACAATTAATACTTGAGGTTGTCTTATTTGAAAAATAAAAATCTTCTATTTTGTACGGTAATTTTTTCTCCTCTATATAAGTTTGAAGTGATTTCTTGGAACGAAACAAGTTTCCATTTGGAGATTTGATACATACATCAATCCTCCCAACATTCAATCCTTTCTTCCTTGTATGCTCTTCCCGTATCCACCCCTTAGGCAAAGGCATTTCGAAACATTTATTATAGACGTTATCATCGCCTCCCGCGGTCACGGAAACGTCATCGTCGTCAAGCACGATCGCGGCAAAATCACGAACATCTCCCGCGGTCATGTAGACATTAATCGTTGTCTTCCGCGGTCGCGGCAAAGATTTTATCATCTCCCGCGGCCGTGTAAACATCATTGTCTACTCCCGCAGTCCTGGAAATGTCATCGTCGACTTGCGCGATCACGGCAAAATCATGAACATCTCCCGCGGTCACGAAAACGTCATCGTCGTCATGCGCGATGGCGGCAATTTTACGATTATCTCCCGTGGATGTGTAGACGTTATCATCGCCTCCCGCGAATACGTAATTGTCATGCCCGATCGCGGCAATAACGGTTTCCGTTAACGCGAACTTCGGGGACGTGTTTTAATTGCATTTTAAGTGTTTTTATTGATAACATTCCAGTAATCCGGCATTTTCACTAATCCGGCATTATGGCAGTCCTATATCTGCCGGATTACTGAGAGTCTACTGTATTTATCTTCAATCTGGTCTCTGAATATGTCTTGTATTTATCATCAGTTTTGTGGTTTCTGACCTTTTAAGTGTGTTGTTGTTAGCCCCTGGACTCTAATTTTCTGATGTAAGCTATATAAAACTCCTTTCAAAACATTCTTTATCAGCTACTTGGCTCTCCATTCAAATATAATTCTATTGTTTAGTGATGTGTGGGTTCTAATTTTTAACGGTTCGGTTTAAGAATCGAGAATCAAGAATTTATTACAACAAATTACAAAAAGAACATTTTGTATAATTGAGGTCAATATGAGAGTAACTTAGGCTAAGAAGTCTGAACAATCTGCAAGGATAAAATGTCCAGTGGATAGTATATTAATTAGGGCCTATAACATTCAATAACTTAGGCTACAAATAATTTAAACAAAAATGCAAGTTACACATGAAAGGCCTTCATCAGTCAGAAACTAAAAACTAATATCAATGTCAGACATAAAAAATTCACTTAAACTATAAAAAGGGTGATTTAATAACCAGCAAAAAAGTTTACTTTTAAATAACTTAAGATCAACACAGTGTGCCTCAGCTGGCAAACGATTAATAGACAATAAGACAATTTCTTTATTACAATTTCATCAAGAAATGTTACAGCGTCAAATTTAAATAAATAACATTGGTATAATAGATACAAAGTGAAATGGGAAAGCTTCTTCAGTGATGTGTGTGGTCTTGCCATGCAAAGAACTCCTTTAGGGTGTAGAAAGCTTTGTCTAGCAGCCATCTCCGTAGCTTCTTCTTCATCAGCACAGGGCCTCCAATTTTCAAGTGGTCTGGTAGATTGTTTAGCATCTTCACTCCTGCATACAGTGGTTTCTTTTTAAACATTGCTGTTCTGTGGCCAGGCAGCACATAGTTTCCTGCATATCTGGTGTTGTATTCATGTATATCTCTTTGTTTAGGCGGGTCTTTGGTTACACAGTAATTAACAGTTTCTATGATGTACAGTAGACCCCCTCTTAACCGACCCTAATGGGACCGGACCTACGTCGGATAACTCAAAAGGTCGGTTAAAACGGGCAATCAATAAAATCATAACATAATGAAATGCTATTCATTTGGAATTATATAATCAATATTTTGAAGTCATACTTGCATTAGTTAAATAAACTACTCTTATCTCCTTTTTCGTATTGATAGAAAAGTCACAAATAAACACAAAACACGGTTAAATCTAATAGGCCTACTTTCAGTGGAATATATTATAATACTAGGCAACAGTCAATAAAATTCCCATCTTAATAACTTTAGTACTGTAATGTATTAATTAATTGATGCTTTCTACATCCATCGTAATACAGTACAGAACCTTTTGTCGAAATTAAAGATACAAGCAACCATTTTGTTACAAGGTACAGGATGTTTATTTATAACCTCTCACTGTACGCTCGAACGAGGCACAAAAACTAGCTTGACCTTGGAGTTGTTAACCCCCCTTCCCTGCCCTCCTTACAAGTTGCGTTGTTTGTTTACTCCAACGATACTCCAGCGATAAGATAATCAGTTCTCAAAATCGTAACGCACTTTATGGTGTTATAAATTTGCCGCACAGATAACATATCAGATCAAATGTGCTCGAGCTACGATAACAAACGATGATGACAAGCTGACAATAGGCTATGCTATATTTTTTGTGATCAACACAAAATAACTTATTCTTAGTCATATCCTGTGTGTGCGTATGGTTCAGTTCTCATCGCCCAGCGAGAGAGCGGAAATGCCGAGATTCCTAGAAAGCGGCGGTTAAACCGAACTGCTGTCAAAGCAAGGTCGGTTAAAACAAACTGTATTATTTCACGATCGAAGGCGGATAATCCGATTATCGGTTAATACAAGGTCGGTTAAGAGGGGGTCTACTGTAGATGGAAGTCACCGTCAGGATGTTCAGGTTTTTGAAGGCATCTCTACAGCCTTGTTCTTTACATATGCCTGCTATTATTCTGATAGCCCTTTTTTGCATAACCAGGACCCGGTTAAGATTGTCCATAGTGGATCCACCCCAGACAGTAATACCATAGCGTACATGGCTTTCAAACAATGTATGGTATGCAGTCCTCGTTGCCTCAGGGGTACTAGTCTCTTTGATTCGTTTTATGGCAAAGCGAGCTGGCCCGAGTTTTTGGCAAAGACAAGCTACATGACGATCCCAGGATAAATTTTCATCAATTAAACATCCTTAACCCTGTATAAGAAAAAGATTCTTGTGACTTTGTTAGCCTGACTAAAGGTAATTCTAAATTATTCCTATGTATAGTAAAATGACTAGGTGAATGTGATCTCAAGGCTACAGAATTAATATTAAATTTTACATAACCAAGACACATATAAATAAATTAATTAAAATTAAAAACAGTGAGTATTTTTCCTGAACAAACAAGGGTTTGCAATGGGCTCTGTACTTAAAAAAAGTAATGATTCTTAAAGCCATCTTTTGTAGGAGCAAGATTCTGCTAACATCATGACCACAGTCCCACAGCAAAATACCGTAGCTTAAAATACTATTAAAGAAGGCAAAGCAGGCCATCCATAGGTAGTGTCTAGGGATTAATTTTTTAAGCTTGCAGAGTAAGTAAATAACTCTTGAGTATAGTTGAAAACAGTACTCTTAAAAACAGTTCTTGGTACCCGGTGTTCAGTAAACTTTGAACATTCAATTTACACTCTATGTTTTACTCTCAAATAACTCTTTTCCCAGTGACATGTGTTACAATTATATTTAATTATTAAATAAAAAATAAAAAAAACACATGTTATATCAAAATGTAAATAAAACAGTGCCTTTTACTCTTGTAACCCAATAAGTGTGTTCTTTTTTTTATATTCTCAATCTCAATATTTCCCTTTCTGAACATTATACATACCCCTCTGGTCCTTCAAACTATTTATCATTATTCTTTCTCATTTCTATTCCTTTTCTCAATCATTCTCTAAATAATATTTTTTCCCTTTTCTACAATCATCCATTGGTTTCGAATCCAGATAATTATATTCCACTACTCCAAATCATTCACCCGGTAAAAAAAAAACAAAAAAAACCCTTTAGACTCGATAAAATGTTTTTTCAAGCACTCGAGTTTATTTAAAAATTACAAATGCTTCTGTTGGTAGCAGTATTTCCACCTCTTGATATCGAGTTTTACTTTTCCCTAGCCTTAAATATTTGTGACCTCGAAGAAGAAGCCGTTTGATGCAATACCGATATTTTGAATGATGCAATACCGATATTTCATTTAGTCGTTATAAGGGGTGTGCCATGCATCAAAAACGCATTGAAATTCTGATTCGATTTGATCCATTGAATCGCAATTTGATTTAGTGGTGATCAAAATAACAATTCGATTCACGAGTGAATCAGCATGCATAAATGTTATTGAATCAGTATCCATATACATTATTTTGATTTCAATAACGTATATGGTATAAATTGGTGTAAATACCTGCATTTATGCGATCCTGTTTGTAGCTGAGTTGCTACCCGTTTCAACTCACATCGGAGTCATCTTCAGGCTATTAAAGATGTCTTCTCGCTTCATTCCAAGGTCCTCAATTAATAATAAATAAATAAACAAAACACGAACATGTACACAAACATAAATAGGAACATTTAGGACTAAAAAATACTGAAACGGTAGGCCTATGAGAGACGACGTCATCGGGCGGGAGTTATGTCTAGACTGTTTATAGTATTTACTGTAAATGTGATCAGGAGGCTAAAATTCAATATAACGTATATGGATACAAATTCAATAATGTATATGGATACTGATTCAATAATGTACAGTAGACTCCTTTTTAACTGACCCTAATGGGACCGGACCTAGGTCGGGTCGTTCAAAAGGTCGGTTAAACGGGCAATCCCTAAAAACTACAAAATTAAATGTTATTCATTTGGAATTATATAACCAGTACCTGGGAACCGAGCTTTGCTCGGAGAAAATCATTCCCCCACTCTGCGATGCCAGCCTTTACTACTTCCTTCACCATTTCCTACGTCATGGACATGTTTCCATCCCTTCTCATAGCATTTCAGTATTTCAATTGCAGATACATAAATCTAACTGTTACAATTGGTTTCCAGTTCCCAGACTCCACACTGCTCGCCTTTACTACTTCCTTCACCTTTTCCTACGTCGCGGACCTGTTTCCCTCCCTTCCCATTGCATTTTAAGATTGCAGATACCTTAATCTAATCCTAATAAACAGTTCCCACACTCCGGACTGCTCGCCTTGACTACTTCCTACGTCTCGAACCTGTTTTCCTCCCTTCCCATAGCATTTTAAGATTGTAGATACCTTAATCTAATCGTCATTTACAGTTCCCACACTACGGACTGCTCGCCTTCACTACTTCCTTCACCACTTCCTACGTCGCGGACCTGTTTCCCTCCCCTCCCATAGCATTTTAGGATTGTAGATACCTTAATCTAATCGTCATAAACAGTTCCCACACTCCGGACCGCTCGCCTTTATTACAGTATTTCCTTTACCACTTCCTACGTCACGGACCTGTTTCCTTACCTTCCCATAGCATTTTTTTTTTTTTTTACGGTTTATGTAGAGGTCGTGTTTTGTTTAGAATTTGTTTCCTGTTATTACAGTAATTTAAAACCTCGTTTAGAAAAATAATACGATCTAATCATAAACAATAACTTGTCCCCTAGTTATATAACCAAACAGTAAAGCACAAATCAATAAGTTTACCCTAAAATAATATAAACAAAACTTCGTTGACACTAGCGCCCAGTGTCACCGTACATGAACTAGACACGAAAAATGTGCTTCAAAATTTACAATGGGATGAGAAGTTACTTGTGTTGGTTAGTCTATGCTTCAGCTGTTCCATAAGAATGGGAAATCTACCTTAATCTAATCGTCATAACAGATCCCACATTCCGCAGTGCTAACTTAGCCTTTACTACAATGTATCGAGTAAGCTTCAGTATAATCATTGCTCAGTAGTAACAAGTGATGTTTTGCCAAGTCATGATCACTTCATCTGTGCATTATCACAATTTTTGGGGGAAATCTTTTTCTAATGAAATATAATTTGCAAAGGTACAAGCTATATTATGACTAATAATTATCGTGGTGAAACTGCAATAAAAGTAGTATAGGCATGGATTAAATTAATATATCAAAATGTCAGGTGATAGAATTTGATTTGTTTTTGTTTTAAGCTTATAATTGTTACTATGTAAATAAAAAAAATAGTGTATCAAAAACTCTCAACTTATTTCAGTTTTATCTATAATCTAAATGTGTTAATTAACTGTAAGAGTCTGTGCAACTCAGTGTTGACCAATCATTATATTTGTGTTTCAGGCTGTCAAGATTGACAATATCACACAGTTCAAGAGCAGTCAAAGTTTGTTCCCCCTCGTACAACCGTTCATCAGCATAGGGTCAGTCACCAAGTCAAAGTTATGATGATCCGTCACAGCCTAGTAGTTAGAAACATAATTTGAAAAGCGAAATATTTGTCTTTGCGGACTATAAACACATCATTTTTATAGTGAAACCACTTAATGCGGGAATTTCTGTTTTTCTGCATACAGAATATCTCACCTAAAGTGAACCACTAGCTAACTTTATTGTTATGAGATATAGAGTTAACTTCTTAAGGGGCACTCCCCTTTATTTTTAGGATGGTTATTGAGGTGGTTTTACATTTTAAAAACATGTCCGCCATTATCCAATATGGCCGACCAATTTTTTTAAAATAAAATACCCTGTATTTTAGGATTAATTGCATTCAAATTCTAAAACAATCATAAAATACGGGGTATTCCATAAGGAATAACAAAGTTGTCAGCCATATTGGAAAATGGCAAACATATTTTTAAATTGAAACCATCCACAAAAACATCTTAAAAAGTAAAAGGGAGTGCCCCAGAAGAAGTTAACTCTATATCTTATAGTAAAAAAGTTCGCTATTGGTTCACTTTAGGTGAGAAACCCTGTATAATGTACTTAAAAAGTGTAGCTGTTCAAAGTTTTGTCAATTTACTTTAAACAGCATTGGTTGAAGGAGTAATAACTTTGAAAAAAGTTTAATCTTACTCAAAATAAGTACAACCTAACACAGTACATGTCTCCCATGTTATATCCTTAAGGACGATAAATGGATTATTGAAAATTTGTTGTTTATGGTTTGTATTTTAATAAAATTTAGCAAATGTATTTATTTGATTATAAGCTGTATAATAAAGTTGACTGTTTTGAACCAATTTTATTCATACTAAGATTATATTTTTGTTATATTGGTTTGGATTTGTACTGGTAGTCTGCAGGTTTGCTGTGGTATTGCCAGTACAGTAGATCCAGTCTTATCAGGGCTCTGGTCCGAGACACTGGCCAGAAGAACTAACCTGTTAAGTCTCTTAAGAGGAGAGTTAGTTGGAGTGTTAAGATAAGTAACTTATTAGTCGCTTTTGGGATAATTTTTGAAAAAAATACAAACGTTGCTCAACCAATAGAACGTTTACTTGTAAGAAAAAATGGATAGGTAAAAAATCAAATGAATAGATAGGTAACATAAATTAATGTTACTGTAATTGAAGACTTACTAACCGCTCTGAAATAATCAAACAACGTTTCAGAGACTAGGCCTACTATAGTTCAACTGAGTAGTTAATTTCAGTGAATTTAGAATGTAAACAAACAAATAAACCGTAAAAGCACTTGAGACACAGAAACTTATACATGCTTCTAAACATCTGTGAGACATGGGAAATATTGACTCTAAGCCGTTTTGCTATTGGCTTCCTATATGTGTCCAGATAAACCGAGGAACGGTAAAACAAAAGCCAGATATGAGGCACCTTACTGTATTTTAACCTTGGTTAGAAAATAACACTGTAATTTCAAACACCCATTGCATGGTAGAGCTATATAAAAAAGGTATTGGAAGATTCCAAACGAGATACATAACACATGCATCAACGTTGATTTCCCATTGAGAATTTGATGTAGTAAATAATGTGTTATTGTATTTTAAAATATTTCAAAAGTGCTTTTGCGATATCATGTTTGGTTATCTAGTTTTAATGCAGTTGGAATAACTACCATTGATAAAAAGGAATCTATTGATCCATCTATTTGAAGCGCAGTTAGCTTACATATCTTTTGCCAAATAATATAGTTTTACTCAAAATGTAAAAAAAATTTTACAGTATAATATTTTAAACATAGTTTGAAATGCTCATTACAAAAACGTAATATGAGAGTACAGATTAGACTAAATTTACGCTAACATTTGTGGTTAATCACCACTTTTTACTGACGGATCTGTAAGGAATATTTTAACACTTGGTATGCTTATTATAAACCCCATGGGAGTATTGAAGCATAACTCCATATCTTAGGCAGGTTTTGTTTAAAAATGTTCATGAAGAAATCCCAGTTAAAAGCCAGATATGTGTGAGTCTCCTAAATTTTAAAAATCAATTAAATATTTATATAGTATTCAAATTATATTGATTGACTTTGGATTTTCCCACCAAAATACAGAAAACGAAAACATATTAAAATACTACCAAACCAAAGAAGCTGGTATGGTTTTCTATCTAAGCAGGGCTTCTAAATGAAATAATAGAATGTGGGCCTTTTAAAGGCATAGTAATTTTTGAAATGTCAGTTAATATATACAAATGAAAATGTTTGATTAGTTATTATGGTTTTGTTATGTTTTACAGTACTTAATAGTATTTATATCTAATACCAAAAACTTTTGCAATTAAAATTATGTGGTGATTAGTTTATGTTCAGAATGTATTTTTTAGCCCTTACCTCACCTATATTTACAAGCTATTGTGTTCAAATTTTGGTGAATTTGTCCTACAAGGATTAAGTCTCATGATAAGACCGATTTACTTTTTTGTTTTAATGTCTCCAAAGGTCAAAAACACTAGGCCTATATCTTTAAACTAATTTATTAATATGTGTGCGTGTCAGTTTTAAGCTTGAAAACTCGAGTAACAATTACACGATTTTGATGAAATTTGGACTCGTGTAAACGGAAATTTGTTCAAACAGAATTGTGAACCAGCAGATTGGATTTTGGAACACGGTTTTAAGGGGTGAACATTGATTCCATGTTCAAGTTTTGGCAAAGAGAGTGAATTAATATAGCAACTGGGTTGATTTTTTAAATGTTTATTAGTTTATTCAATGTTTTTCATCAAGAAAGGTGCGCAAGATTTGGAAATGAAACCCATCAAGCTGGAAGATTGTATTTTAAAATATTTTCACAGGGTTATTACTTTGATGTATTTTTGTATACATTTATTTCAATGAAACCATAATATATAGGCCTACTAATTAGAACTGAAACTCTTGCAGACTATTTAAATATCATTAAAATATATATTAGCTAAAAAAAATTTACAGGTTTACTAGCGATACTTGACAGAAACCACACAAAAAATATTCTAAAATTACATCGAATAGCAGCCTTAAAAACCAAAATTGTTGCCCAGCTAAACATGAAACTGCTCAAACTCGATACCCTACTATTACCCCTTCCCGGACGGGCGAAATCGTGACATAGAACAGGAAAAAATAAAAATTAATTTTCCTTATTTGTCTTTTGTTATACAAGTATACATAAAATAAACACAATAGAACACTTCATACTGTCAAAATAATTTTTTTACTCGTTTTTTAATATGCGGATATATCCGCTACCCGTCCGCGGATGAGTAGAAAAGCAGCGGATATATCCACCACCCGTCTTTGAAGATATGACCATGACAACGTTAGGCAATAAATAAAGAACAATATGTAAACAGTAAATAAAAAGAACAGAAAGAAGTAGTGTTGAGTGTGAAACGTCGAGTGGGGAGCGTAGGAGAGGTGGGTGGTGCGAGGGGAGAGGGTGAGGAGTGGGAGAGGGTAGGCGCGTGAGAGAGGGGGGAGTGCGGGAGAGAGAGCAGGAAAGTGGCGCCTTGGTACCGCGAAACATCTGGTTACTGCTCAAGCATCTGCCAGTCTGTCTGATGAGAAGGCGGATATATCCCTTTCCTGTCCGGAACATCAAAAACCATAAGCGGATATATCCGTCACCCGTCCTTTATCGCCAAAGACTTAAAGGCAGATATATCCGTCACCTGTCCGGGAAGGGTTAAAAGTCCAAATCAATTGAATGCATTTGGATTGTGATGTTCATAAACTGGCTTGAATTTCTTTTGAACTAATAGATTCTTCTTCTAAAGAAGTTCATAGTATTCCTATCGTGACGCAAAATATACGATCAGGAAAATCTTCCCTAAAAGGTGCTCTTGAAAATCTTTACAGTAGCCTACTTCGACATTGACCCTCTTGCTCTCAAATGAGATTTTCGCTTAGCACTGCGATTCGACTGTGAGGTTTTTATTGCACAAGGGTAATTACCTTTTCAGCAGCTGCTGACTTAGTAAGAAGGTTGAGCTCCTTCAAATCAGATCTCCTCACACTTTATATATAATATTATGATGAACGATAAAAATGTATCTAAACCTCACTATATACATAACATTCAGAAATACAACAGTTCCATCGCATCTCATCTCATTTGCATTATTTGTTTTACTAATGAAAATGTATCCACTATGAACGTGGTGGTCCCCTACTATTCAATTCAAGATCAACTACAGTTATGGTCTACTCCGTGCACAAAGTATCAAAGTGAGACTATACTTGTACAACTAACTGTATGTGATCGATACGGTGGGGAAATGGACCCTCATTCGCATGTCAATAAATTTCAAGTTTGACAGCAATATCATGGCACGATTTAAAAAAAGTACTAGTATAAAAATTTATACATATTTTACTAAGCTATAGTCTGGGATTGTTTTATACATTACTTTAGTTGGGCTAGGCCTGGAGGTTGTGGCTTTATCAACAAGGATAAAGTCTATTGATTATTGGCAGGATATGAACCCTGGGTTTTGAGGACCAAAGTCTTACACTCCACCAGTTTGCTCTCCATTTGTAATATATTAGTACCTATAACTGTTTTCTATGCCAGTAATTTTTTTTATGAATCAACCACGAGGGTTAAATATATATTTTACTACAAGGAGAAAAACATTTTTGTTGTGTTTAAAAGTTACCAAAAATATAAAAGTGAGCAAATAAAACTAAGTTTTGTGAAATAAAATGGTCACTCTGGTCTTTTAACCAAGTGCTGAAGTTAGACTCATCACTACTGTCTCTGGTTTAAATTTACAGATAAAATAATCGTTCGGTTTTCTTTTTTACCACGAATCTGTAATAAAAACAATTAGTTTCAGGCTAAAAACAATATTCATGCTAGCCACTGTTCTGAAAAGATTAGTTTTTCAAAAACTTCATATTAAATTTTAATATTCTTAACATTGGTCTTATGAAAAGCTAGATAGCCAAGACAGCTTTACAAAAAAGTAAATAAATTAGTGATGGTCGGATCCGGATATCGGACTACCGGATCCGAGCTAGAACCGGCACCCGATCGGATCCAAAAAATTCAGGATTTTGGGCTGGATCCGGTTTTGATGGATCCGATTTTTTCCGATTTTCCCCGATTTGTTTACTAACACAAAGCTGTCTGTATCTATGTACAAGACCGATTTTGTCCCAATTCTTTTACTAACACAAAGCTGTCTGTATCCATGTACAAGACCGATTTTTTCCTGATTTTTTTACTAATACAAAGCTGTCTGTATCCATGTACAAGACGGATTTTTTCCCGATTTTTTTACTAACACAAAGCTGTCTGTCTGTGGCACTCTTAAATAATCTCTGATTTAATATCTCAGTAAAATTAAACAATGACTCTGTTGTGAATTTGTGTCAATAGAATAATTTACAAGTTACATTCAATATAAATAAAAAACCCTATACAATTTAATTAGTCATATATAATGAGAAAATCACAGTTAACTAAACAATGTAGATTGATGTACCAGAAATGGATATTAAAAATACTAATGAGGACTTGAACCTGAAACCATGTGCTAATATAACAGGATATAACAAACTATGACAGGAAAGTACTACACATGTGCGACTCACTGAAAACTATAGATATAACAATAAATAACATTAACTACTTACAATTTCGGACGTCCTACAAAGACACAAACACTTAGGGGAGGGAGGGGAATACGTAATTAGCTGAGCTTTTTCCAAAAGACGCGATTGAACGATTTGTTCAAACGAACGTGAATTTTCTTCTGTGTTTGCCGGTAAAGTTACGTTAACACTTTCTTGTTCAAAAACTGATTTTATTTACACCACGCGCGGCAAATATATCCCTGCGGGATATAGGCTTAACGATTGATGGAAATAATTTTGTCCGGACAAACACCGCGGATTGAATTTAATTTGCACGATCGATTTTTGATAAATCAGCTAATACACGTCGGAAGGGTAGAAGGATACGACAATGACTAAGAGACTGAGAACCCATCCATGGCTGCCCGATTTACCCCCACTCCTCGTAGTGCATTGTGGGTGCTTGCCTATTGTTCCAAACAGCTGTTCGTATTTACTCATATTGATTTATTATAAAAAGCGCAAATCGGTACACATTATACTTCCAGTTGCCACTGCAACCCATTCAGTGATTCAGTTCTTTTATGTTTTAATCCATAACGTTTGCCGTTTTGTTCTAATATCTGTGGACGATCCCATTGTTGCGACGTTCCGCGATTGAATGAATAACATGTCACAACCAGATAGCGCATGATATTCTCAACTCGAAACAATGCTGGTCAACGGCTGAGATGTTAATTATTATCACGAGTTTGTTATTGAACTTTATTGTAGATATTTTCAATATCGATTGTTCCTCTGTATGGAAATGATTGTTAATTAAATTAAGAATGAAGAGGGAACGTCTACCGAAACAATTGGCTTTACAACTTAATTAAACGTGGCAACATTGAAAATGTAGATGATTTACACGTAAATCAAATAAGATCACTTTGTTTTTATAGGTTAACTAGAGTTCCAAATTAAGATTTTAATTAAAACATGATTGTTTTATTTAGACATATTTTAAATGTGATTAAGTATTAAACTAACCTCTTCACACTCGTATAAATATGCTCTAGGCTCAAGAGCATAAAGTAGAGGCTATGACATTTTTTGTTCCGCAAACCCTTAAGTTCAGCCTTTTAAACACACATTATACAGCAGAAAACCACATCTTAAGAGTTTTCGGAGTGTTTATTTGCAGTTTTTAATAACTACTTTGCTGTTTTAGTGAATTTCCCATAATAGGGAATAAGCTATTACCGTAGTACTCATGGTAAGACCTGGCCCGGGACCGATTTAATTTTTCGTTTTGAGGTCCCTAGAGGCCAAAAATACCATCCGTTCAAATTCAAATATATATATATATATATTATATAAATATTTATATATATATATGTCCGTTAGTGCGATAACTCGAGCAAAAATGATCCGATTTTGATGCAATTTGGTACAAACGTGTAAACATACGTTTGTTCAAACGAGTTCGCGAACCAGCATAATCGGACCATGGGAACGAGGGTTTATGGGGGGTTTTATGGGGTAAAAATGGGGTTTTCCCATTTTTAATCCTAAAAACCAAAAAATTTTCAATTTTTTGAAACCATTTTGTAGAGTTTAAACAAAGAAATAATTTAGTATATTGAAGCACTGTTGAATGCCTAACGGTCACGGAGAAAATTAAAAAATAGTGTAATTTAAAGTTCTCATGTTATTCTTATGGAGAAAATAAAAACTGTTGTAGTTTACTTGTTTATGGATATATATTTATAAAATTTGGCAAATTTATTTATTTCAAATCACTGTCCTGATTAGTAAAGGACTGATCCTATACTACTGACATAAGGTCAAAAACACTTTTTACCTTCCCTGTAGCAGCAAACCTAAGCACTTGTTAAATCTAATGTCATTTAAATTTGGAATAAATTTGTCATTTATGGAAATATTTTAGTAAAAATGTAATCAGACAAGTTGAAATTTGCTTAGTCTGCAGGTATGCTGCGGTGGGGGTATTTTTGTTTACAATTTTATTTATTTCTTAGAGTAGATTCATCAGTGGAATTTATGTGTTTTGAATAAAAATAAAAATTTCTTATGCCTAGCACAAAACTGTACGATGCGTCTAATGGAAATTCATTAATCGAGTAATTAAAGTCAATTAATTGATAGAGGTAACCCGATTCCAAATATAGGCCAATAAACGTGTAAACATACATTTATTCAAATTAGTTTGCAAACCAGTATGATCGGACCATGGGAACGGGATTTTATGGGGTAAAAATGGGTTTTTCTCATTTTTGACCCTAAAAGCATAGAATTTAGGAATTTCTTTCCCAACCATTTTTTGGAGCTTAAAAAAGAAATAGTTTAGTATATTGAAGCATTTTTTTATGCCTAATGGTTATTGAGAAAATAAAAAGAAATGCAAATTTAAAATTTCCATGTCATTCAGAGAAAATTAAAACTGTTGTAGTTTACATGTTTATGGATATATGTTGATCAAATTTGACAAATTTATTTAATTCAACCTATACTATTGACGTTTGGTCAAAAAACACTGTTTACTTTCCCTGTAGCAGCAAACCTAAGCACTCGTTAAATCTAATGTTATTTAAATTTGGAATAAATATGTCTTGTTTATGGAAATATTTTAGTAATATGTAATCAGACAAGTTGAAATTCGCTTAGTCTGCAGGTTTGCTGCGGCGGGGGTATTTATTTTTGTAATTGGAATGGGGGTTTTATGGGGTAAAAATGGGGTTTTCCCATTTTTAGCTAATTTCCCTATAGGGAAGTAGCTATTACCGTAGGTGGCACAGTGAGACCTAGGCCCGGGACTGATTTACTTTTTCATTTTGTCGTCCCCAGAGGCCAAAAACACTATATGTTCTAACTTTCATACTTGTATATATGTGTATATATAAATATATAATATAATAATATAAATTATAAATATAAATTTATTATTCTAATATAAATTTATTTATGATAAATACAATATAAAATCCTGAGGGTCGCGACTCACCCTCTACCGGCGCCGTATCACGTGTGTTGTTACCGTCGTCTGGTCGACCAATATTAAATGTTTCGTGTTTCCGTGTGTTATGTGTTTTGTCCTCTATTTATTATTAAACTTTTGACGAACTCCACTGCGAGGAATATGAAGACTACTTGACATTCTTCTGACCTGATGATGTGCTCCATTCGTAGCATGAAACAGCTGTAGTCTACTAACTACAAAGGATCGTTTTGACAGTAACAAGGTAATTTAAACCACTATATAGACAATATAAAATATATGTGTCTGTGAACACGATACTTGAGTAATTTTTATCCGATTTTAATGAAATTTGGTTTGAAGGTGTAAGGCGGGATAAGCTTGGATGAGCAAAGCAGCATGATTGGGCTATGGGAACGGGGTTTTATGAGATAATTTATTTTTCTCATTTTTGACCCTTAAAACACAAAATTTTCTAATTTCTGTATAGACCTTTGTTAAGAGCTTAAAAAACAAATAATTCAGTACATCAAAGTGTTTTTGTACGGTTATTTTTTGGTTACGGAGAAAATTCAAAAATTTTTATTTTGAAATTACCATGTTATTCTTATGGAGACTATTGTAAAATGTTGTAGTTTGCTTGTTTATGGGTATATTTTGATCAAACTTGAAAAGTTTTTTCATCTTATAGTTAGGTATACTAAACTATTAATATTTTATTAAAATAACACACTTCATTAGTTTCCCTGTAGCAGCAAACTTAGGTACAGTACTCGTTAAACCTAATTTTATTAAATAGATCTAATTTAAAATCAAGTCAGGCAAATGGAAATTCGCTTCAGACGGCAGTGGTACACCCTAAAGACATAACATTTTGCAATTTATTTCTAAACTATTTTGTAAATCTCAAAAAAACAAATAATTTAGTATACTGAAGCGTTGTTGTATACCTAACGGTTACAGACAAATTTCCAAAAAAGTGTACATTTGAAAATTACTATGTTATTTTTATGGAGAACTAGCAGCTATACACGTGCCTTGCAACGGGGTCAGTATGCAAAAGAGACAATGTTGGTTCTTTGAAAATGCCTTGAAATTGGTGCACACCTACTATTTAAATTAGTTACGAAATTGAACTGTATTACTTAACTTGATAATAGTAGGCCTACCTACAATTTTATTTTTACATGTTTACAATTTAAACTGTGTGGGTTTGTTCTTTGTTACCATTGAGACCAATCAATATGTACTTTTAAAACTCTCACCTCAGATCTTTGAAAGCCCGCGAGGCAGAGTGTTAGGTCTATATCGAAGCGGGAATAGTTCTATTTGTATCCTCGGAGCTGTAGCTTTATTTTTGTCCAACTTTGAGCCCAGTCGGTTCAGTAGTTTTTGAGTTTAGGTCATACAATACACAGACAGACAGACACCACATCTTCTTTATAATAGTACTAGCAGTTATACCTGTGCCTTGCAATGGGATCAGTATGCAAAAGAGACAATGTTGGTTCTTTAAAAATGCCTAAAAAAGGGTTTCACTCCTACTATTTAATTAAGAAACAATATTGAATTGTATTACTTAACTTGATAATAGTATGTTTTTTTTTTAACTAAGACAGTGAACACTTATTTAGGCTACATTGTATACAAAATCAATGATAGATTTTAAGGTATAATCATAAATAACATGTTGAATGGTTTGTATTGTAAACGAAAAACTATCACAACACTGTAGTTCCAAACCTGTCTGTAGTGTAATTTTCTAACATATATTAGTGAAATCTATATATTAATTTGAAACTGTTTTTCTTTGTCATAGCTATTTTGAGAGAACGGCTGGGCGTAGAAACTCGGTAGGGGTGTCTAAAGAAAGGTCTTGGTCTGTAGATGAGCCATCAAAAGAGAAACGTGGTAAATTCCCTCGGGGCTCTGCCCCAGTGGCCTTTAAAGTCCCATCCCATGTTATTCTTATGGAGGAAAACGGGGTTTTTGTCGCAGCTAATTTGAGAGAACGGCTGGGTGTAGAAACTTGGTAGGGGTGTCTAAAGAAAGGTATTGGTCTGTAGGTGAGCCCTCAAAAGAGAAACGAGGTAAATTTCCTTGGGGCTCTGCCCCAGAGGCCTTTAAAGTTCACTCAGCAATTTTGTTTACATTATGACCATATGGATAATTTTACACTACTTTTAATGAACCAGCTGTTAATATTAAAATTGTATTCAAAGGTCTACTGAAACTGTCAAAATTAAATGTTTACATTATTATTTATGATTTTAAATTGATTCTCCACTGCATGGCAAGTTTTTTATAGTTTCAACAAAATGATGATTTTATGATACGTTTTAAATGTTTTGTTCAAAAATCTATACTGTATTGCTCTTAGAAAATTTTAAATTATGAAATAAGTGTGACATATCATTTTCAAAGGAACATATAATTATTCCTTATCGGGTTAGCTTATATATATTGTAAGGTTGGCACTTGCCTTTTTTCCTACTTTCAATCACCACTTATTTTTGAATTCAAGAAAGAACACCAGAAATTCATTTATTGGTATGACAGTTTTCGATAATCGGGTTGAAAATTGTGTCAAAGATGAGTAACTTGAGGATTAGAATTGTGTTCAAGTTTTGGAATAGACTAACTACGGAGTATGTTTCATCTATGGTTTTGGTGAAGTAGGTGAACTAATGTCAATTCAGGTATTTAAAAAAAATGTGTAGGCCTACAGGGTTTTTACTTTGATGTACACATGTAGCTAGGTCGAACAACGCATCTAAACCCCACTACATACAAAACATTCGGAAACACAACAGTGTCATCACATCTCATCGCATTTGCATAATTTGTTACCAAGGCTGGACTAGGTTATGGATTTGGTTCCGCAAATGTTCAAGATTTGTGATCAAATTTCCTACAATTATGGTTCATTCCATCCTCGAAAAACATGCACAGCTTTATGTGGTCGATATGGCCAGGCAAAACTACCCCACAAGTTAATGAATTATCAAGTAAGAACAGGATGATTAAATACATGGGTCGATGTGGCAAGAGAAGGAATTAAAATTGCTTAGATCGAAGTAAGAATGTTACTACTATCTGGAGAATCAGATATTTTTATCAAATACAAAAAAAAAACTTATTTAAATGCTGAAAAAATTCTGTATTTTTATGACCAAAGATGAAGATTTACTTATAAATCTGGATTCAATCTGAATGATTTTTCTAAAGCAGATGGAATTAGTTGTTAGTAATAAATATTGACTCTTTCCGTAACATGATAGACTAATTATATGAACTCATTCTCCCATATAGTGAAAGTGGCTTTGACATGAAACAAACTCATGAACAAACAATTATAAAGACTCCTAAAAAACCTTTTGGGCAACCTAAATCCGATAAAAAAGTAGGATCAGTCAGTAGTCAGCAGTCAGAGTGAGTGGATGTCTTGTCTTGTTCTGTGTTGTTTTCCTTGTTTCTTCAACTTTTAGAGGTTAGGATTTAATATATTCCTCATATTTCTTTTAAACTCAAATCTACCTGAAGATCTAAGCAAAAAATAATAAATAATTATACTCAGTTAATTAATTATTGTTTTCTTTCTACAAAAAAACTATATTTAGAAACTGGTGAAGCAGTTAAGAGTTTGTCTGGTCTTTCATTTCTATTTGTTTGTTTATCCACTAAATTTATCAAAAACTAATAATAAAATGGCATGTGACCAGTGTAAAGAGCCTATTTTAGAAATAAAAGAAGTTATTAAATGTGTTCGGCCTACTTGTGAAAAAATATTTCACTATCATTGCACTGGATTAAGGGAGTCAGTTTTCAGTAAAATGTCTGAGGATGCGAAGGCTAAATGGTTTTGTCTAAAGTGCAAGGGATTAAAAAATGAGAAAAAACCTTCAGGTTCGTCTACACAAGAAATAACTTCTGTCGAGAAAGGTACTGAGGAAGGGTTCCCTGGGTATAGTACTGAAGATATTTTAAAAAGTGTGAATCAAAAGTTAGACCTTATTCGCAATATCTCTTCAGGGTTGGAGACATTAAAGGAGACTACCGCTGAGATCAGGGCTAGTCAAGATTTTTTGTCAGACCAGTATGATAAATTTGAAAATGCATTAAAATGTTTGCCGAGTATGGAGCAAGAGTTAAAAAAGTTACGTGAAACTCTGGTAGAGAAGGATAAGGAGATCTTGGAGCTGAAAATACAGGTGAATAAACTTGAGCAGTATGGAAGAAATAAAAATTTGGAGGTGAATGAGGTAGCGGAAGTTAAAGGTGAGAATGTTGAAGTGGTTATGAAAATTGCCGAAAAGTTTGGGGTGCAGTTAGAGGAGAGGGACATTGAAATTGCTCATCGTTTACCTAAAACAAAAACTGAACAACGGCCTGCTAATATAATTGTACAGTTTGCCAACAGAAAAGTACGTAATAGGTTATTGGAGGCTAGGAAGAAAGTTGTAACAAATGCAGAGGTTACAGGACATCATGGTGGAAGAATCTACATCAGCGAAAATCTTTCCTTTTACTACAGAAACCTATTGAAGACGGCTAAAGATAAGGCAAAGAGTCTCAACTATAAGTACATCTGGTATAAATATGGAGCGGTTCGGGTGAGGAAGGAAGATAATTCCAAGGTCATAGTAATTGATACAGAGGAAGATTTAGTTAAAATTAAGTAAGTTGTATTATAGTTTAGTAATTACATTATGGCATACAGTACTTCTAGATGGCTGAAGCTATAAATGATGATGATGAGATAAAATCAGTTAGCTGCCAAGACATAGCAGAATTAATAATTTGCGCAAAGAAACACAACTTTGATAATGGTTTAACCTTTTTTCATTTAAATATTGCATCTCTTAAAAAACATTGGAATGAGTTCATTTTGTTGTTTGACACTAGTTTAAAATACCTGGATGTAATTGTTTTGACAGAAGTAAATATAAAGGAGAGTTTAGTAGATATGTTTAACTTAAATGGTTATAATGTTTATTTTAATTTAAGAGTGAACAGTAAAGGTGGAGGTATTTGTGTTTTTGTTAAAAATAAATTTTCTGTAAAAAATTCTATTATTTTGGCTAAAGAAAGTTTTGAACATATGTTATTAGAGATAGAATGTAAACAAACTAATCTAGTCTTTTGTATATTAGCTATTTATAAACCTCCGAGAACCAATGAGAAAGTTTTTATTACAGAGTTAAGTGAAGTAATTATGAGCACTAAATCTAAATATTTTATTACACTTGGAGATGTTAACATTAATTTGATGAACAAGTTTTGCTGCACTGTGAATGCATATAAAGACCTGATGGCTGCCAATGGCTTGATTTCATGTATAGACCAATACACTAGGGAAGAGATAAGACAAGGTAGGCTGTCTAGATCCCTTATCGACCATATTTATCTTCTTAGAGGAAACAACTTGAGGCCAAAGTCTGTTGTCACTAAACTGAAAATATCTGATCATTATCCTTGTTTGGTGAATGTACAACCGAGAGGAGAGAATGGGTAGTCATAATATTGATTTATTGCAAAACTTGAGATTGAATGCTAAATTAGTTGACCAAGGCATTAAAAATATAGACTGGATACCAATTAAAAATGTACAACCTTTTTCGTCTGATGCAGTTTACCTTATGTAATACTTTCAACTTCATATATAATAAAGCTAAAATAGTGCAGAATGTAAGGCACAAACATCCTAGAAAAGCTTGGTTGAGTTGGGACATACTAAATAAAATAAAAAGAAGGGATAGGTTATTTAAACAAATGAAAAAAAATCCACAGAATATTTATTTAGCAACCGAGTATAGACAGTTGAGGAATAATATTAATAAAGATATTTTGAAAGCCAAAATAAAATACTATAGGGATATTTTTGAGGAAAATAAAAACAATATAAAGAGGACATGGGAGGAAATAAATCAAGTGATGGGTAGGAATAAAAAACAAAATGTAGATGAATTAATGAATAAATATATGGTTGGTAAAGTCGGAACATTAAAACAAATATGTGATCAGTTTGCTGATACTTTTACATTAGAAATAAATAGCATAGTTCATAAATGTGATAAGAAACTAATGGGATTGGACAGTGATGAGGTTAAATTAGGAGATATTAAGAGTTTGTACATCCCCAAAGCCAATAGAAAAGATATTGAAGATATTATTGTAAAATTAAAGAAAAATAGCCCCGGTATAGATGGAATAAGAGTATGTGATTTAAAAAAGTGTAATTTAGAAGCCGCTGAAGTGCTGGTTAATATAATAAATGCATCACTTGATGAAGGCAGAATGCCGACTCTGCTAAAAACTGCTATTATAAGACCTGTTTATAAATCAGGTTGCCACAATTCATACCAGAACTATCGCCCAATATCTATTCTTTCTTCAATAGATAAAATAATGGAAAGGTACATTGCACACAATTTAAATAAATACTTAGCAGAAAATGATGTTATAAATAAAAGTCAGTATGGTTTCCAGAAAAACAAAAGTACAGAGTTATTGCTAAAAAATTTTTCTAACAATATTAACAAAGAATTAGGGCAGGGCAATCAAGTAATAGTAACTTTTATAGACTTTACTAAAGCTTTTGATACACTGCAGTTTGATAAAATATTGACAGCACTCAAGGACATAGGAATTTCTGGCAGGTTTTTAGAATGGTTTAGAGACTATCTGAAAAACAGAAAAATTATTGTAAAAGTGCATAGTACATTTAGTGAAGAGGCAGAACTTTTTTCTGGGGTACCTCAAGGAAGTATTTTGGGCCCAATCTTATATATAATATATGCAAATACACTCCCAAAATATATTAAAGAAGCCACGGTTTTTATGTACGCGGATGACACTGCAATTGTCGTATCAAACAAAAATATAATACAGGCAGAAAAAAATATGCAGAATGCTGTTAACAACCTTTTAGAATGGTGTCATGATTATGGATTGGTAATAAATGACAAAAAGTCCAAGGTCATGCATGTGCATTCACCTGCATTTAAATGTTCTAATGTAAGCATTACTTACCATAATTTTGATTGTTTACATAATCATACTTACTCACTTATCCCAAAAAGTTGTCAATGTAAGAGTTTAGAGAATGTGCATGATTTTAAATATTTAGGGGTTCATGTTGACCACAATTTTAAATGGGATATACATGTTAATTATGTTTGTAAAAAAATCAGATCATGTGTTTGCAAAATTTTTTATTTAAAAAGTGTCCTGCCATTTAATGTGCTATTGGTGATTTACCATTCATTGTGTGAATCAATATTAAGATATGGTGTGAGAGCATGGGGCAATGCTTCAAAGACTTCTCTGAGGAAAATTGAGCATCTGCAGGAGCAAGCGCTCAAATGTATTGTTCCAGTGCACATTAAGCAGTTACCAATTATAAAGATTTTTCATTTTGTTAGACTGCTACCTGTTAGTAAGTTATATATTTTTTTGATATCCACTGATCATTTATTTGATGACAGCTTGAAAATAGTCAATAATCACCCATATGATGTTAGAAGGAATTATTATTTTGTACCAAAGCACAGGAATAAGTATGGAAGTAGAACACTTGAAGTTTTTGTTCCCAAATGTTTTAATAACCTCACAAATCATATGGTTTTTGCAAATAGTTATAGCATGTTTAAACAATTTTTAAAGGAACTTGTTTGGAATGATTTGTTACAATTTTAATTTATTACAATTATGCATTTAATTTATTTACATTTTTAGTTTAAGTTAAAGTAATATATTATTATTATTTATTCCAATAGTTTATTTGTTATTGTTACTGTTGAATTTTTACAGATATTTGTGTCTTTGTTGTCTTTTTTTTTTGTTATTAATTACTCAAGAGACAATTAAGAACTCATAAAACTGCATGCTACTGATTCAAACTGACAAAACTGTATGGTAAATAACAAACAATATTTTTAGTGCAGACAAACCATTTGTGGTTTTTGCACTTTTGTATCATATGTATTGGCAATTATTGTGTAAATAAATTTCTTGAAAAAAAAAAAAAAGGAAATATTGTGTTAAACGAATTCAACAATCACGTTTTTTAGGGAACACAATCGTCATACTTATTATTATGCTTATCCTCCCTTCATTTATCTTAGATTTTAATGACTTCACTCTATCTATCGCAGTTAGCTGAATTTACATAAAACCGCAAGATTAACCGTCCATTTCGACGGGGTTCCACTAGTTATGTATAATCAGGCAAATGGAAATTCACATAGTATGGAGGTTTGCTGCAGCAGGGGTTTTATGTTACTGTTTACACAAAATTATATCTAAAAATAATTCTGAAAAATTCAGGATAAGAGCCTAGGCTCGTACTAAACCAATTGACAAGTTTTTTGTGTCATTGGAAAGAGCATAACGTGAAGCTGTGCAGGAAACTTTCTTTTTAGGGAAATAATTAGAGAGTGAGGCCCTGGGACCCTTTAAAGTTTTGTATTTCTCCATAAGATTAACATGGGAAACAAACTGAAATAAACCCTTAATATGGTTTGTATTCTAATCTTATCTTAGTTAAACAATAATAATTACAAGGACAGAGGTTTTAAAGTACAAGGTTTAATGGTACATAAGTTAAATGGTTAAAATAGGGTTACAAAAATTTTTCAGGGGTGGGGATTCGTGCTGGCCGAATCAAAAGATTTCAAATTTAAATTTTCAATAAGTAAGTAAGTTATGGTAAGTTATGAATTAAATAATCTTTTAGAAACAATGAGTTAAATAGGAAGGATTTTGATTTTAATTAAGAGAGGTAAATTGGGTCCAAATGGATGCTTGAAGAGTCTAGTCTGAGTCAATAACTAAACAAACATAAAAAACCCATAACTACTTACGTGGCATTGGCGTGAATGGTGTTTAATTATGCTGAGGGGGGGTTTAAAAATGGAATGTTCTCACCAATCTTCTGTAATAATAATTTTCTTCTTAGTTTAAAGGCTTAAATTCTTCTTTCTTCAGTAAAATTTGGAAATTTTGACACTACTTTCTTTTATAATATGACAATTATTTTCACAATTAAGAGTTTAAACTTTTATGTTCTTCTTGGATGCTTTTAAACTGCACACCCCTTTTCATTGTTGTAAATCATATCAAGTTATGGGGTTCACATAAATAAAAACATGGTTGAATTTTATTAATAATCTTGAACCCAGATGGATGGTGTTCTGATTGGAGGATTTGTTTTTTAATAATAATTTTTGAATAAGCCAATGAATAAATTTTTGATTTTAAATTATATATATGTTGAGACAATATGGTTTTAATAATATTAACAATGGACATGGATAAATATTGAAAATATAACAAGATTGAGTTTGAAATTAAAATAAGGACTATAATTATAAACATTGAATTTTGAGTCATTACAATATCCCCTCAGAAAATATGTAATTCAATTTTTAATGACATATTTTCGCTAAATGACGAAAAATATATTTAACTTTATACAGCAAATAACAAATATTGAGATGAAATTGAGTTGAAACAAAAATCTAACAAACTTAACATTAAGGTTTAACTAGAACAAATTTCAGTTGGAATGAACATAACAATAAAATAATTCTAAAATAGCAAAATGATTACTATCCCCTCCTATCTTTTACAAACATTAAGAACATAAAATTAATTTAAGTGGTTAAAACAATTTTTTTTTTATTTTTTTACATAATAAATGAATGGAGTGATGAACAAATGTTGAAATATGAAATGAACATGAGACATATAAGAGATGTATGATTCTTATAGGTAATATGGAATACATTAAATGAATAGTTGTTGGTGATTGCTTGATGATAACCTCTTATAACTAAATACATTAAATTTGTGATTATGACTATAGTTTAACTATTGGGACAGAGGTAACTGGGAAATTGGATTGTTAACTCACTGCTTGTGTAGGTATGATTTAAAATTCTTCCTTTTTACAACAATGTTTACTGGGTTAAGCGCACATTACAGTTTATCTTCTATCTTCGGTTATGGTGTGTAGATCGGTTCCATGTATTTCTTCATGGAGGATATATGATAGGGTCCATTTAATTTATCATTGTAGAGATCACTTATGTGGTATGTTGATGGTCCAAGTATTTCTCTGATGACAAAAGGGCCTTGGTACACTTCAAACAATTTGGCTGTCTCACCATAAATAGCTCTGGATAAGGGATGAGATTTTATGAGTACTTTGTCATTGATGTTTAGAGACTGTGGTTGTCTATTTTTGTTTAATCGGTTGGAACGTTTTCTTTGGGTTTCACTTAGTTTTCTTTCTGCCATCAATAATTTTTGTTCATAAGGCATGTCATTGTTGATTGGGTGATGTAGGTATTCTTCCCAAAATCTAATGTCCTTAATACCATACTGCAACTCATTGGGAACTCATCCAGTGGATTCATGGTGAATTTCATTTAAACATTGGTTAATCTCTGGTATATATTTTACCCATTTTTGTTGTTGTTTAGAACAGTATGTCCTTAGACATCTTTTGATTTCTCTTATTGGTCTTTCTGCTAAATTGAAACAGGGGTAATAGACAGGGTTGTATATAGGTGTGATGTTCTCTTTCTCTAATCTTGAGGTCCATTCATGACTTTTGAATTGTGTGCCATTATCAGTTTGTATACAGCGGGGCTTTCCATGTTCAGGAATATGTATATTAAATAGCTTGTTGAGTATGATTTTAGTAGTGGCTCTCTGCATTGGGTAAAGTTTAATGAATTTTGTGAATATATCAATGATTATGAGTAGGTATTTTACATTTCCAACACTTGTAGGAAAAGGGCCGATGATATCGATAGCAAGTTGGTCATTCTTACTGCGACATGTGATCCCTTTGGCGATCGCAGTCATGTGTTTGTTGCTGATTTTACATCTTTGACAAGTATCGCATGTTGATAAATACTTCCGAATGGTTCTGTTCATATTCTTGAAAACAAAAGTTTCCTGTAGTTAGCTGAAGACATTTTTTGGCTCCGCAATGTAGGTAATGTAAATGACATTCCCATATAAGGTGTGGTATCATGATTGTAGGTACTCTGATTAACCATTTATTGCCCAAGCGTTGATAAAGGATGTCATTATGAATTTTAAAATTTCTCTGTAGCTTTTGTGCTGTTGTGGTATCTGGATTATCATGAATTGTTTCAATAATTGTCTGTAATTGGAGATCTTCTTGCTGTAGCTGGGGTAGATTTTGAAGGTCTTCACGAAGTTGTGGGTCCGTAGTTCTTTCTATGTAGTGGATAGTTAATTCATTTGTTATATTACATGAATCAGTTTGTTGGTTTGGTGGAATCCGGCTAAGAGTATCGGCCGTTACATTTTCCGTGCCCTTGCAGTGGATTATTGTGAAATTATATTCTTGGATAGCTAGAATCCATCTAGCAAGGCGGTTGTTGAGGAGTTTACAAGTTTTTAAGAAAGTAAGGGCATGATTATCAGTTATGACTTTCAATTTGGTACCTAATATAATGTATCGAGATTTCTGTAGACAATGAATTATAGCCAATAATTCTTTTTCTGTGGTAGTAAACCGTTGCTCTGCAGGCTGTAGCGTTCTGGACATAAACATGATGGCAGTTTTATCTCCGTTCTCTTTGATTTGATACAGGTGACCTCCGATGGCGATGTCTGAGGCATCAGTCTGTAAGTAGAATTCTTTGGCTGGGTCAGGATGATTTAATACACTGGTTTGCAGGAAAGGTTGTTTGATTTCATTGAAGGTAATGTCATCTGCAGGTGTCCAGATAAACTTATTCTTTTTGGAAGTTAGTCGCAATAAAGGTTGAATTGTAGAGGAGAATTTATCGAGAAATTTATTGTAATAATTAATACAACCAAGGAATAATTTAAGTTGTGTTCTGTTCTTTGGTGTAGGGAATTTTAAGATGGGGTCTACCTTGCTTTGATCCATTACAAGTCCTTCTTTTGTCAGTGTATACCCGAGGAATGGTACTGATTCTCTGCAAAACTGAGATTTGTTGAAGTTAATGGTCATGTTAGCTGATTGTAACTTCTCAAAAATGTATTCTAAATGTATAAGGTGTGTTTCAAAATCTGATGAAATGATACATATATCATCTATGTAGATTGCAGTGAAGTCTTCTACGGCTGCATCGAAAACTTGGTCTAATGCCCTTACCAAGGCTGCTTGTGATGTTGAAATTCCAAATGGTGTAACAGTATACTGGTATGTTTTACCACGGAATTGGAAAGCGGTATACTGACGAGATTCAAGCGATAAAGGTATCTGCCAGTAAGATGCAGTAAGGTCAATACTACTGATAAATTTAGCATTACGGCATTTACTTAATATTTCATTTACACTGCGGTTACACTCGTAATCCAGTACGATTATGTTGTTTTCTTTATTACTGGGATGATTGGGTTAATGAAGGTACTCTTACTTCGTTCTATTACTTTAATTTGCTCCATCCGATTTATTTCCTGTTCTACGGCAGTTTGATACTGTTGAGGTACTGGATAAACAGTTGATTTAAAATTATGTGGATTATTAACTTTCAATTCATGAGTATATTTTGTACAACAACCTGGTTTTTCTGAAAACACTTGTTTATATTTAAGCAATAAATTGCTTAATTTTCTCTTTTGTTCCCCATTGGTATAGTCATTCTCCATCAATGACTTATTAATCATTTCATCTGTCAGATCGGTGTCCTCGTTGTGTTCTTTCCTGGGTAAGCGATATTCTTCATACACTGTAAAATGGTCTTCTTCATTGTTATAATAGTCATCATAAGGCCTTTGGCAATTGCCTATATCTATTTGACATACTTGTCCCATTTTAATACTCATATCACATTTTAGATTAATATCAGTATCATTAATTGTTAAGCTTAATTTATTTTCATTAGAATCTATCTTTAGTCGGAGTTCTGTTAATGTGTCCATACCAAATATCACAGGTTTAATTAAATTAGGTATGATAAGAAATTGAAGCCAGATGGTCTGATGTTCAATGGTTACAGGGGCATAAATGATTCTCGCAACACGTTTTGATTTTTCACCAGTAGCTGTAGTTATTGTCGTATTAGACAAAGGAAGTTCTTCAAATGGTTGAATTATTTTTTGATTCTCTTTGAAACATTGTTCGGAAATACATGTTATTGTAGAACCAGTATCGATTAATGCTTTTGTTGTGAGATTATTGATTCTAATATCTATTTCAGGGCATTTAACTGGTTTGGACACAGGAAATTTATTATTTTCAGTGGGTTCATTTAATAGGAAATCTTGATCACATATTATATTATTTATCGAATAATTGTTAGGGTTATTTAAAAAATCATTTTCGAGGATATTAGCTGTTGATATCGCTGTAGTTGTTATGATGTTAGTAGTTGATGGTCCTCGGCTTACATCTACAGCGACGGGTCGTTTCCCTGGGTAGTGTGTGAGGGGTTGAAATTTGTTGGAGATCTTCGTTGTGTTGCTGAGTCATGTGGACTGTCTTGACTTATCATGGCACACACTTGTTTTTGTTCATTTGTGGGATATGGTTTGCTGTTATTGTAGTAGTATTGATTAGGCCTTTGGTGGTGTCGGTTTTGATCAATGGGCGTATTGGTATATGGATGCTGTCTGTGGTTTTGATTGTAGTTTTTTGCGGGGATCATGTCTGTAACGGTTGTATGGTTGATGTTCTCTAGGTTCTTGATGTTCTTGGTGCAGTGTCCGTATAGAATAAGGTGATGTTTTTGGTTGATAGGCTCGATGGTTAATATCAGAGCTGTATGTTGGAGTCTTGTTACGATGTGTAGGACTAATTGGTCGGTGATCCATATTATGGTAGTTCACAGGTTTGCTCCTTTTGGGTCCATCTCGAATATCTTCTTTTTGCAAAAGTCTTTCGAATGCTCGAATTGTAGTCACATTCTGTACCTGGATGCTATTTTGGATGAGTTGGTCAAATCGTTCACTTAACAGGATCACTATTTCTTCTTCAGTCATTTGTGGTGTAATAGACTGTAGCAATAGGACTCTCTCAGTAAAATATTCAGTTCTGTTGAGTGTTCCATTAGGTTTGTAATATTCGGCTTCAATCTTGCTACGTACTCCTCTTTGTACTTCACGGCTCCAGTATTTTATGGTGAATTCTTCGGAGAATCTTTCCCAACTGTTAATGTCTGCCTTAACCAGTTGAAGCCATCTGGACGCTGGTCCTTCAAAACTGACATCGAGAAGATCTTTCAGAATTTCAACAGGGTCGTTATTAGGATTTCTTTCTATCCTTTTAACGTAGAACCGTTTAAGTTTTTGTAGATATTCATTTGGATTTATAGTTCTTCCATTGAATTTAGGGATTTGTCTTTCCATTGGGTCAGATCCCGAACATATGATTTGAATAGGATTGTCGTTCCGGATTGGTGAATGATGTTTCAGTTTTAGTGACTGTACTTCACTTTCACATTTGTTTAGAGTTTCAGTAATAGTTTTAATTTCGTTTTGTTGTTCTTGGATTAGATTATTTTGTATGTGTAATTTAGGTACAATTTCATTGTGGACGGATTGTGCATAATATTTAGCAATATTTTCACTGTCGGTTTTTGTTTGTAGCACCAATGCTTTCATATTTTGTTCTAACTTTTGTTCTTGTTGTTCCAAGTTATTAGTTACAAATGTCTGGATATTTATTTTTGATTCGTCAATTTGATTTGTGATTTGAAATTGAAATTCTTTATTTTCTTGATTTTGGGACTATTGGTTAGCTTTTAGGAAATTTAATTCCTGGCGAAATTCACTTTGTGTTGTTCTAATGTCATTTATTTGTTCTGTTAGAATTTTTTGACATGATTTTATCTCACGGTTTAGCTCTATTCGGGTCTGATCTAATTTTTGGTTTAGTTGTGTGTTGGTTTGATCAAGTTTAGTGTTAAACTGTTCTAGAAAATTAAATATTTTGTTCAAATCCGGTTGTTCAGTAGTTTGCGTAGCTTTAACTTCAGGTGGTTGAGAAGTTGCATGTGTGAGCGTTGGTATTACGTCATTGGGACGGTTTTCAATGGTCGGAGACTCGGACTCTAACAGCTGGAAACTTGCTTCGGGCGTCTTCGTTAACCCTCGGATGATTCCGTGTGTCGATGTGGTTCTAATATCAGCTGACTGTGAATGTGAAATGAAATGAAATGAAAATACTTTTTTATTGAGGCGAACATTAGGACCACATGGTCCTTTCTTACAGTGCTTTGATATGTGTGCTTTGATGTGTGCTTTGATTGGCTGCGGGTCTTTGGTTTACTTCAATAATCTCGGCCCGGTCCGTTGATTCTGATTGGTCGCTCTCGTTCCGGTTCAAATCTTCGACACTGGGTCCACTAGGATTGAAACGTTCCGAACCCGAACCGGTGTTAGATTCATCTTGGCCTTCTACATAGGTTAGGTTTTCCATTTCTTCTGTTGACAGATTTGACGATTCGTCTGATTCGTGTTGTTGAAATAATAATGCAGGATAACGTCTCGGTTGTCTCAAATTATTGTGATTATCGTTATCGTTGTTAGCCATTTTGTTTACGGTGCAAGGGAACAGGGATATTATAGGACAAGTTGGGTATCGTTATAACAATAATGAGCTAGGCCTAAGCTTTACGACATGAAATAAATCTGTTTTACCTTATAGTACCGGTAGCCTATTTATTTTTAGAATTACAAGTAGTTTAGTTAGTACCTAATATTGGTGGGACATAAGTTGTGGGAAATCGAAATTCTTAATCCTACCTACCTTCTTAAGAGTAGGCCTAACATACGTAAGTATTAGTCTATTGGTATTTATTAGCCTATTTTAGATTGTCTCAACATACGATTATGAAATCTTTTGATTCAAGCCTATTACGTTGGGCGCCATTGAAATAAACCCTTAATATGGTTTGTATTCTAATCTTATCTTAGTTAAACAATAATAATTACAAGGACAGAGGTTTTAAAGTACAAGGTTTAATGGTACCGGTACATAAGTTAAATGGTTAAAATAGGGTTACAAAAATTGTTCAGGGGTGGGGATTCGTGCTGGCCGAATCAAAAGATTTCAAATTTAAATTTTCAATAAGTAAGTTATGGTAAGTTATGAATTAAATAATCTTTTAGAAACAATGAGTTAAATAGGAAGGATTTTGATTTTAATTAAGAGAGGTAAATTGGGTCCAAATGGATGCTTGAAGAGTCTAGTCTGAGTCAATAACTTAATAAAAATGAAATGTTCTCACCAATCTTCTGTAATAATAATTTTCTTCTTAGTTTAAAGGCTTAAATTCTTCTTTCTTCAGTAAAATTTGGAAATTTGGACACTACTTTCTTTTATAATATGACAATTATTTTCACAATTAAGAGTTTAAACTTTTATGTTCTTCTTGGATGCTTTTAAACTGCACACCCCTTTTCATTGTTGTAAATCATATCAAGTTATGGGGTTCACATAAATAAAAACATGGTTGAATTTTATTAATAATCTTGAACCCAGATGGATGGTGTTCTGATTGGAGGATTTGTTTTTTAATAATAATTTTTGAATAAGCCAATGAATAAATTTTTGATTTTAAATTATATATATGTTGAGACAATATGGTTTTAATAATATTAACAATGGACATGGATAAATATTGAAAATATAACAAGATTGAGTTTGAAATTAAAATAAGGACTATAATTATAAACATTGAATTTTGAGTCATTACAAAACATTGTTTTGAAACTCCAGCTGTTGTCAAAAAATTAAATATTATAACTGTCTCCATGGAAGCATGGGAAAATTCACAATGTTTACATTTGCTTTGACATTTAAATGTAAACAAGCAGAACTGTCAAATACCTATTTCACAATTTCAGACAGCTGATAAAAAAAAAAAACAACTATGTGGTATGTTTATTCAATCTTAAACTTTATTATAGATTATTTATTGTAAATCTATTTCAATGATTATTAAACAGACTTTTCCCGTTGCGAAGCAGAAATTAATAGTGAGAAGAAGAGCATATTAATTGTAAACCATCAATGTGTAAATTATGTTGTATTAAAAATCTGTATAGTTTTGGATATTGATATAAGTTATTAGTTATTGGATTTTTATTTTAAGGATTTGGCATATGAGTAAGTCTATGATAAATAACACCATTTCAGAATTTTGCCAGTTTTTGCCTAACTCTGTCCTGTAGAGTTTAAAGTAGCCTACACCTTATTGTCTACAAACTGGCTAAATAACTCTAGGTATGGTACTTTATAAACGCTGACAGCCTTTTTACGTTGACTTAAATTGTAAGCTTACCTTTTTCCGTCCATGGACAGTTTAGTTTGATTGTTAATAATTAACCCTTTAAACTGGAATAGGACTGTTATGTAAATTGTGAGTATTTCCATTAGTTAATAATCTTTAAGTTGACTCTTTTAAAATCATCGGAATTATGACTGTTATTAGTTTTTAAACAAGTTATTTGTTTACAAATAACTCCTGTACTTCTTTGCAATTGCTCGATTTCGAGCAACATGTACACTATTTGTGTACTTATTTAATACACAAGCAGGTTTTTTGTGACAATTACTCCTCCGAAACTACTGAACCGAATACCGAAACTGTCAATACATGTTTTTGGTGTCATTGGAAGAGCGTAACGTGAAGTTGTGCAAGAAACTTTCTTTTTAGGGAAATAAATAGAGAGTGAGGCCCTGGGGCCCTTTAAAGTTTTGTATTTCTCCATAAGATTAACATAGGAAACTAAAATTGTTATGAAACTCCAGCTGTTGTCAGAAATTAAAAGTGAGAAGAACATATGTTGATTGTAAACAGTCAATAAGTTTGCTAATTTAAAAGTTTGCTACAAACATTTACTGACTTGGTTGAGATTAAATATTTACTATTTGAATTTGGATTGGCGTAAATATTACAATGGAAAAAAGCGAGAGAGCCTGGATAATTTTGTATACTAAAAAGAAAACTGAATTAACACTGTGCTGCATTTTTTAGAAATCATTGAAAAAGCCGATTTGCTAACTATGGAAACATAGGAAAGTCGTAGAACACCACCAAGGAGAAGAAATAGAAATAATGTTTTTCGGCTGTAATGTAATGCGGCTATGAGTAAGGCTATTTGTAGAAAACACTAAAAAACAAGATTCGCTTTTGAAAAATGATAAGATATTTACAAGAAATGTTGATTATATCGATCTGTTAAAAAAAAACAACACTCGATCACTCTCACTCGATACTCGATCTGTCTTGAGTATTTCCACAATCTCGACTTTTTCAAAGTCATCTGAAATTATTACATTTATTCGTTTTAAAATAACACCTGGAATACTTAGCAATTGCTCGAATTCGAGCAACAGGGACACTATAATTATAGTCTTAATTATTTCCTATATCCATGAATAGGCAGACACCACCTCTTTAAATAAACTGTTGTAGCTTGCTTGTCTGTGGTCATATTTCAATGAAATTTGGAAAATTTGTTCACTTCATACTAAGCTATCAATATTTCAATAAAAAAACACACCTTATTATCTTCCCTGTAGCAGCAAACCTAAGTAGGCTACTCATTAAAGATTAAAATTAACGATATTTAATTCTATATATATAAAATCTAATGTATGTTTGTTTGTTTGTCCTTTATGGACTCCGAAACCGCTTGACAGATTGTAATGCAACTTTCAGGCATTATTAAGCATTATTCAAGGATGGTTTGTGTGAAGTTTGGTGCAGATCCGTCAAAAGGACTCTGCCCCAGTGGCTCTGGAGTTTACCATGTTAACGTTATATGTACTCATATTTAAATGGAATTAAAATACCCCCGCCGCAGCAAACCTGCCGACTAAGCGAATTTCCATTTGTCTGAACTGATTTTCAATTAAATCTATTTAAATTACTTAATTTAGGTTTAACGAGTACCTTGGTTTGCTGCTACAAGGAAACTATTGTGGGGTTTTAGTAAAATATTAATAGCTTAGTGCAAAATAAATAAATTTGCCAAGTTTTATCAAAATATATCCATAAACAAGCCCAACGACAAATGACATCTGGGTTCAGAATTGATCTTGTTTGGAATCAAACCAGAAGTTTCATATTTTAAGGCGAGTTCTAAAACTCTATAATTACTTAGCTATCAAGACAATAATTTTGTTAATCTTGAAGAAGTAGGAGTGGTAAATATTAGTCTGCATCAGTCCAACCGTCACCTATCGATTCTACAAAATGTTAAAAGATGCTCTGAAAAGCCTATTATAAAATGCAGCATAGTGTGTTATGTTTTTTTTCATACCCATATTAAATTATAAATTTGTTGTTTTAGAAAGTAAATTTTTGGCCAAATTTCATTACCATGTTTCTAGGTGCACTCCCTGAGATAACTAGCACAGAGCAAGTATAAATCACAAAATTCTCAAAGCATTTTAAATCTTGCATTGCGCTCTAATTTTATGGAAAAACCACATTAGTAAATGGCTTTTTTTTCTAATTTTCTGAAATATATATTCTCTTTACTTTCTACGCCTATAAATAGTATTTAGAGAAAGTATTGTTTTCATCAAAATTTTAGAGTTTGATTTTTGGGTGGATATATTCGTTTTGGGTCCGAAACCCAAAAAAGTTGTTTTTGAAGTTATGTCTGTGTGTGTGTTTGTGTATGTGCATGTATGTAAGTGTGGATGTGTACAGGGATACAGACCATACCTGTGGTCCGAATTTTTTGAAATTTGGTATGTGGGTAAGGTACCACCCTAGTAGTACAAATATATATTAAATACATATGAATAAATATATTTAAAATCTGTTTTATATATCTCAAGTGTGTATCAATGTCAATTTTATAAAATATATGAAATATATAAAAAATATGTTTTTGAATCTATTAAATATTTAAAAAATATGTTCTAGTAATATATTTTAGTGATTAATATTTAAATAAAAAATGTATTTAATATCACTTCCAAACATCCTATGGGGCCTAAACATAAAAACACAAAATAATAAAGATTTAGTATGAAAAGCACAATTATTATCAGTTGAGTAAATTGATTAAATAGTTCATAAAAACAAATTTTGAAAAAAAAACTAGATAAAATTTTCACGGCCCGGACGGGTCTCGAACCTGGGTCCTTCGACTTATGAGCCTCATACCTTACCTCTGAGCTATCTGCGATTGTTGTGAGTCATTGTTTGCAAATGGTGGAAGAGTAGCCGGCAGTTGCAATGGTTGAAATACTTAAAATATTTTTGATACAACAGTATAATATGATTCTGTTAATCTGTTTTGGCATCAAGTAGTTGAGTTGAATAGTGCTGTAGTGAATAGTGAGTAGTCCCACGAATACAAATACAGTATACTACAAAAACTAATTTAAATACAATATCATGTAAATAATATTATGTAATTTATGACATAAGTAAATCATATAATTATTTTTAGAACGTCATATACAACCGTAATTAGTTTCTTAAAAGGTCCCCAGTCTCTAGCACCCTTTTCTAGCCAATCATTCGAGATTTCTATGATCGCATTCATTGTCACATATTGCAATTAAAAAATAAAACCCATCAACACTTTTTTTCGTTTGACCCACATGTAGCTGTCGAACATGTATACTGCCTCTTAACTACGGTATATGCGTAATTTTTTTCTTTAGGTGCATGATAGAGTGACAACATTTAGAGTATAGTGTTCCAGAGTAGCCTATATATTATTATTTACTTAATTTTAACACTTTCACAATAGCAATTATCATACAAAAAATGCATGTATAAATTGATAAACACTATGAAAAACAAAAAGATGCAAATTATTTATTTGCCAATTATAATAGATTATATATATTCTACAAAAATATTATTATTTTATTAATAACAATATCTGATGTGTTTCAAAAAATATTTATAAATACTTTAAATATAATATAGTTTCAAAAATATTTTATATATATATTTAAAATATTCTCAACACATATTTTTTTTTACATTTAATAGGAAAAATATACATATACAATATGTATATTATAGATTCTATACTTAGTTTAACAATATATATTATGAATCTATTTTATATATTCAAAACTTATATTTAATTGATATTTTGCATTGCTTTTTGGTAATATTTAAAATATATATTTGAATATATCAAACTATTATTAAAGATATATTAATTATATATTTTATTCCAGGTTCTATCAAATACAACTTGGAATATATAAAATATATTTATAAAATACATATTTGTGCTACTAGGGCAATCTCCCGAAGTTTTTCTTTTTTGGAAATTTTGATGTTTGATGGTGAACATATAAATTTAAATAACACGATTTTGATTAAAATTTAGTATGTTATATTCCTTTTAATTCTAAACCCCCATTGCTGTAAAAATTACGGGTCAAAGGTTTTTGTAAAAAACAGCTGGGCCAATTTTAATAAAAATTTAGCATGTTATGGTCACTATGATTCTAAACAGAGTGGTACAACCCCCATTGCTGTAAAAATTATGATCAAAAGTTATCGCAACTTTTTTATTTTAACCATAGAATATCACAGTTACTCTCCCACTGCCTATGATAAAAGATTGTAGACAAGCTAATGGAAGAAAGTATGTGTCAGATTGCTGATACCGTTGTTACCAATGTTGTTTCTTAACAAAATTAATTAATCTGTAATGTGCACGTCCAAAGTAATAGGCGAATGTAAAGAAACAAAATAAACTACAGCAAAAATAGACATTCAACTCTAAAGTGACCACATAAATCTCTCAGATCCATCAGAAGATGTAGGCCAAAAATGAAACGCTTCAATAAAGAATCATATCAACATTTATTTTTGTCTAACCTCACAACACACAGCGGATGCCAAGTGTGTAGTTTGGGTCTGGCTAGGAGAGACAGCATGCGAGTGTGGCAATGTGCGGTGATTGTGCTGCTACTAGGCCTAGCTGAGTGCCACGCAACACACAGTACAGAGGCGGAGGTCAGTGAGACACAGCATGCCACGTGTCACATTGTCACTGACAAGCTGGTCGCCTCAGCAACTGCAACATTCACTCACGCTCTTACAGGAGTGTGTTCCAACAGTGAGTCTTAGCCTTCATCTAAAATTACGATTTGTATTTATTTATTTATTTTACCCAAGATCGTTTTTTAAACCAGCCATTTAAATTCAGTCCTTGCAATTGAAAAGATTCACTCGACAGTATTGTTTACTTGCATTACATTATTGTTTTGTTGCTTTACAGTACAAGTTTGGACCAATGAGGAACAGTTTAACTGATTAAACAATGAGTAAGTGGTTGGGACAACAAGTCGCTGCATCTCAATCAGTGGCAATGAGAGGTTATAAACGAAAACATAATCTCTCATCTCTCTTAGAAGTTATGAGTACAGTAGACTCCCTCTAGTTCGGCCACCTCGGGACCGGACCACTGGCCGAACTACAAAACGGCCGGACTAACCGGATGTAGTGCATTTTACATCATCAAAATACAAATCATAGTATTGCGCAATCGTGATATGTTAAGTCAATAACCTTGGTTCAGTAATAAAAACTGTAACGTTAAAATCACGCTTACTCAAGCAAAACAAAAATTACACAACACTGAACGTACAACAATAAATCACGTAAAGAACAGAAAAAAATGGTTACTAATCACCCAATCACAAACTGTTTTTGAGATAGCAAACAAGTGCACAGCAGACATCAGTTGTGTAAAGAACAGATGATTGTCAGTGCAAGCGGATAGCTTGACCTTGAAGCTAACGATGGCTATTTCTTTGTTTTGCTTTAATTTATTTTTGTCAAATAAACTGTGGTGTTTCAAAAATAATAATGGGAGAACCTACCGCATAAAAAAATGGTCCGAAATATTTAATTATACACTGCATTTCAACTTATTAGACCGAAGAGAAACTATTTATAAAATGTTCTCGGTATTTTTGAGGTTATGTAACATAGTTTTACAGGTAATATGCAACAATTCACCCATAGAAGCACCCGTCAACTAAACTGACATGAATTGTTTACTTCTCTGGCTGGAAACTAAACATTCAAGTTAAATCCTGTCGAAGGCAATTCCCCCGTGACGATGTGACTTGTCCCCCTGAGACCAGGCCGGACCATCCGGCGGCCGATCCAACCGAAGCCGAACTAGAGGGAGTCTACTGTAGTGATTTTTAATATACTTTTTAGTAGTGTAAGCAACTCTCGCACTCGCCAATGCTCGTACTAAATTTTCTACTTGTGTCGTTATGACTATCCTTACACACCTACTGTACTTTAAACAGTCTGTTGTTAAATAAATGTGATATGTGGTTAGGCATGAAAATTAAGACTGTAATCAGTTTATTATGAATGACGTTTAAACTGAGAAAGGTTTTTCATCTAGGGGTATCACCATAAAAATTATAACTATATGTATTCTGTTTTAGAGGATTTAGATAAACATTTCCAAACCCTCAGGAAAGAATTTTATAGCCAAATAAACCAAATGTACTTAGTTATGTTGAAAACATCACAGAAACTGGCAAATATACAAGAAGTTTTAAATCAGAACAATAAACACAGGTAAGTGTAACAAGACTGTGAAATATAGTGAATTGTACTAATTATTGAAAATAACGATTGACTGTAACCTGTAATAGCTTAATTTTACATTCAAATCATGTAATTTTAGCGAATTTCCCATGTATGGAATAAGCTATTTTTATAGGTTTCATGGTAAGAATTAGGCCTGGGACCAATTTACTTTTTTGTTTTGAGGTCCCCAGAGGCCGAAAAACACTATCATTTCAAATTCTTTTATATATTACCTAATATATAATATCTATACATTTGATATTGATTTGATATTTGATATTTTACTTTATTTGAAAAATTTTTTGAAAAAATTATTCACAGAAGATTTTTAAGTTTTTTTGAAAAGAAAAATATTATCAACAAAAATCAGCACGGTTTTCGTGAAGGTAAATCAACAACAACGGCAATTTCCGATTTCCTTGAGATCATTATTGAGGCATTAGAAAAGAACAACTACACCTTTGGGGTATTCTTGGATCTCCAGAAAGCTTTTGACTGTGTGAACCCAACCATCCTCTTTGATAAGCTGGAAAATTATGGAATTAGAGGCTCCGCGCTTGAGTTAATAAAGTCCTACATGCTAAATAGAAAACAGTTTGTTTCAATCAAACATAATGATAAAGATTTCTTTTCTAACCACATAGAGGTGAAACTAGGGGTTCCCCAGGGTTCAGTCCTAGGGCCTCTGTTATTTTTAATTTACATTAATGACATAAATAGTGACGACACTGGCAAAATTATAACATACGCAGATGACACTTCTTTAATTTTAAATCATTCAAACTTAAATACTTTGGAAATCTCTACAAATATATTTACAACTGGCATAATCCAATATTTTAATGAAAATCATTTATCAGTAAATATAGATAAGACAGCTTTTTTGAATTTTTCAACCAGAATGTTAAGTTTTGACCCTAAAATTTTAGTGGAAGAAGATCAGGTCATAGATATTGTTCCACAAACTAAATTCTTGGGTCTCATGGTAAACAGTTCACTGAACTGGAATGATCATGTAAATTACCTTAGTACAAAATTATCAAGGTCAGTTTTTATATTAAGAAGATTTGGTAAGGTATGTTCTATTGAAACTTTGAAAACAATCTACTACTCATTTTTTTATTCCAATTTAACGTACTGTATCGAAATATGGGGATACACTACCAAAACAAACACAAATCAACTCCTAGCCATTCAACAAAAAGTTTTGAGGTGTATGGCGGGACTGAGCTTTGGGGATTCTCGTGTGGAAACTTTCAAAAATCTTGAGATTCTTACCGTTCCTTGCATAATCATTTACCGAGTTTTAATATATTTCAAAGCTAACATCTTTAAAACAACAAATGACCAAATTCACTCATATGACACTAGAGGTAAAAGTAACATCCATATCAGTAGGCATGACATAAGGCGACAAGCATTGGCAAGTATTTTTTTTGCTCCAAAACTTTGGAACCATCTACCAAATCAATTTCAAAATTTCCCTCTTAATCTATTTAAAAAGAAGTTGAAGAAAGTTTTAATTAAGCTCTGTTTGTTCACAATAGATGAATTTTGGCTAGTGACTAAAGATGAATTTAATTTACTAATTAAAGAATGTTAGAATATGTTAAGGTGAAGAAGTTAAATTGTGTTAAATTATGTTTATGTTAATGTTTAGGATTAATTGACGAGTTAGGAGATACTAATGTACCACATTATGTATTTTACTAACAATAAAGTTCTTGTATCTTGTATCTTGTATCTTGTATATATATACATATATAAAAATTTGAACGAATGGTGAATGAATGAATGAATGAATTAATTATTTCTTTATTCCAACAAAGTATATACAGAATATGTACACAAATATTTAAAGGAAGAAAAAAAAACATAAGTGAATTTAAGAATAAAATAAAATTAACCTTTACATTACATCTATGTTTAAAAAAAAAGCGTACATCTTTATAAGGAATAAGCCGACATGGGCAGCGAGCCTGTGCGTCGAATGTAGTTGCGTCCAAACATAAACATTAAAATCAAATGCAATAAATAAATAAATGACAGAAGATATGATGAGGTGAAAATAAAATAGGAGTAAATGGAGTTACGAGAACAAAAGTTTAAATAAAAATAATTGAACTGTAATAGTGACAGGAATTCTACGGCTTTGAAAGTGTGTCTGGAGGGGAGAAGTGGGCGGTGGATAACGAGTCAGGGTACAATGGTCAGGTCGCATGTCGTGTCAGGAGCGTCTGTGTCTGTAATCAGCTGTGATGATAAGCTCAGCCTCGTCCCTGCCTAGACCAAGTAACCACTCATTGACACGGCGGTTGAATATGTTTAAAGTGGGAGAGTCAAAGAGATTAACACTTTGAAAATAGTTTTGTAAGTTACGAAATAGGACGTGTGCAATATAAAATGAGTTGGTCGATGAAAAGGATTTGTACAGTTGTAGTGATGTTATTCCAATTCGGGTAGAATATCTAGTATTATGTGTATGGGAAATTATAGAGAAAATGTTGGTATAATTTTTAAAAATATGACTTTAAAAATTTTTTATGAAAAGTTGTCTGATCGTTAAAACTGACACATCCTTAAAGAGAGTGTCAGATGGGTAATGCCTGCACTTCCCAAAACCAATTTTTAATATTAACTTTTGTGTTATGTTTAATGGCTCTAAAATACTTTTAGAACAACCCCCCCAGTTTATGATTGCGAAGGATAAAAGTGATTGAACAAAAGCATAGTACATTAATTTCATTTCACTTTCATTTAGAATCTGATTCAGCTGACCGATAGCATTAATATATTTTCTAATTTTACTGTTTAAATATTGAATATGGCTAGACCACTTAAGACGGTAATCAAAGACCACTCCTAAATATTTGAATGACTCTACTTTTTCAATAGATTCGCATGTACAGTTGGCGTCAAGGTAATCACCACAGGTGTGAATGACGAGATTTTCTAGATTATAATCAGATTTTAAACTTAAAGAAATTGGCATACACTTAGTTTTTGATGAATTTAAAGAGAGTATATTCTGGTTTAACCATAACTTGGTTTCCATTAGGTCGTGCAAAGCTTTGTTGCGGGACTCAAGCCAAGTTTTACCGCTGTTCAAAATTAAAGTGTCATCAGCAAATAAGAAAAGCTTACCAAAATTATTAAGTTTTGAAATATTATTTATATATATTAAAAATAAAAAAGGCCCAAGTGTACTACCTTGAACCACTCCATAGTTAACATATTCAATATTACTGTTGGTGTTAAGTATTGATACAAGTTGAGATCTTTGAGACAGATAACTTTTAAACCATTGAAGTGCGTTACCCCTTACGCCAACTGCTTCTAATTTGGAAAAAAGCTTAGATCGATCAACTGAATCAAATGCCTTTTTAAGATCTAAAAATATTAATATTGGGTGTTCATTATCTGAAATTGTCGAATTTAAGTCCCTATTAATGTCAAACAATGCATCTGAAATGTTTTTGTCCAAGCGAAACCCATACTGGCAATCACTCAAAATGTTGTTTGCTTGAAGAAATGTAACTAATTGATCTTTAACTATTCTCTCAATTAGCTTAGCAAATACACTCAAAAGAGATATTGGTCTGTAATTATTCATATTGGCAAACTCATTGGATTTATAAAGAGGAAAAACTTTGGCAAGTTTCAAACATTCAGGAAAAGTACCTGATGAAATGCTTAAATTTACTATATGTAAGAGTGGTTTTTTAAACAAATGGAAATTGGCTTTCAGGACTTCGGCTGAGATACCATCGTAGCCAGGTGCTGACCCACCGCGCAGACTGTAAATGTATCGTTCCAGTTCGGGTTCAGTGATTGTGTGAAGTGTAAATGTACAATCATGGGCAAAGTCATTGTCATTCACAACTGGGCCCCCACTTGAATCGATAGAGTTTGCTAAATTAGAGCCTACAAAGGAGAAAAAATTGTTGAAATCACTGGCAACTCTTAGACCTTGGGCTGGAGATATCTGGTCCGCTGGAACAAACTTATCAATAGGAAAGGAATCTTTTTTACATTTTCTACCAGATATTTCTTTGATTATGCCCCAAAACATTTTAGGGTTGTTGCCGGACAAGTGTAGTTTATTTCTATAATAGTTTCTTTTTGTCAGCTTCAAAGAAAAACTTAAACTATTTTTAATTTCTCGGTATCGAGTAATAAGTTCGTTATTAAAAGGCTGCTTTTTGACTTGTTTACTAAGTTTATCTCTTACTCTTATTTGATGTATTAGGTCTGACGTTATCCACGGTTTTAACTTTTTGAAACACGATTTCTTGTTATGAGCCAATTTACTAGCCGCAGCAACAGAATTAGAGATGATTCTGGTAAAATGTTCGGAACAGAAATCAACATTGTCATGACAAGATGTTATGGGATCCCAGTTGGAATGTGTGAGGAAGTGAGTGAGTAGTGCGTGGTCCAAGTGTGTGCGTGGCGGTGGGTCATAGTGACAGTTCGGTGTCCCCAATGTGATAGTGATCCCGGTGCTGTAGTGGTCTGTAACATTAGTCTGTAACACAGCCGACTTTACACTCTCCAAGTCTTTGTATTTGATAAATATGTGGTCTAGGCATGTTGCTGTATTTTGAGTCACTCGTGTAGGTTTGTCGATGCATTGTGTAAATCCCGATCCAGTTAAAATGTTTAAGTACCTATGTGTGAGAACATTCATGTTTAGTATGTCAATGTTAGCGTCTCCAAGATAAATAACCATGTGATTTATAGATATTAAATAAGTAAACTTCTAGGTCATGTAAGAACATTTCAACATTACAATCAAAAGTTTTGTATATTGCTAATAGGTTGAAGTGTTTGTTGGAAAGAGAAAAGTGTAATGAAATGCCGTAAACGTCCCCAATGGTAATTTCAGTAGCCGTAGCAGATAAATTTTGGTGTTTTTGGCCTCTTGGGACATTAAAATGGAAAAGTAAATCTGTCTCAGGTATCTTACCATGAGACCTATGGTAATACCTACTACCCTATAGGGAAATTCGCTAATATATATATGAATTTGAACGGATGGTGTTTTGGCCTCTGGGGACCTCAAAACGAAAAAGTAAATCGGTCCCGGGTCCAGGTCTTACCATGAGTACTACGGTAATAGCTTATTCCCTATATGGGAAATACGCTAAAAATGTATATTTAAATGTCCCATGTTTTTATTTATGGAGAATAGGCAAACTATTGTAGCCTGCTTGTTTATGGATATATTTTGATCAAGCATGGCAAATTTATTTATTTTATTCTAAAATATAAGCTTAATAATTATTTTAAGCTTAATTATATAAGCTTTTAATATTTTACTAAAAAAACACACTTTACTACCCTCCCTTTAGCATCAAACCCAGGTGCTTGTTTAACGTAATGTTATCTAAATATGTTTAAAGTTAAAATTCAATCATGCAAATCGAAATTTGCTTAGTCTGCAAGATTGCCGCAGCAGGGGTATTTAATTTATATGATATAGTATCCGTATCCATCCAGAAGAGAAATTAAAAATCAATTTTCCAAAAACAAAAATTGCTTGTATTCTAAAATTGTTTAAATATAGTGAGTGGGTCCTGTTTTTCTTTGCTTTCCAACTGCTAGAGCTTTTTCCTCATGCTTGTGCATCATATTAGAGTTTACTGTAGTAGTCTTTGATATATGCAACATGAGAAGATTTATCCACAGGAAAATTTTTACTCTTTTTCCTATATATTTTCCAGGATATAAATCAATCTTAACTTAACTTGTTTGTTAGAATATAACAAACAAAGTGAAATTGTTAAAGTAAACCAGAAGTGCTTATGTTATGCCCCCCCCCCAAGGGAAATGGCGAATACCCCCCCCCCCCCAAACCAAGCCTAATTCCCCCCCTAAAGCATGACATCCACACTCTACCCTTTAATTTATAACATTAGTTAGTTTATGTCAGTAAAAACGCACACCTAGTGTGGTTTTGTAGGCTTCACTTTGATTTCTGGTGAATTTTATTGGCAATCATTGAAAAGTTACATTTTTTTTTATAATGAATGTATGTACAATTCACAAACCTTTCCCCAACATTTTTATTTTTTTCTGTTGATCATCATTTTTATGTACAATTCTTTGTTTATCCGGTCGGCCTTAAACATTTTTGCATTAACATTTTGCTTAAAGTTTTTTTTTATTCATCCCGTCTCTAAAGGACAACATTTATTGAGTTTAAAAAGAAAACGCAATAGGTAAACTGATTCCTTATTTTAAAACAAAACAAATTTCACACTCATTCTTTGCTCATTTTTGGTAGATTATTCTGTGATTTGGGTTAAAATATGCCCTGATACGTCCCTAAATCTATTGGTAATGATGAAAACAGCTGGTTGTGGTTCAGTGGATAAGCGGCTGGGACTAGAGCAACTTTCAGTAGTATGAATAAATTAGTCCCTAATTTGATAGGTACGAATTAATAAAACCAATGAGGTACATTTTGCACTGTATCATACAGTCCGAATATACAGTAACAGTGTTGTATTACACTTTGCAAACTTACAATGACATGTATTCTTAATTTCCAAAGTTTAGTAATGCATTGATTTAATATTCTTTTCATGATGATGGGGGTTATCTTTTATACTGAAACCAGATGTTTTGCATTAGGTCTAAATAGATTGCGAAATTATAAAAACTTAGCGGTAAATATAGTCTAATGCCGGGATTACATCATTAAACTTTGTAACTAGTTATTACCGATTCTGTAAGTTGTATCCTAAAGGCTTGAATTACAAGAGTATGAAAAAAAAAGCTAATAAAATCATTAATAGCCTGATTAAAAAATACCATCTGAATAAGTATATTTTATAGGCTCTATCTAAGTTGTTTCATATACAGTGTCATTTGATAAAAACTTTTATGTAACCTATTTTGTACTGTAAATATTAGAATAACTATGCTACACAATGTAGTAATTTTCAAAAGCACTTAATAAATAAATAATTAATTAATCGTGATTCGTGCAAAATAATAAGGTACAATCACAATGTAATAAAAGCACAATTCAAACGACTGTTGCCTACTCATCCTCTAATAATGGCTGTGACAGACAGGGTTGTCACTGCCAGTTGAGCCATTAGGCCTACCAACCGTCCTCTTAACAAGAGCAATACATTTACGGATTGACGTGAAAATTCTGGTGTCGTTCTAAACAGCAAACTTGAAGTTGGTAATCCTGATTAAAGGGTTTTAAATAAATAAACAGTACTTTTTACTGTTGCGTATGATTCTGATAATTTATTTTTTTATTTTCCTGTAATTTTTTACTGGAATAAAATTCTTTACATAAAACCAAAATCCACCCAAAAAACATGCCCCCCCAAAAAAAAATTCTGATGGCGCAAAGTGCGCTATGCCCCCCCCCCTCCTGGGCATCCCTGAAGTAAACTACATTTAAAATAAAAATTTTAAGGGTTCATTAACAATGATTGGCGATCTGAAAAAAGTGCAAAGCAACTACATATTTATGTTTTATTTATAACTTAAATTCTTTGCTGTAGACTTTGTGAAAATTTTAGTCCTTTTATTTAAGTTCCACCAACATTGGCTATAACTTATTACAAAGTTTGACTTACAAAACACATTTTCTTATATGGAATGTAATTTTTTCAAGAAAGTCTCTTCTTAATTATTTTGATGGATTAAAACGCTATTCTAAATTTCAGCTCAACACTAAGACAGGTTCAGAAGACTAGTCCGAGAGGATTTGAATTTAAAGAAAATAATTACACAGTACACGAGGATAATGTGACTGGTAAAAAAGTGTTTTCCTACTATTGGAAAATTGGGGAAATGCAAAACAACATGATGATGAACATAAAACAGCAAACTTTACGCAGTCCTGGGTTCTATGTGAACGGAGGTTACAGAATGTACATTAAAATGTTCCCTCATCAAGACAAGGGCAATATTTACATTCATGTGGGCCTCGCACAAGGCGAACACGATGATGAACTGAATTGGCCATTCACTTTGAAACACAGAGTGACTATTGTAGACCAGAGTGTAGATACACCAGAGGATATAATGTCTCAGATATGGGATCCAAGAGTAATCTGCAGCACTTCAGACTGGCACAGACCTACCTCTACAGAGGACAATGAGGAGTGTGTTGGCTTTGGCTTTACACAGGACACACTCTTACACAACAGTTATATTTATGAGGACTCCTTAGTTGTAAAATTAGATGTGTTTATATAGTCATATGACAAAAACAGTTTTGTTTTAAAATGTATTATATTTATAAAGCCAAAATTCTGTTCATTTCAAACTAAAATGTATTATATTTATAAAGCCAAAATTCTGTTAATTTCAAACCTTTGAACTTTTGCCACACATCCCTCATTTGGTGAAATCACCAGCTATCACTATCATCACACATCTCAGTAATGTCTTTGAATCAACCACATGGTCTGGGCGTCAGCTAGGGCACAGAAAACGTACTACTATAACCCAGAAGGCCAACCGCATGGTAAAAAGCATTAAGTGTTTTGAGAGAGCTTTGCCTGTCAATCGTAGGCAGCGCCACCAGCGTTGCTATGCTGTACCCATGACGTATTACACAGAATTGTAACATGTATTAGAAAACATAGTTATAAAATGCAATGGATAATTGTACAAGTAACCTTTGTTAAAAATAATTGTTAGTGCCTTCCAACACCCCTCACCTCTTCAATCTATCCGTCAATAGTATAGGATGAAATAAATAAATTTGCCAAATTGTATCAACATATATCCATAAACAAGTAAACTACAACAGTTTTCACTTTCTTTATAAGAATAACAAGGGAATTTTATATTACACTTTTTTTATTTTCTCCGTGACCGTTAGGCATACAACAGTGCTTCAATATACTAAATTATTTCTTTTTTAAGCTCTACAAAATGGTTTAGAAAGAAATTAAAAATTTTTTGTTTTTAGGATCAAAAATGAGAAAAACCCATTTTTACCCCATAAAACCCCGCATAAGCCACTGTTCCCATGGCCCAATTACGCTGGTTCGCGAACTCGTTCGAATAAACGTAGGTTTAAACGTTTGTACCAAATTTCGTCAAAATCTGATCATTTTTGCTTGAGTTATCACGCTAACGGACACACATATATATATCTATCTATACTTTTATATAAAAATTAAAAATCTAATGGTGTCTGTCTGTATGCCTGTTACTAATTGGTGCAAAAACTACTGAACCAACTGGGCTTAAATTTTACAAAAATATAGCTACCATACCAAGGACCATTATAGGACTATTCACATTTCGATACTGACCGTAGGCTTTGCCCCTTTGGCTTTAAAAGTTCTGAGGTGAACTTTTTAAAAGTAAATATTTATTGGTCTCCATGGCTGCGATGAGAACACTAACAATGTTTGTTTACATTTGCTTTGACATTTAAATGTAAACAAGAAGAACTGCTAAACTGTATTTCACAATTTCAGGGAGCTGATACAAAGAAATTAAATTTAATATTTTCCATAACTATGAGGTAGGTTTATTTTAATCCAACCTTCCTTTTATCATGGATTATTTATTCTAAAACTATATAGTTTTTGCACCTATTAGTAACACACATACAGACAGACACCATTAGATTTTTATATAATAGTATGGATGTTATTGATATGTTTTCATGGAAAAAGTATGAAAATTACAATGTATAGATGTTTTGTATGAATTTGGAGGCTACTTTAAATCAATTCTAACTCTTAACATGTGTTAGATTAACTTAACATAACTTGCACATCACATTGTTTTTTTATATGTATATTTAGGTAAATTAAGTTATTGTGTTTTGCTAAACCTATGCTTAAATTAAACTAAAGAATATCACCAATAACTAAATTGTAGGCCTACGTCGTCGATTTTTGTTTTCTAAAATCTGTTGTATATGTGTAACCTATATTTAATTATCAAATGGCAATACAAAATACTCTTATTTTATCTTAACATAGCTTCTTAGTTCACATTTACTTTATTTGATACATTTATTATTTGTTTTGCTACACCACTGATTAAACTAAACCAAGGAAAATATCATAAAACTAAGCAGTACACTGTGTTCTTTTGTTTCTAAAATCAATGAAATATCTGTTACTATGTTTACTTAATGGTAAGTGTGAAAATGTAAAGGCAGTGGAAGATGGAACCATAGACTAACCAACACAAGTAGACTTCTCATCCCATTGTAAATTTTGAAGCACGTTTTTTGTGTCTAGTTCATGTACGTGACACAAAGGCGCTAGCGTCGATGAAACTTTGTTTCCATTATTTTAGGGTTAATTTCTTGATTTGTGCTTTACTGTTTGGTTATATAACTAGGGGACAAGTTATTGTTTATGATTAGATCGTATTATTTGGTTAAACGAGGTTTTAAATGGCTGTAATAACGGGAAACAAATTGTAAACAAAACACGACCTCTACATAAACCGTACATGAACTAACAATAAAATTGTCTTCAGCTGTTCCATAAGGATGAGAAATCTACTAAGGGAGTTTGTTTCATCTATGATGGAACTGATTAAAAGAACTGGTTTGTATATTAAGATGTTTGTTGATATTTTTGTAGAGTAGAATCAGAGATGCAATGAAACATATACTGTATTTGCTATTACATTTTTTAGTCCTTGATGCTTTGATAATCATATTAGTTTTGTCTACTGTCTTTAATGCTAAATTATTTGTTTAAAATTTTTTATAGTACCTATAGATCATGGTGGAAGTAAATAAGGTGTGCTACTGCGCATCGTAGCCGGCTGCAGGCGGTGCGGGGGAGGGGTATCGTGACGTCACCTTGGGGGCAAACATGCCTCGCGACCATATTGAGCAGTGACGCCGCTCTAATAAAATTGTAATTTTTAATAGTAAGAACCGATAAAAATTCCTGAAACTTTGCATACTCTTGGACTATTAACATAGGATGCTTATGATTTAAATTTTATTAATTTATTCGAATTAAAAACCATTCAACCACCGATCAAACTTCAAACTTTTTCATACTAACACAAAAAAGTTAGTCGGCTACCAAATCACGTATTATTTGGTCAGGTTTATGAGACCTGCGGGAAAGTTTTAGGGAAAGGTTCTAATTTAACTGTAGTATCGGTTGGATTTCGATAAAAGAATTACTTTTTTAGCTACGAAGAATTATTTCAAGCGGCAACGGAGCGCGCGCTCAGCCGATGCCACCGTTTAATTGGATAATAAGGCCACGCATTTATTATCCAAAACACTGTAGCTACATGTTATAAGGATATACTTTGTATTTTACATTTTATATGAAATATTTAATATTAACACGTGACAGATATAATAAGTTTTACATTAAAATGCGTTGCAACATATTCGTTTTTATACAAATTAACTCTCTCTGATAACAGTTGCCATAAAATTTGTAGGATCGGAAATGAATAACATTTCCTTAACCAAAAACATAGTTTTTTTACATTTTGCAATCTTATAAAAATATTTACGACCTGAAAGTAAACATCTAAAAAATGAAACATTTCATCACCTCTGGCTAAACTTTTTTAAGTTTCTTTAGAAATTTTCTTTGTTTGCCACTAGCAAAATTGCATTCTTAGCCTCCTGTTGATTTGTTGAAGAAAACTAAAATATCGCACGTTTGGTTGCGTTTTCTTATTTTTCGAACTATTACAACAACCGTACACAATGGGTAATTTTTGTAGAAAGATGTGTGCCCTATGGAAAACTGACATCTACTGCAACTCGGTGAACACAGAAACGAAAACAAAACAAACAGCACGTGATCATCCCCCGCACACACCCCCGCACCCGAGCCAAAGTTGCGACATAGATAACAACCCCAGTGAAATAGGATCCTAGCTGTCGAATTAAACTGGAATATCACATTTTATTATCATGGTATTGCAAGAGTGAAACAATTTTATATTTTAACCTGAATATAAATAAAATGTTTAATCACCAACTTATTTTTTAACACAGTACATTTGATTTCATATACTACGTTAAATACATTCCTTTGCGTTAAAGATCATTTATTATTTAAACCACTATTTGCAAACTTTGGTTTCAAACTAATCAACAACGATTTGCAATACTTTAAATGCAATTTGGCATCGTCAACCCTATTCACCGAGGAGACAATATTATATATTCGGGTCGCCGGAATTTTACCCCCCTGGAATTTTACCCCCTGGGCAAAGCTGACGTCACTATGACGTAGTAACCTGAGTGGCCAAAAGTTTGTTCGCGGCCGGAATTTTACCCCCGCGGATTTCGAAGTCTAATGAAAATAGTCAGAGCGTGATTAATTCAATTAGCGATAAAAACCGGAATTTTACCCCCTGTCTATATAACAAGTGTTTAGACAACTGAAATGTTCGGGCCGGATTTTTACCCCCCGGAATTTTACCCCCCGGAATTTTACCCCCGGAATTTTACCCCCCGGAATTTTACCCCCGGATTTTTACCCCCCGGAATTTTACCCCCTGGCCGATTTTAGAAATTGAATGATTGGTTTTATTATTTCTGTTTTTAATTAATTGTAAACATTTCATTATTTAGTGGCCTATCTTTATTTATTTATTTTGTAATCTCAACTAGGGTAAGTCAAACGAATTCGAAAAACAATGTATTGTTTGATAAAAACACGAAAAACAATGTTTTACCATGGTTGTATAATTAATCGTTAAAGAAATATTCGAAACAATTATCATTCAGTTGATTGTATATACGTCATATTAACCAAAAGCTGGCTTCAAAGATCGAATCCTAATACTTGAATCTCAAAATTAAAATTAAAAACATGTTCGATTAGTTAATGTCACAAATAAATTAAGATAGGCTACTTAATAATAAAATGTTTACTATTAAATTAAAACAGAATGAAGATAATTAATCATTCTCACTAATTTTATATCTAGCCAGGGGGTAAAATTCCGGGGGTAAAATCCCGGGGGGTAAAATTCCGGGGGTAAAATTCCGGGGGGTAAAATTCCGGGGGTAAAATTCCGGGGGTAAAATTCCGGGGGGTAAAATTCCGGGGGTAAAATTCCGGGGGGTAAAAATCCGGGCCATACACTCTAGGTTTTTATAATTTGATGTGTTCTGATTAAATTCACAACCGTGAAAATATATTTTTAATTCAGCGTTTAATCCATCGAGCTGATGTCGCGAAACTCACAAGTTCGCGGCCGGAATTTTACCCCCTGGTTTGTGACGTCACGTTTGCCCAGGGGGTAAAATTCCAGGGGGATAAAAATCCGCTACCCCATATATTCTCTGTGAACTATTAAGAAATAACCCATATTCAAACGGGGAAAAACACACTAAAGTCAACAGAACAACAATTCTTCACATAAAAATATAAATATAGGAAAAAATATCAACTATACTATATTCATGAAACTACATTATTTGTTGGATGGCAATGTGTGATTAATACTTGGCAACTGACTCGACTCGCAGCACGCGCTCCGATCACGCGCTCATATAACTTAGCATATCCCAGGAAATAACGCCTCTAACGGTATATAGTTTGAAGGAAAGTTAAATTTGGATCTTTATCTAAAACTTTCCCGCTGGTCAAATGCTTCTTACCAAATAGTACGTGATTTGGTAGCCGACTAACTTTTACATGTTTAGTTTTAAGAAAGGCCAAGTATAAAGAGTGATTTCACGCTTAAGTTTTTAACAATTATTACAAACTATTTTTTCACAACACGCATCGTCCACTTATAATTGATGTCCATGCCAAGTTTCATAATTTTTCCTCAATTCTAACAGTTCAAAATGTTGATGTAAATAGAGCAGTGTCACGCTGAGCTATATACGCGCGCGAAGCGGTGTGCCCCCAAGGTGACGTCACGTCGCGATGCGCAGAACGGTCTCAAACTCGTCCAGCTGAGTAGCACACCTTATTTACTTCCACCATGCCTATAGATATAGTTTATTTAATATTTCAAAAGACTGTATTGATAAGGCACAGCAATATTTCTAAAGTTTATAACAGCTGACTTAGTTTTGCTAATGATTTATTGTGAGTGAAGAAACTGAAGATGGAAGGATTTGAAATTTAATATAAAGAAGAGTGAAATTTAAAAAAATGTTCATTTAAATTTAGTAATTAGTATTTTTGAAACTTCAAAATTGAAATTTAAAATGTTAATAATAAATTAAAAGATATGTAATTAAGGGAGATGAAGGTAAATCATGTATGTCAACATTTTATTCAAAGATTTGGTCAGTTTTTCTCATATCAGCCTACACAAGATTTGAAATTAATCAAAACCAAAATGGTGGTATCAACAACTTACCAGATTTAAGTCATAACTTAAACGTTTCTATTAAGGCCATAAAAGTTTAATTTTGTTTCTAAAAGCGTTTGCGGATGTGTAACTATTATATGCAACAGATGTAAAGATTAAAATGTTTCTATTTTGTGTCCTCCTATTGCAAAGCACGGATATAACAGCTAGTGTATATATATATGAATTTGAACGGATGGTGTTTTTGGCCTCTGGGGACATCAAAACGAAAAAGTGAATCGGTCCCGAATCTAGGTCTTACCATGAGACCTACGGTAATAGCTTATTACCTATATGGGAAATTTTAATACACATGTGTACCGTTATGCCACAGGCTCATTTGAAATCAACCCACGAAGAGGCTGTTATCATAATGGCACAACAGATAATTAGTGATGGATAGTTACCTTGTACAAAACAAATAATGGTAGTATGTGACGATACCAATGCCTTTAATTTGGTTTGGTGGTCTGTGTAGTTGGTTTTGAAGTACTAACAATTACAAAGGTTACTCATACAATTATCCATTGCATTTTATAACTATGTTTACTAATGAATCTGTGTAATACGTCATGGGTATTTATTTACATGTTTTTAGTTATTAATAACTTCAATTTAAAAAATTATGCTAAAACCATGAGGTGAACAAAAATTACTGAAGACATATTTTTAAAAATGTTACGCTCTTCATTTCATGCCTCTTCCCACAAATTTCTAAAACTAACAGTTTTTAAGTATTTAGATTAAAACCAGTTTTGGCCGCCATTAATCCAATATGGCGGCGTTTGCCCAAAGTGGTACCCGACATATTCGTAATCAGTGCAAAAAACTGAATCAGAATCAGTCAAAAAACCTTTGTCCACCCATATTTCCAGGTCATTGTAAATTATAATGGGTCGGCCCCCAGACTAATACCATTGGTGCCATCCCCAGATAGTACTTTTTAGATGGGTAATTTCGTAAAAAAAAACCACAAGCTAAATTGACATTTATTTTACTGTACCTTTAAGTACATATGACCCAGGGGCATAATATACACACAATAAACTCGACAATATATGGGATGATATTCAGGATACAAACGATTTATTAGTCATAAGAACCCTTAAAGTAAATTGCAAAATGACTCAGACAGAGTGAGCTCTTACTTTTATCACAGCTACAATGACAGAGGCATGCGTGAGAGCATCGACACGGTCAAGGTTGTCATTACAGCCACAAAACATACAATGATACACTAAACAGATCTTTGCACTGTGAACTGAATAAACACGCCGTGTATCTAGAGTTGACAGAACAAGTATTTTCAGTTGGCGATACTGCCTTATAGTCCCTGGCAAGCGCATCTCACTCAGGGCCGGATTTAGCATTTTTGCGCCCCTAGGCCCAAATAATTTTCCGCCCCCTAGTCTGGTCACAGTTACTTTCCTTCAAACCTTTATTAAAAACTATATCACGCCCATAGGCCTAAGTTAATTGCTTGAATATTACTCCTCGCCGGAATCATTGCAAGTTTTTTTTTATTGATTGTTTAGCCTTAACAAAATGCCGTCTTAAACACTGTTGGCAATTTTATGCTTTTAATAAATGCTCACGTTTGTGGCAGTGGGACTGAAACAAAACAACTCAAACCACCGAGAATTCCTGAAAAAAAAACCATGGCCATTGATTCAAATTCCAGGCCCAAAAACCTGAACTCCATACAGTATGTGATACCATAGATTAAACATAGGCTACTCCTTTAGTAGATTTGTCATAATTTTGGATTAACTGAAAACAATTCTTGTTATTTAAGGAGTATGTTTTACCTATGTTTAAACCTAGTTTATCCAAAATAAAACGATCTAATCATCAACAATCGTCTCCTGTTTATATTACAAGAAATTAAAACACACATCATAGAACTAACCCTAAAAAAATAGAAAGGAAATTACGTCAAAACTAACGTCCAGTATCACCAACATGAACTAGACATGAACAAATTTTGAATTAACAATGTCATAAGAAGTCGACTTGAGTTATATATAATCTATGGTCGTACTGTATCTAGGTTATATTTCCAAAGCAAAACAGAGCAATACTGCCAACCATACCGATCCTTAGGTCTGAGGAGAAAATGACAGCATTTATGATGGTGCTTTGGAGGGTATTGAATGTTTTTAAAATCTAATGCAAACTGAGATTAATATTTGTTCGTTAAATTTAAACGTAAATTAATCGTTTTAATATTCAACACTACGTATTATATATTTTAACTTGATCCTGCAGATTGTTGTAAACTAATCAAAAGATTAGTTAATAACTTTTATTTTGTGAAGTGAGGGTGGTAACAATGTCTAGCACGCATGTGCCCCTAATCACTATGATCAGTAGTGCCGAGCCCGAGCCTGAGGAAGCCGAGCCAGCATAGTGGCCCAGTGCAGTGGCAATACGATGCGTTAACCCTTGGGCGCTCATCAACGTCAACATCCCTACAGCCTACTCCCGTATAACCATTAACCAATGTTCGTTAGCAATTTTGTAACGAAATTGATGCGTAATTCTGAAAAATATTTTAAATTTCATAACAATAATTTCTTCTTATGAACTTCGGAAGTTTTTTTATCAACTATGACTATTTATTTTTATTTTTAGATAGCCTATAAAAAAATTCCTCTTGGCCGTGCGCCCTCTGGGACCTTGCGCCCATAGGCCCGGGCCTACCGGGCCTATTGGGAAATCCGGCCCTGATCTCACTCCATGATTCCCCCAAATTGTGCCGCGTATTTGTACCCCACCCACATTTCTCAAGTCGACACTGTGACATTACGATCAACTCTCTTGTCTTTGAAGGGGATTCTCTTTTTAATAGTTTAATTTCACAAGTAACCAACAAAACTGACAATAAAATAAATAGTCAACAACGAGGGTTTTCGTACTTGTCTATAAATTTTATTTTTCAACTAACTGCTAGGCTCTCACTTTTTAATTGTTGTTAGGCATATCAACTGTGCTGGCATTGAAATTTGATGATGTCTATCAAGAATCGCCGCAATGAATAACGTAAAGTCTTATATAACTTACAAAAATAAGTTTTAATTTGTCTACCAACTAGTAGGCTTCCACTAAGGTATTTAATATTGTTGTTAGGCATATCAAATGTGCTGACATTAAACTTCGAAGATGCCTATCAAGCTCTCAATTGAAGTGTTATTAACTAAAGTAAAAGTATAATACAACTTATGAAAATAAGTTTTCAATTACCATGACATGTATATCTAATAAATTTAACAGCCTAAATTAACTAATATGTCTGCAAACCTTGAGAGGATATTGATAAATCCAACCAGATTTTTTTATTGATTTTTTAATATAATATGATACTGTATTATTTAATAAATAAATCCTCCGTCAAACACTTTTTAGCGAATTTCCCTATAAGGAAGTAGTTATTACCGTAAGTGGCACCGGTAAGACCTAGGCCCGGGACCAATTTACTTTTTCATGTTGATGTCCCTAGGGGCCAAAAACACTATTCGTACAAATCTTAACAAATTTCCCTATAGGGAAGTATCTATTACCGTAGGTGGCACGGAAAGATCTAGGCCCAGGACCGATTTACTTATTCATTTTGTGTCCCCAGAGGCCAAAAACATCATTCGTTCAAATTTTTATATATGTATATGTATACTAGCTGAACCCGGCAGACATTGTGGCCTTTGACTATTTATAATCCCGCGGGCTTTGCCCCGTTTAACTTCTTAATTTTCAAGATGATCTCGTTCGCATGGCTCAATCACGTCCTGGTTGAAGTTCGTTCGCTACGCTCACTCACCTTTAGATTGGAGCTCGTTCGCTACGCTAACTCGCCTCCAGATTGAAGTTCGTTCGCTACGCTCACTCACCTTTTGGTTGCAAATTTGCTGTTGTCATAAATGTAATAAAAGAAATAATAGTGCTGCACCCTGTTGGTAATCCTTGTAACTTTAATGCTATTGAACATCATAGAACAGAACCAACTTGTTTAATTGAAACTGCTGTTATGATTCATTAATTCCATTTCTCATAAGGTTAACATGGGAAACTCCAGAGCCACTGGGGCGGAGCCGATTGGACGGATCACGAAATTGATGGTGTATAAACCTATTCCATGACATTCTACACGTATGTACCAAGTTTCGTGGCAATCGGTTCAGCGGTGTCTGAGTTTATCACTGCCAAACAAACAAACAAACAAATATATATACAAACATCCTCTTTTATACTTATAGATATCTATGTATGTGTGTGTGTCCATGAACGATATCTTGAATAATTTCTGTCCGATTTTGATTAAATTTGGTTTGAAGGTATAAGGCGGGATAAACTTAAATGAGTTCGCGAACCAGTATGATCAGACCATGGGAACGGGGTTTTTTATGGAGTACAAATTGGTTTTTCTAATTTTTAACCCTCAAAACACAAGTTTTCCCAATTTATCTCTACATCTTTTTGAAAAGCTTAGAAAACAAATAATTTAGTATATTAAAGTGGTTTTGTACGGTTATTGGTTACGGAGAAAATTCGAGAAAATTCAAAAAAATGTTAATTTAAAATTACCATGTTATTCTTATGGAGAATGTTGTAGTTTGCTTGTTTATGGATATATGTTGAAGAAATTTGGTAGATTTATTTATTTTATACTAAGCTATTAATATATTCCAAAAAAGAGACTTTATTAGTTTCCCTGTAGCAGTAAACCTATGTAGTCGTTAAACGTAAATGTTAATTAAATAGATTTAATTGAAAATCAATTCAGGTAACTTAAATGGAAATTCGCTTAGTCGGCAAGTTTGCTGCGGTGGGGGTATTTATATCTTTCCTGCTAATATATTTAAATTTAATGGATTATAAATGCTGGGTCGGTTTTTGCTTATTTTAAAATAAGTATTTTTCACACTATCAATAAGTTTACTTTTTTAAATCCATTACATTACAATTTTACTGAATATAATTTTAAAACATGTTAGTTTTTCCGAAATTGTTTAACAGCGAGAGGGAATACACAAAAAAACCCCAACCTCGTCTACAACCTCCAAGCTAGTCTTGCCTATCTCTCTAGTAATATGAGAAACTATTTTTTTACTAGAAAAGGTAAAAAATTCCACTATAAAACCAACAACTAATATTTTATGTAAGTATAAATAACAATCAAAATGGTTTACTTAGAAAAATGTAACGTTCTCCATTCCCTCAGGCATGTAAGTAAGGTTTGAAGAACTCTTGTCCCTCATGTTGTATCCAGTACCATATCCTGAAACATCAATTTTCATCAAATTGTAATATGTTAGATGTTAGGTATGCTTATTTATTCTTTAACAACATCTTATGATAAAGGTCTAAAGCTAAACGTGCGATTGACATTTTTAAATTATATCTTTTGTATCCTGTGATAAAATTATATTTTTTTTTTTATTGGCTTAAAGAAATAATAAAAAAAACATTCCTATTTATATTTTTATTGTTACTATTTAATTTATAGATAAGATAAGATAAGATTTAAAGATAATTAATAGAACAATGACATTCAAGCCAAAATCTAAAACAAAAATATTTGTTTTATAATCCTAATCAATGTTGAATAGTGTATTGAATTACAACAACATAACACTAACACAATGCATTGTGAGCTTGAGACAAACACTGTTAGTAAATTGATGTCCTTAGAGAAACGCAAACGGCAAAAGGATAAAAGTTCAAATCAATACTCGTGTATCAAATCAATCAATTCTCATGTTTGCCTGCCATGTGGATTGGGTGTTTGGCAGAAAGTTTTGATGGTGAAAGTTACTGCAGTAAACTTGAAGTGTTTTGTTAAAGCAGAGTTTCCCGTTTTATACGTGAAATATGTACTTACACTCAAACCTAATTTTTTATTTCCTAAGATTAGTAGGTATTTTACCAGTAACCAAGAAACAATTGACTAAAAAAAGATTATTTGTAATAAGTTCTTGTGCATGGAAAATTTTTTCAAGTTTTTTACTGCTTTTTTTCTCTGCAGTGTATTTTTTGCGGTTTTATGACGGACTGAGAAGAGACATGATACATACAGCATTTTCAAAGCAGCTGACCAATAAAATGTCTAAACTAGCATTTAATGTTAACATGCTATCTACCTATGCATGTCTTGCAGTTTGTCTGGTGGTGGCAATTTCTAAAACACAAGAAAAAATAGCCATGCAAGATACGTTAAGAGAAGTAGACTTCTTGTTACATAGTAAAAACTTGTTTAGAAGTACACACACTATTTCCTATCTCATAATACTGCATACAATAATCATAACAGTTCATGGTTGCACATGGCAATACAGTTGTATAAGTTATGACATGGTTGGCCAGCTTGCACGGATGACCATAACTATGGCATTGGTGGAATATATGGATTTAGTACTCGGCATTAAAAAAATATTTCAAGAAATAAACAAAAACATAACAAAAAATATCAAGGAAAGCCACAACCGTATTACATTATGGACAGTGACACTGCCTTTGGTTGAGACTTGTTTCCCGCAGCTAAATACTCGTGGTCCTAGCCTATCAGAACTGAATGTGGCCCACTGGACCATCTGTCATATAGTTCGTACCACAAGTAAAATTTATGGCACACAATTACTGAGTATGATGTTTTTCTTTTTTACACATCTGGTGTTCAGCACTTATTTTGTTCTGCTGTTGAGATCACTCAGTAAAACTGATAAGCTGTTGATATTGCACGTTAACTCGTTAGTGAGTTATATAGTGCAGTTGTATATGTTAGTTTGGCCTTGTTCTATGGCTGTCTCGGAGGCCGAAAAATCTGCTGAAATTGTGGGCCGACTCATGCACCATAAAATGAACAAACAAATGTTTATAGAAACTGAGAATTTATTGGCTCAAATATTAAAGAGAGTACCTGAGTTCACGGCACATGGACTACTAACCGTACGTACTTCTGTGGTTATAGCAGTAACAAGTGCTGTCACAACTTACATGGCTATTCTCATGCAGTTTCAAATCTCTGATTCGCCAGTGTAAAAACACCGCTTCTTCACTAAATCAAGTTATATTTTATTGCTAGATATTAATTTATTTGAAAAAGAAACTAACTGTAGTTTTAGGTTTGTGCATTTGAACTGCTTTTGGGGCTTTATGCAGATAAATAACAAATTAAAAACAGAGTGACACAGAGTCTTTTAAAGAACTTCCAATACTCAAGCAATGATAAGAATTGCATAAAAACTTATGAGGTAGGGCCTACTGTAGATAAGAGTGAAAGTAATTACTGCGCCAGATATGTGACTAGCCATTAACGACGTAAATCATGACACAACATATTATCTAGTTAGTGCCTTAGGACATTTTTCCCCATTGTTAACAAAGGCACAACATTTTTCCTCTTACTACAAATACAACATGCTTTGCTTACCATGTGATGTTTCTCTCATACTTGGCCTTAGTATTTCAAAATGTTCATCAAGGATCAACCAGCATAACATTATATTTATAGAACAGAAAAACTAAATAGAAAAAATCTGTTTGTGTTTGATCTGTTGCTGATGATTGAAACTAATTTATTAGGATTAATTTGCCTTTAACTATATGAATATGATTTTTAATGTATTTTGATAATTATTAACTCCAGATTACATTCTAAGTTCATATTGATTTATTACTAGAATTATTCTATAATGAGATATTTGAGTCTTGTCTTATTGGATTTCTTTAAACTCACTTTTTATTGCTTTATTTTCTTTTTAGACAGTATTTTTTTTTTTTCTGAACTGTTTTTCGACCTATAATCCAAGACAGAGACAGAAGTATCCTGTTTCTACACAAGTAATACATTTCTATTAATTAAGTTATTTTTAAAAGTGTTTGACAAAATTGTTATGCACAGAATGAATAGAATAAACAAAATCGTTTTCTAGGGGACAGTACACACATTTTTAAGAACCAGGGCCAGCTTTCAGTATAGGCCACACAATGTAGTACTTACTACAGTAAATGACTCACCTAGTTGTTTCATGAGCTTGGTGGGAGCATTGCGAAGATGGAGAGGCACTGAGGGCAAGGCTCCCTTGTGATTCCTTACACACTGTTTTGCTGCATTAAACGCATCATAAACCACACGAGACTTAGGAGCTCTAAAATTAAAGAAAATTGGTGATAGCTTTGTATTCTACATAAGTAGATCCGTAACAAGTATTTCAGCCCTTTGACCTCCAAAAACCAATAGATCAAACACAAAAGTAACATAAAGAAATGAGTAACATGTGCTGTTGAGAGAGTGAAGTTTAAATCTAAGTTCAACTTTGGGTTGACCAGTGTTGTTAGTGCAGTGGAGCAGAATATTGGGTCTAATTAATAACTAGACTACCAAACAATTGTACTCTCAGGATTCTTTAAATAATGAAGATAAATAATTCTTGAAACTATGCAACATTGTCAAAGAAATAGGAAGAGACCTTCCAGATAGATCAGACCTGTGTGAAATAAGCTGCAGCACATACATAGAATTGCTATTGCACAAAGCTTCTACAAAGATAGTACGATTGAAAATCATGATTTTGAAATGAAATGAAATGAAAATCCTTCTTTATTGAGGTGAACTTAGGACCTCATGGTCCTTTCTTACAGTTAACCTCTAAATAATAATAGTAATAACAATAATACATGATGTGAACAAAAGTAAAATACACATTTCGTAACATAATTAATAATAAACAACATAACATACATTTCTTTTCCTAGCATACAGTCACACACACATACACTCTTTGCAGCAGCTAAGCCTAACGCACGCCATCCCGCCACGCCACTACCATCCGGTTGAGATAATATTCTTTCAGTGTCGCCTTCAGTCGGGATCGGTTTTCTATGGCTTTAATGGCATCGGGTATAGAGTTCCATAGGCGGAATGCTGTGACTACAAATGATTTATTATAAATAGTTGTTCTGTGACGAGGAATGCGCATTTGCGCAACATAGACGAGCCAGAGCGAGTATCCCTTGCACCTCTTTCATTCAAAAATTCATAATTCTTTGCAATGTAATTTGGAATTCCAAGATTGATAGCCGAATGAGTGATTGAAAGTATTCGGAGTTTTCTGAGGTCATCTAATTTCAAAATTGATTCATTTATGTAATAAGGTGTGACGTGGTCGTCCTGCCTAAGGTCAAACAGAAATCTAATACAATAATTTTGTGCACGTTGTAGTTTTGTTGCCAAAGCCACAGTCATATCATTAACCGCAGTGTTGCAGTAATTGAAGTGTGGAAACACAAGTGATTTGACCAGTAAGAGTTTAATGTGAAAAGGAAGGAGTCGTTGCATCTTCTTCATTGTGTGAATGGCGGCAAATACTCTTTTACAAGTATCTACCACCGCGTCAGTCCAGTCTAATGTACGGTTCATCAGCAATCCAAAACTTTTGATTTTGTTTTAATATTGCAAAGTAATTCCATTTACAGTGAGTTTTGGTAAATTGTCTTCTTCAAGTTTGTTTAGTAACCGTAAGTGACCTATAATGATTGGTTTTGTTTTCTCAGGATTGAGTCTAAGTCCATTCTGTGCATTTTGCAATCACGGGAGACAAATAATTTTGTTTTTCATATCACGTGAACGCAGGAAATGTTGATATCTCCAAGGTCAAAGGAGGTGTTCTCAAAGGCTTCACAAAGATAGGGAACTATGCACCTATTCTGTATGTATCACCGCATGTAAAAAATGTTAAGTGCAAATTAAATATGTCTACGTCTATGATGCTGTCTTTGCAACCGCTGAAG